>NC_041405.2:95550223-95921473 GCF_900747795.2 Erpetoichthys calabaricus | reverse complement strand
CATTTCTGGAAAACCTTTGGAATTACGTCCAAGGTAATGGAGGCCCTTTTTATATGGAAGGACATCCAGCTAGAGCTCCTGTCAGGGAACAATGCTTTCCTTGAATTCTTCAGTCCTCACTTGCCTCTAAAGACACAAGTCTCCACGACAACTCTTCAATGGTCCACACTATCAGAAAGAGAGCACAACCTGGTTCATTCCCTCTCAAGAGTATGTGCCATACCTACATGACAGAAGCCTATCTTCCAAAGTGACATTTTAGTACCTTCCATTAATATGAGGGACCCACCACTGCCACCTAGTAGCCACTGATTCTTGTAACTCCTTGCTAGCCTTTTGTGGCATCACACTCTCCCTAAGTTGGTCAGGCAGCTTTGGTATCTGCTGGGTCATCTGCCCACAAGCACTCTGGAGAAACACAGTTTGTTCCCACCAAAGCTAATCCCCTTTTGCCGTTATCTTGTTATTCTTGCTTATAGCATTTTCAGAAAACTATGTCTGACTGGTCTACTGTACTGAAAAAGGCTCTGCCTTCCCAAAGTGGCTCCCAGAGTGGCCTGCCGAGTTGCTTGTATTTTCTGCCGATGTTGGACTCTCCTTAATTTGGATGTTTGTAATAAGACTTTCCTCTATCCTGTGCCAATTAACTATTGCACTTGCCTTGACAACTAAAGAATTAAATATTCTAAGTAGAACATAAAAGATTTCAGAGCATTAGATATTAATTTTAATACCAAACCACCTGTTCACTGAGTGAGGTTTATATTACAATCTAGATAATTGCACTGCTATTATCCTTACCATGAAGAGTATTAGATAAAATAATTTTGAATTATGAAACTGACAAGGCTCTTTTTGTGTTTCTCTGCAGAGCGTGGTGTTTGAGTGTCTTGGGCTATGACTGATCCTAGCTTGTGATGGACTACCAGCACAGGTTATACTGGCTGGTTTCCAGTCTTATGTGTCTACTTAAATCAGCTTTGGCTTTACTTGAACCCTGAATAAGTCACTTATGAAGTCTATTTTGCACAGTATCAGAGATTTGTTTTCTAGTTATTTAATATCTTCCCCTTAAAAAAGTAGATACTAGTAATACATTAAAAAAAAATCTACTTTATTATATCTCTTATACAAGTGGTAATTCTGTGAAGTGCATCACCTGCTCACACAAGCGATTTCCCGACTGGGTGATCACAGGAATATCCCAGGAGAGATTAAAGACAGCAGGAAATTTCAATTTGTTACCATCTTTTCACACAGACAATTGCTTCAGAACCTATGATAATAATTAGACCCTTAAGATATTTGTGAGTCAGATTTTATCAACAGCAATAAGAAACTATAGAAACAACAAAACGCATTAATATGTCTAAGGCTCTTAGGCACTAGAAAGTATTATTTTTTTATTATTGTGTATTTGGCTGGCGCCTCCATGCAAGGTGACTTACAATGTCATATATTGCAACTGTTTACTGATAAGTTGTTACCATTTGAGGACAGGCTTGTTATGTGACTTGCTCAGGGTTACACTCAGTAACATTAAAATTTGAAGTCTTGTGCCTTAGACACTACACCATAGTGTGTAATAAATGCTTAAATGTCTGGGGGGATTAAATGAAGAACAAAAAACTTGTATCTGATTGGAAAAGAAAACAAAAAATGTTAATTAATTAATAAACAGTGCAAACAATAAGTGAAGGCTACCAGAACTACATTTTCTTCTAAACAGCATGGCTGAACAAAAAAGGAAGAAGTCCAGAATGGACATTGATTCCATATAATGATGTAATTTACTAGGGACATGGTCTGATGAAAATTCTCTGCTTAAGAATGACTTAAATGATCATTTAAGCAGCTTGTGTGACATTTTATCTCTTTGTAAGCCTTTATAAACCATCCTTATGATATTTACTTTTGTGTTGGAGTTCATTTAACTTAGCTACAAATCTGCTAATATTCACAAAACATCTATAGCAGTATCTTCAAAGTTAGAAAATCTAATTAAACACAAATAAAAAAGTAAAGAAATACGGATCACAATGTAAATATTAAACAATATTAAACAAAGCACATGCCGTACTTTTTCTTCTGACAACACCTTGAGAAAAGTAGCTATTATAAATTTGAAAACTCATCTTGAAAAATGTCAAAGACATAAAGCAGAGAAATGCAGCATGCACATATAAAATGTCTTGATACATTTTACTAAAACATAGAAAATACAATTTTTTTCTTGTTTAATATGTGTAAGCCTAATAGCAGATATACAATATTGGGAAAGACACATTATAAAGACTGAAATGGGCTTCAGGCATTAGAAGAGATATATTTTTGTTTCTTCTTTTCAATGTCTGCATAAGACAAACTTCTTCAATTCATCTGCAAATTTAAAGCAAATTGAAGAAGGAAAATCCTCTGCAGTGCTAAGCCTGGGTTCCCTATGCTAATGTGAAGGGACCGCTGGACGCCTCATATGCTGAAGCGTTGCTGGAATTCTTTATTTTTTTTGAAAAGCCTTTTTTTGTGTGGCAATCAATGGAATGGCTATTGATGCTCAATGAAAAGAACTTATACTCCCCAAGTACAATGAAGGCAGGTGCTATCAGACAGGCGTTGTTTGAACAGCGGCATGCCCGTTCATTCTGTGTCACACATATACATACAAACAGCACAAAAAGGCATTTTTTCATTAGAAAAGAAAGA
Organism: Erpetoichthys calabaricus; assembly: GCF_900747795.2. Taxonomy (NCBI): domain Eukaryota; kingdom Metazoa; phylum Chordata; class Cladistia; order Polypteriformes; family Polypteridae; genus Erpetoichthys; species Erpetoichthys calabaricus. The sequence continues at coordinate 95,918,770 of NC_041405.2, read as the reverse complement.
AATGGCATAATAATAAATCCTGGGACAATTCTAGCTCAAGACTGAAACACACACACACACACACACACACACACACACACACCACCGTCCTTCATTAGTTCTATTTAAACAACAGTCCAGATGCATCTTGGCAACATGTGTCATTATAAAGGTCACCCCTGTCCCCTCCCCCTATGTTGCCTTCCCAGCACACTGCACTCTAATTTATGAAGCCCAAGTCACTGCTTCCCTAGCTGTTGAATCTAAATTTCATCACTTGATGAATACCTTAAGTGTGTGGCCATTTTTTAATTACCTCCATTTGTTACACACTATCAGCTTTCACTGCTTTACCCCAATTAAAAAATCTGCACACAATCACCATAGTGATCCCTTGATAAGCTTTTATTCAGATCAACTGGGCTTTACTTTTCTTTTTTAAAGCATTTAAAAAGCAGTAGGTCTTAAGAAATAACAGCAAGTCTAAAGGAGGAAGAGCACAATAAATGCCATATCTACAAACACTGCCATTCTACAATATGTCATGCTTGTCACTAATGGTTAGGTCCTTTTTGTTTTAGACTGGGAAGTCTGTAAAGGGTGCCTGTCAATGAATAACATGTGTATTTAGCATCCTGGCTTATATTATAATTAGAATTACTAATGTATGAAAATGAAAGAGCACACTTTTGAAGCAGGGTAGATGAGAAGGACAAATCCAGCTATGACAAACAAATGGAAAGAAATACACACACTGGCTTGAGTCTGCACAGGCTTTATTCCTACTGCCATTGCTAGATTCTTTTGTAGCCATGAGCACAATAGAGTAATCCATTTGTATTGCAAATTTACTTATGGACCATTGAGGATTATTGTTTAGACCAAACTAAAAATGTAATAGATTATTAATCAGAAAAACTGAAAACAGTCCGAAATGGAGTTCATAATTTATACTCTTTGAAGAGAAAGTACCACGAAGTATGTTTTTTCTCTTAAAATGTTATCTGAAAGGTAAAATGCCAATCAATAACTCTCTTACAGCTTGAATGATCTGAAAAGGGCTGGGAGCCAAGGTTTTCACACACTGACAAGGGAGGATGAACAGACGAGCTAAAATGAGCAGAGGGCGAGTTGAGAACGTCAATTGAGAGCTTCAAAAAGTCACTTTCACCGATTCCAACTTTCAGGTAAAAAATCCAGTTAGAGAACATTTTCCACATAATAATTATCCACTCTCAATTTACAGATGATCATGTTTTTGACATTACAAGATTATAAAGCATATTTTCATGAATGGAAACATACAGTACATAGTATGTTCACTGAAGGAAGAATAAAAGTAAAAAAATTAACTTGATTAAATTAAAACTTGACAATTAAAATTTGTATTTACGATTATTTAGCTCACTTTAAGTAATTTTGTCAAGTAAATTTTGCTTACCCCTTTGGCAGATTTTTTTGCTAAATACAGGCAAAACAACTCCCATTTAAAGTTTTTTTTTTGTCTGGTTTTAGCAAATGCATTTGTTGCAGTGTAGAAACTAATCCCAAGAAGTTTCATGACTAATAATTATGAAATTCTGCAGATTGACTCTTACTGATGATAAAACCTACATGGACAGTTGTTTTCATTTTTTTAAGAAATTGGCTATGGAGATGTCGCTCAAGTCAAATAAGTGTTTTTTAATAACAAACATACTTTACATTCATAAATCATCTAGAGAAATCAGCATGTCCAACATCCTGGTACACCCTCCTACCAGTTTAAAAAAAATCTATCCACAGTTTTGATGAATAACAGCAGTTCCAAACTCCCACGTTCCCAGCTGGGGTGCTGCAACACAAGTAAGTACATGTTATACCTTAATGCTGCAAAAGCAGACCCCCCCACATGCTATGGGAATATGAGAAGAAAAAAAAACACAGGAACTGCCAAATGCAGGCCACTAGACTATGTTGTGCACAAACTGACTTTTAATGTTTTTAATATACATCACATTAAAATGTCAGATTTCAAATTTAGTTAACCTAGAACACAATGAAGTCTGGCACTAAGTTGTGGGGGGCAGGAAACCACAGTGCATCAGCAAAAGCATGTAAAGCATGTAGAAGAAGGCAGAAGAATAAACAGAAATGTTTGGGTATCTTTTTAGAAAAGGCACTATGCACATTTCTCAGCTGTGGGCAAAGCCTTAATCTTTTATCAGCCATTACAACTAAAATAGCACATGTTTCATCAAATGTTTAACTTTTCTTAATTGTAATTTACATAACTTTTCTACAAAAGAGTTTAATTGCGGTTCAGAATATAAATGTGATTTTTGAAGCTCTACTTACACAATACAGAAAGACGTCATTTTGTTATGTAAAACAAAAAAAGATCAAGTTATAAAAGAGGTGAAGAAAAGGGAATTTTGCACATTCTCAAAAAATGAACAGTAAGAAGAAATGATGAATTAAAAATAATGGTGAAAATAAATATAACAAAAAAAATTTCACAACAGTCTATTTGACCATGAAATGGAAATAGTACGTGTACATTTAAATATTGTTGTTTTTGAAATATTCATCTTTTACTTTCACTTTCTGCTTTTTCCATTACAGGAAACAAAGAAGCTAAACCCTATTTAAAATGCAGGAACGGACCTAGGGTGGACTGCCTACTACTCAGGCTCCACACACACACACACACACACACACACACACACACTGTAACTGCGGGGCTAATTTAAAGCACTACTGTAGACAGTGAGAGAAAACCCAGAACACAGGGAAAACATACAAATCCCATAAGGATTAAATCTCAGCTAGAAAATATATAACATGGTTTAAACTGTTACAAGTCTTGTCATTATTAGACCTACAGATAAAAAAACAGCATATCTGAACTTGCATCAAAGCCATTTTCCTTACTATAATTAAATTTTCTAAGTCAACAAGAGAATAAACGTATTGCATCAGTAATATAAATCAACCACATCATAAAATTAGAAGCTAAACATTAAAATGTTTTAATGAGGTTCCATTTGTAAAAATAGAAATGCAAATGAATCTTTGTAAAACCTCAAACAACAAATTACACTAAAGTTTCCCAATTCTGTAAATTCACTTTGAGAATCAGAATCTGTGCAATCCGGAGAAGAGCAGTATCTAAAACCTTCAGATATACTGTAGCATGCTCCTTAACTGAATATGAAGGAAAAGTGACAAATGAACCCAAAACTTACATCAGGAAATGACTCACCTTGAGCTGCAATAAGAAAAGAAAAGTTTTGAGATTACAGCATAAGCACCACAGTAAACTAACTCCTCATCCTTAATAATGGCTCCAGGGCATTAAACTGAATAATTTCCGAGTCCTGCTGCATGTTATGTATGCAAAATAAAAACAAAGACAGATTTACAGTATAAATTAACTAACTTATAATGAATGTTTAATTAACCCCTTGGGTCTTATTGAATATTTGCAGGATTAATTCTACTGTCACTGACAGATAGTGTTAAGACATCGAAGAGGCCACTGTGATATTAAAAGTTCTTCTCCATTTTAATCTAGGGACACCTGGCCTAGACTAATAAATTATCTTTTTTACCACATTTATCTGAAATAACGACAGAATCAAGGGAAATGTGACATACACAATAGTTATTCTATGTATGCACATACACACATTCTGTTTATACAGTATAACAGAAAAACCCCCTTGTTATCTTTCAACACCAATTGAAATGCCAAGGAGATCGTATTCCCTCAAAAATAATGAGTTAATAATTGTTAAATACACCAAAGAGGGAAAAAAACAAAAGGAAAATCAAAAAGTATCGACGGGAAGAGGAGAGGACAAATCAAATTTTGTTGTCCTTCCAGATCTACCTCAGCTGCATATTGACCATCTACCATATAGCACGACCAAACAACACAACAACTGAAATAAGAGTGTACTTAGATATGTTATCTTATATATCATATATGAGGGACGTTCAAAAAGTTCTCACACTTTTATATTTTCATTGGAAACTGTGAAGGTAGGGAGAGTAGTAATTCGGCATTAAAAAGTTGGTATGACGATGAGGAAAATTGCATCACAAATGAAGGTGACTATGTAGAAAAGTGAAGTACCCTAAGTTCTTGTCAATAAGCCGCGGCTTATCTAAGGAAAAAAGTTGTGAAAATGAAAAAATAGAATATCGGCTTATACATAAGTCCGGCTTATACATCCATCGCGGGGGTTGCGTTCCAGAGCCACCCGCGAAATAAGAAAATCCGCGAAGTAGAAACCATATGTTTATATGGTTATTTTTATATTGTCATGCTTGGGTCACAGATTTGCGCAGAAACACAGGAGGTTGTAGAGAGACAGGAACGTTATTCAAACACTGCAAACAAACATTTGTCTCTTTTTCAAAAGTTTAAACTGTGCTCCATGACAAGACAGAGATGACAGTTCCGTCTCACAATTAAAAGAATGCAAACATATCTTCCTCTTCAAACGAGTGAAGCAAACAAATCAATATGTCTGTTTGGCTTTTAAGTATGCGAAGCACCGGGGCACAAAGCTGTTGAAGGCGGCAGCTCACACCCCCTCCGTCAGGAGCAGACAAAGAGAGAGAGAGGGAGAGTTTGTTTTTCAGTCAAAAATCAATACGTACCCTTCGAGCTTTTAAGTATGCGAAGCACTGTGCAGCATGTCTTTTCAGGAATCAGCTTTACAAAAGATAGCAACGTGAAGATAATCTTTCAGCATTTTTAGACGAGCGTCTGTATCGTCTAGGTGTGCAAACGGCCCCCCTGCTCAATCCCCATACGTCAGGATCACAGATAGTCAGCGCAAGATTGACAGAAAAATAAGCAATCTAGCTTCTCAGCCATCTGCCAATAGCGTCCCTTGTATGAAATCAACTGGGCAAACCAACTGAGGAAGCATGTACCAGAAATTAAAAGACCCATTGTCCGCAGAAATCCGCGATATATATTTAAATATGCTTACATATAAAATCACAATTTAAATGACCGCTACGCGCTCGTGTTGACTCGGCGACGCCCAGAGCAGAAAGAACGCGCTCCGGCCGCTCCAACCGCGCCATGCGGGGAGTGAGAGAGACGGCAATATCTCACACTCTCTCCCTCCTTAAAGAAATTAAATGGGCGCGAGTGAGACCACTGACCTCCCTCCCTTCTATTAGTTATAGGTTATAGTACGTTCGGCTTATCCATGAGTCCGGCTTATCTATGATACGATTTTATTTTAAAAATTCGTATGATTTTTGGTCTCCGGCTAATACATGAGTCCGGCTTATAGACAAGAACTTAGGGTAATTTGTTTATGAAATTCTTAATAAATAGAGTTTTAAAAAAAAGTGCAGAAACTTTTTGAACGTCCCTCGTACATACATAAGGTAGATGTACACCCAATATGTAGTTTAAGGATTCTAGGTCAGCACTACTGTCTCCACTTTGATTATGGTATGATACAACATATTCTGTGCATTGTTTGCATTTTCTCAAGCAGCTCATATTGGATTTGACCAAGTGCAATGTTTTCCAACCACAAGCCAAAAACAAGCTGTTACGATCTCCCGCAGTGGGATTACGAGTGTGCATTTGAAATATATTCCCACAGTATTAAATGACCAGTGCTTACTTACAAAGAGACAGATCAGGAAGAAATAACTTCTCAGAAGAAAAAAGACTTTATGTTCTGATAAGCAAAGGTGATAAACACCAGCAGACCATCAAAGAGCACAGACTAAAATGAGATTAGAAGTGGCACTAATTAAAGTTTTAAAACGGTTTTATGAGTAAACGTTTGAAATGTTTATAAAAAAAAAATGTGCATATTCTGCCAGGAAATCAGTGCCAAACTAAACAGATCCTCACTTTGCATATTAATTGTTTCAGCGTGTTCAGTAAAAGTAACCTTACATGCATTCATTACAAATATTCCATGAACTCATCAGTATTCATCTTATAAATGAATGCAGGGAATGACCATCCATGTAGTATAATTTCATTTATGTGTAAGGTTTAAAATACATGACTGCCATCTTAATATCAGCCGCCTTCTAACTATGATGACACTTTGGAGTGTCATTTGGCCCACCTGTGGTGCAACTGTAAAAATATGATGTTAAAAAATCTAATTGTATTTTGATCTTGTAACTCACCTTTGATAAAAGCATCAGTGAAAAAAGTATGTAGTTAGATGTCCATGAAACAAAGTATGATAAAGAAAGAAGAGTTCAAGTGGGAACAAATGGTTCAGGTAGGGAGGCAACACTTGGCTGCAATGACTCCTGATTTATCAACTGAACTTAAATTGTATGCTTTAAAAATGGATACAAGTGAACACTTATAATGGTATGGACCTCTTCTCAGACATACAGTATACAGTATCTAAAATTTGCAAAATTATATATCTATGCTCAAAAATAAAACAACTTCTATTTGAGAAACCTCAAAAGTATGCTATACCCAGTGAAGATTATAAGTATTTACAGGATGTCACTTATGACAATTAAAACTGCCAGTATCCTATTAGACTATAATTTCTCATGGATTTGATTTACAACATTCAGCATCCATCTGGAACTAACCAAGTCAGATAGGCTATACTTTAGTTTAGGTGTCCATTATGAAGCAGCTATTAACAGTATATAAATATTTTATTAAGTTTGTTAGTAATAATAATAAATGGTCAATAAATGCAAAAAAACCCTCCTGAAACGCAGTACTGTCATTTTTTTCACAGTTTTATATCCTGTTATAATACTTTCTTATAACATGCAGACTTTAGTAGCTGCATATTACGGACACCTAAACTGAAATGTTATCAGTTGATCCATTGTGAGAAGTTCTGCCCGGACACAACCAGACGGACACCGGCAGTTCTTAAAACACACATGTTTATTCAAAACAAAGTCCCCAAAGACACATGTCCCACACACACACAGTGCTTCCAGCACCAAACACCCTTACATGGGCCTTTTAACGTCTGTGGGCCTCCTTTCTTCATCTCGCTGGAGCTTCGTCCTCCTCCAGCTCCCCGACTGTAGGAAGGTGGCCCCTTTTATAATCACCAAGATGTGCTCCATGACATTCTTATTCTTCCACCGGCACTTCCTGGTGTGGCGGAAGTGCCGCATGAGCCTCCCTGCTCCCTCCCCGTGGTCCCCTTGCTATCCAGGGCGGTCGCCCCCTCGAGGCCCGGGGGACGTATAGATTGAGTCCCGGTCCTTCCAGGTGTCCCGGCTGGGTCTGGCCCCCAGCCTCCTACCACACCATCTATCTCTTTTCCAAAGTAACTTTAACAAAATTACTGGGCATGGGCTGCTAGAGCATATTCTGGAAGCACTAAGTGCTGCACTAGAAACAATGCTGGATAAGAGGCCAGGCTATCACAGGGGACGCTCACACACACACCATGTCAAGTGCACTGGGCCAGTGTGGAGCTGCCAATTAACCTGATGTGCACATCTTTGGGATGCACTGCAAGATGAACACCACTGTCTGCAGATCAAAGTCACACTCCATACAGATCAGACTCCCGTCTGCAAGGCAGAAGCCCTCACTACTGCACCAATATGTCCTTTCAGATCATTTCAATGTGTAGTTATTTACAGAAATGTTTAAATTCGTTAAATGATATAAATTTCAACTCACATACTAAATCTCATTTTTATACTCAAAAACTCATAAAAATTATACTGTTACAGTTCCACAGAAAAAAAATTAAAACCTAGGTTGAATTGTTCCCCTCAGCAGTAATATATATGTGCAATGTGACACTAACACTATAAATGTAAACATGGTTTTACCCTGAATACTCCATTGTTTTAGTTACATCAAATTGGTTAAAATAAAATCCTTGCTTATAGTTTGATCGAAAGCTAAACAGATGATCTTGCTAAACATTTACTTTAAAACAACAGAAACAATCCATATATTCTAGGCAATTTATATATAACATGATTGATGAAAAAAATCTATTTGTAAACGTCCTTATTCATTCATATGTCTTTACGTTGGAAAGTATAGCAGTTTACACACTAACATATGTGCATATACTATGGTGCTGAAGTCAAAAGTGTCTTCTTACACATATATTTTACAATGGAATTGTAATTAATTTTATATGAAGACAAATACATTGAAAGAAATATACCAGATGGCACTAAAATAAACTCTGGGATACTGTCATAGATTTAAATCTAACAATGGCACCTGTGCTCCCTTTGACTTTGTTACTTTACTTCTTCAGAAGAACTGCAGCACAATTGTTTACGGTGAACAACAGGGTAATTACCGTAGGTGCTTTCTGTTTAATTGCTTGGGTGCTTGTTTTTGATCACACTGCATGTTGACTTGCTTTAATTTATATAAGTCAGACACAAGGTGGTCTGTATTCAAGAGGCAAGATAAGCACTCTGACATTTGTCTAAGAGAGTGGAGACAATTCTTATTATGTTTTTAGACAGTAGTCATGCAGAACACAAAGGTCCTCTGATGCAGAGCTCTGACCCTTAATGTGTATTTTGCTCTGATAAAATCGCTGGCCTTGAATACAAAATTAACAGCACCGTGACTGTATGTGCTGCCCTTACCAGTTTCCCCAGTCTAGGTTAGATCCCCATCAGAAAACTGAAAGTAAACTCTCTAGAGACACAGGCAAGGACTTTGTCTTTGATAACAGATGGATTATACTTACAGAAACTTGAAAATAACTGCTTTTATTAAATATCATAAATGAACACAACTAAACAGTCTACTTTAGGAGATCAGGACATTCTCTTCCAGTTATTTCATGGAGTTTTCCTCTTAGAATGTCAGTTTCTTAATTGGACCATTTTAACTGGCCCAGGGTGAAGAAGACTGGTTGTCCCCATTATTGTGCCATGTGGTGGCTAGGAATCCTTCTCAGGTTTAATCTTGCCTTGTGCCTATTATTGTGAGAACAGGCTGTAGCTCACCCACAAAGCCTCTGTAAGTTTTAAAAAGTTGAATTCATAATAGAAAAGTGAAAAGAACCCATGCAACTTGTCAAAGCCATCAGCCTACTAGAGAAAAGCTTAGGAAGCCTGCAGTTTTTATTTGAGGGTACACTTACAGAAAGAAAAAAAAACTTTTTAAAAACAAATTTACTAGAGCAAATGAAAGAAATCGTATTATTGAACCAATGATTAAATATCTTGTGTTGTCTGTTATGGCTATGCCATTACTATTATGAAGAGCCATACGCTGAAACTGTTAGTCACTACTACTCTGGGGTGATTTCTCTATGTCTCTCATTTAATTATTCTACTATATTAAAAACTGAACTTAATGAAATACAAAAACACACCGAGGCAAGCAATGTGGCAGGAAAATTACACATGCTTAGTTATTGTGCATGTTTGTGGTGATAGTCACTACCAATCCGCTTGGTCAAAAGAAATATACACTGAAAAGCTACATACTAAATATTTAATTGAATAATTATTTTTTTTGTAAAAAGTTACTTCTGTTCTTAGATTTTAAACTTGTCTGTTTTCAGCAGAAAATAAATCAAATGGAATTTTTTATTCAATTAATATAAGATAAAAGCACCTTGAGCATGGGAAAGGTGCTATATAAATAAAATGTATTATTATTATGCAACTTTCTCAGACATATTCAATTAAAACATTAAATTCCATGGTGGTTTAGCTAATCACAGTTCAGTGCCATAAACTGCTTCTTTCTTACTGTATGCTGCACAAATGATCAATTTACAACTGTGGAGATCCTAGTGATCAAAGTATTTTCATGTACTTTCATGACACACCCTGTAAGACAAGGGCAGACATTATAGACTTGATCTCAGTCTTACTCTTCCTTTTTTCTTTAGGCTGCATTCAGAAGGTTGAGTCAATATAATATTGGCATGATGTACTTTGAGAAAATGTTTACTGGTTTCTTAAGCATGTGTTAATGGTCTATGTAGTCTTAACCTGAACAGACCTTTTTCAAACTTGCTTTCAATTTTCAAAGCGAGAGTCAAAGTGACAGAAGGGGCACAGAGAATTCCACATGACAAAACCCAATTTACAATACAGGAATACAGGATTTAAAGGTGAATTACTTTTGGTAGAATCTTTTAGCTTCCTCTGCACTACACATGAACAAAGGAAATAATGAAAGGGATCTAATACATGAATGCTAGTGTTATGGTAAATTCATATTTTACAGTTTATTTAGAGTTTTTGTTGTTTTTAAATAGGATTTTGTTATTGGTTATGTACTTGTATATTTATTAGTGAGCACCATCTTGTTTATTAATTTCAGACTATAGTCTTTCATTTGTAATATATTCATTTGTTACTTTTGCTATGTTCCTTGTCCATCACTGGCTGAGCCCAGGAGGGTAGGCCCTCCTGACACAACCAGTGGGGTACCTACCCCTTTGCTTAAGCTACAGGTTAACACAGCACTAATGTGTTTAATGTGTCAGTTTTTAACTTCTGTTTTTCTCTTGCTTCATGTATATGGCAAATTTTCTGATTTATAATTTTGGTTTATTATTTAGATTCTGTTCTTTGGATGGTAGACTAAGCTTCTTCAGTTTTCACTTTTTTTTCTGACATGCATTTTTGAGTCCTTTTCTGCTTCTTTTTGTCTTTGTTTTGAACTTGACCAGGCAGTCAGTGAGAAATTTCATGAGAAATGACCAGGAGAAAAAGACATGGTCAAAGAAAAAAACAAGAGTTGGTACAAGAGTCAACAGATGAATCGTCAAAATCAAAACAATAACCAAAAATCAAAGTCAAAATTCAGAGCTAATCCTTTCACCAGGAGTCACAATATGGCTAAGTTTAACCAATTTCAGCTAATTCAGGGATGGATATGGTGAACTTTATATGTCTCCGTTTTACACTCCCAGTGCATCATGGGATACATTGGCAAAGTAATGATCGTGCAAAAGATTCCAAAATGGTGGTGTCCATGGCCAAAAGAAAAAGGGGGCAAAAACAGAGCTAACATTTGATGAGTTCTTCAGGGAAGACTCTAACTACAAAACAAATTACAGAATTAAAATCTCTGGGTCTGAAAACTACGAGAACAATGTAAAAAAAAATGGTATCCTCAGCCCAAGATGCACACAAAATGAACAAAGGATGTCAATTACAGAATAACACCAGGGGTTTTTAAGTTCCTCTCCTTTCTTTTATGTATAGATCTTGAGGCTGAGTCCAATCTCATTACTATCACTAGGCTGTATTTTGAGAATCACAGCCTAGTGTTTGTCATGTTTCAGCCAGATTTCCTTCCTTGACTAGGATTCAAATGCTCTTTTTGTTCATTTTTGATTCTTTTGTTTATGTTAATATTGTTAATCATTTAGGATTTATATGTCTCTTTATCTTCTACTATGGTCCATGTGTTTTGTGGTTGGGTACACCTGCCTATCACCATCAAGGGACAGCCCTAGGTCCTATAAAGGCTGGTGAGTTCTTGTGATTGTTATTATTACGGTTGTTGTATTGTGGATTTACTGTTTTTTTGGGGCTTTTTATCTTTTTTGCTCTATTTTCAGACCTTTCTCTGGATTTGTGTACTGAGACTTGTTTGCCACTACATTGCCTATTTTTAAGAAGGCAACACCTGTTGTGTTTCTGGTGCTCTTCTGAGCTTGTGTATTGCAAAGCATTTTTGTTTAACCTTTTCATGTAATAAAAATTCTTTGTCTGCCCTTTTATGTTTCTACAAGCCTTCTACCTTTTTAGTCTTTTTCAGGGCTCCCAAGACCATGAGAGTTTTTGGGTAAACTTGAGTCTTGTGTTTTGTGGAACCCAGAACATTTAGCAGCCAGGAGCTGAGCATGTTCATTTTATATAGGTGGGACATAATGATGCTATGGGCACAGTAACTGTAAACTATAGCTACAGCCATGCAAATACTGTCACAAAATGGTGACAACCATCAAAAACAGAACACTAAATAGTTTTGATGAAATAATAGCACAAAATTGCAATAAGACCAAAAATAAGTAATATATAAATGTAGGGTGGAGACATGGATTCTACAAGGGTCCTGTTAGTAAGATCACAACAGTCAGAAAGCAGGCAATGAACAGTAAATGAAAAATGACCAACACAAGAGCCAAGTCAAAATTCTAAGATAATAATGGTTCAAAGTCAAATTCCCAGATATACAGTACTTACTGTATGTCTAAAAATTAATCACTTTTAAGAATCAATGTTTTAGACTGTTAATTAACATGGGAAAAGAACAGTAACCTCCAGTTTCAATGACATACAGTGGATAGTACGGATAAATGTTATACTTGACAGCCTCTGACCAAGTGAACATATAGTTATGAGTTGAATATAAGGGTATTATAATTTAAAGGGGCAGTAAAGAAAATGGGCTGGAGGTCAGCCTATAGATTGCAGTATCATACCTGATATATTAACTTATAGCCTTGATTCACTGGACTTTTACTACAGACTTTCCACAGGCTTATGGCTCCCAAGAGGTTTCATTTCTCATCTGGACTTTTTTTTTTATTTTCTTCTTCTTTCATTATTTTGTACGGTAAGAATTGTAGATATGTTAGTCTGAACAAATTAAAACAGGTTTTAACAGCTTTCAAAGGAAATTATTATTTGAGATACTAATGCTTCAGATGTGAATGAGGTATTCAAATGTAACAAGTCAGATGATATTTATTTTATCCCAATGTGCCATTTTACTGCTAGATGTGCAGGTAACACTTCTGTTATACTAACATAAAGGAGAAATGTGATCTGTTTTATCCAATTAATCACACAGGCCAAGAAAATAAACTTAAAACTGCAGCAACAATTAAAACATGACAATGCTATAAAAATGATCTTTCCTTTCAGTCCAAATTTCTTTGCTGAAAATGAATGCTTGATTCCTAAGGGTATAAAAAAACTACTTGTAACCTCTCTCTAGCCTGGCTGAAATATTGACTAGTTGTTTCACAAGAAAGTGCAATCCAGCAATAACTGAAAGCTGAAAAAATTGATGACTTTTATAAGATTATCATTGCTTAGAACTTAATTATAGTCTGTTGATGGCTCTATTAAAACAGATACATGGTGTTTCATATTTAATGACACTGTTTGAAATTAAATAATGCTTAGATAAACTCTCTCTAAGGATAGCATGGCCTTTTTAATTTTAAATAAAGTAGCCAATGGTTCATAATCTTGTGTCTCTTGCCAAACAATACATTGGCAATACTCCCAAAGATGACTGGAGTCAGAATGTGACACCCAATTTCCACACACATTGATGACAAGCATATCATACTGTATGTTGTTCCTATATTGATGACATGACTTTTGATGAATGTCAGCAATATAAAACAAAGGGGTGCCATAGCTAAGTCTGGGGTCCATATAGTGCTTTGACTTCTGATGCTTTGCTTCTGTTTGATTTCCTTTCCTTATGTGGTCTTAAAGGAACTGTCATGCAGTTTAAAGCTGACTGGTTTCTCTAAATTGTCTTCGTGAATCAGTGTGCGAGTCTACATGTTTTTATGTGTTTTGTCATGGACTTGCATCTTCAGACAATTTTTAGTTTTTTCACTTCTTTAAGAATGATGTTACAGTAAATTTAGGAATTAAAAGTACAGACTATTTCCATGATGGAAAAAAAGGTTAGAAAAACAACATTTTGCCATGTAGATGTCATTGGGTGGTCACTGTAGCTTCCTAAAATTCTGATCTACAATATTGATCTACAGAAAGCTGAAGTGCAACACAGAAATAATCTCTGGAAATGAAACACTGAATGCCTGTCCACTGCAGGGCAGATTTACAAACTCACTAGGATGCTTTTACACCTAACAATTTATAGACATCAATTACACTATGCTGAACATTTCTGAGATTTCAAAGGAAACTGGAATGACATAGAAAAAATCTTTCTGGACATAGAACAGATAATATACATCCTGATCTGGCTCTGCATATTAAACAAAAAAGAGAAAAATACACTCTAACAAAATATTTAGCCGTGTCCTACCTAAGCATGTCCCTCAGCTGGAGTCTCAGGTGACCCCCCTACTTTTTACCTAGACAGTGTTATGGCCACATGATGACTCAAATGACTTTTTGGGCTTCAACCTGGCAAGAAGCTGAGGATTAGCCAGATGCCAGAGGCCTACCAGGAAGAACACCCCAGGCCTGGCTTTTAGGGCTAATTGTTAAGATGTCTAATGTTTCCTTGCTGAGAGGATTTTGTTCAAATGACCTAGGCATTCAGAGGGCATGTCTCCCTGGGTATCTCCCCTGAAGGTGTACAAGTATAGAATATCCATGGAAAACTGGACGGATTATATCTCTCTGCATATGTGGACAGTACCCTTCACCAGGTCAAACAGAAAGAGAATGAAATGAACCAGTAAAAAAGCAAAGAGATGTTCCTAAAGCGTTCCACCACATGTAACGTGAAGTTTTATCTGACGCATTTCTTAAGATGCATGCATTTGTAAAATATGATACTAATCTGACAGATGGGGTTGGGGGTACCTTCAAAAATGAGTAGTTATTATTCTGATTATAATAATTGTAGTTGCCTTGGGCAGTTTAAAATATAATCCTTGCCAATTTGCTAAAGTTTCCTCATTAATTTAATATTTAAACTGTTACCTCTTTTACTGTTATATATTGCTTTCTCATGTATTACTAGAAGGCTGCCAAAATGCATCAAATAATATCTTTTTAATATAACAAACAATTATATTTTCCCCAGTACTGGAGAGATGCCCTACAGTTGTTATGAAGCCAATAAAAACGTCTGCCCTGCAGCACAATTAATATCCTAATAAAAAAAATCATACAAATGTACAAATAAAACTAGGAAGTAAGAAAATTCTAACTGAGTAAATGGAGTAAATTTGCAGCTTAAAAGTGACTAAATATTTAGAACAAACAATTTACATATATTCAGATACTGGAAATGACATTGTGGTGTGATGGTGTGACACATACAGCTGCATTAATAAGTCTTACAAAATGAGAATGTAATATTGTATTTCTGCGTGAATTTTTCCCAAGAGAAAGATGCATCTATGGATACATCAGTTTCTTCATGACGTGATTTTGACATTTTAATTGTTGATGTTATAAGGGAAAAAATCTTTTATTTTCTACAGATGTCAACTCTGTGACACCTAGTAGGAGAACTGAAACACCTTTGCATTTTTTGAACTCTGGCCTAATAAAGTGCAGTCAATAGTCCTACATTTGTAGACAGCACAATCTAGTAGTACTGTTCTTTACTGGATATGTTGAAAAGATGCAATGACTTGAAATTATAGGAGACAAATAGCAATTGGTCTTTCCAAATGCATAAGCATATCTAGTATCAATGTGTGCAATACATCATAAACAGTAAGAGTCAACCATAAATTCATGTAAGATTACCTCTAAAAATATTTCAGCTTACTTGCTTAATGTACACATTAAAATTTACACTAACTAATATTTAATTGAATATCTATCTATCTATCTATCTATCTATCTATCTATCTATCTATCTATCTATCTATCTATCTATCTATCTATCTATCATAGCCTGCAGCCTGGACGCCTCCACACTGGGAGGACCTGGGGAGCAAGCGTGGCCAGAGCATTACCTCCCCCAGGACACTAGATGGCAACCCCCCTGGGTTGCAGAGGTGCCTCTGACTCCTGTTTGGATGTGCAGGCACCGCTGCAACAGGAGCTGCTGAGACCTTATGGGCAGTTATTCCACCACACCCAGAAGTGCTGCCAGAAATGAGTCATCAAGCACCTGGATCACTTCCAGGTGCCTTATAAAAGGAGCCAGCAGCCACTGCGTGGACAGCCAGAGTTGAGAGGAGGAGGACGAAACTTGACCGGAGTAGTGGCAAGGAGAAGAGAACATGGTCTATCTATCTATCTATCTATCTATATGTGACAAAGTTGCTAGATTCATTTTACTGAAAAGAATTAAAGGATTGAGAGGCAAATTTCAACATTTGTTGTACTGTCTGGGGGCTAGTGTATGGTAGCATTCTAATAGGATGGAGAGGTTCCTAGACTTTGATGCGTTTATGTATAATATATGTGTTCTACCCTTAGACACTTGTGAATATCTCTAAACAGCCTTTTCTCTATATAGTGGACTAGACACTAAATATCAACTTACACTAAGGGAAAGGGGGGATATGCCTGAATGTTCCCTGTTATGGACAGCAGCCCAGTACTACAGGTTCTTGATCTTTGCTCACTATGACCAATATACAATCTGATGTGTGAATAGTACTTTCAAAGACTGAACCACAGACAATATATAAATATAATAAGGAAGTGGAGTACATACAGTAGTGTTTGCAAGTAAAAAAAAATAAACACAAAGTTATTTTTCCCCTCTAAAAGAAATCAAAATATATTTCTACAGCTGCTTCTGAGCACTCTGAAGTACCAGAATTCACAGCATTTTTCTGCAGAATGACTCTTGCTTGCTAAGCTCAAGAACCTAACTTGAGAAAATAAGTGTGAAATGAAAGCTTTAGTCGCACACCTTTCTATCAGACTGATAGGAAAGAGAGTGTGTCCGTAACAAGTCTAATTTGCAGTTGACTGGAAGCAAGACTGGAATTCCAGACTGCCAGCTCCACAGAAATTGACATTGTATTCTGCATAGTATTTTGTCTTCTGTTAAAATAAAGTTAATTTTTAATCTATACCATCATTATTAAACTCAAAAATATTCCTTTAAGTGGGTCATCTATGTTATGTATTTTACGCTATGCTGATACACTAAAGGCTGTGAAAATAAAGCTTTAGCCCCTTCTGTGAAATTACTCCGACATGCACACATCTCTTTGTACAATATGACATAGTGTATAATGTGTGCATCCTGACAAATGTTAAAGACAGAGAAGAATTACCTTAATAGACACCAAAAACCTATACACAACACTTCAAACATAAGAGGTGTTATCGTGGATTCTCAATTCAATTAGAAAAAAAGCATCTTCAGAAAATAAACAATAATATTTTGGCTTTGCATTTAATATTTACTTCAAGAAACTTTAGAAAAACGTAACAACCTCTGCCCCAGAGACTGTCAAGTTAGTGTTGTGTGTTTCTCAGTGATCCTTTGAGTTATCCTCTCTGGAGATGTGTGCTCCTGAAAGGATTTTCCATGGCAAATTAGATAAGTGACAGGGGCCATATTAAGAACAATCCAAAAATATATCAGTTCTAAATAAAACCTCACCCAGGAACAATTATCCTGAGGCCTACTCTTAGAGATAGGCCTAGAGTTAGTGTTTTCTGGTTTGAGATCAAATACTCATTGGCCTTATTCAAAAATGATGGCAGACATTGTTGTGATACTGACAGACTAAAACATGAAGTGGTCCCAGTGGTGTATGTTGTACTGGACTGCAGTGGTGAAGTGGGGGCTACAAAATACACAGGGTTCAACCTAATTTGAATTTGTTTTGAACTGCTATTAATTAGTCAGTCAGTGTGTTCAAACGCTGTTTTTTAGACTAGTGACTCATCAGAGATGGTTAGCGTCCAGCTTTCAAAGAAATGCCAGGCTGTAAGTGAACAAAGAAAATCAACAATTTGAAATCTTTGTGTTTCTAGAAGATTTCATATGATAAAAGGATTCTTCAGGCATGAAATTTAATGGCTCTATTATCTTGAACAAAGTGATATGTCAGCTTGCTATAACT
This sequence comes from Erpetoichthys calabaricus, assembly GCF_900747795.2. Classification (NCBI taxonomy): domain Eukaryota; kingdom Metazoa; phylum Chordata; class Cladistia; order Polypteriformes; family Polypteridae; genus Erpetoichthys; species Erpetoichthys calabaricus. The sequence goes on along the minus strand of NC_041405.2, from coordinate 95,901,086 downwards.
TGTTTCTATTGAAAAAAAAGTTTATTTTCTTTATTTTTTACAGCACAGAAAACATTTCAGGTACAAAATGTTTAGTGTTTAATCCTTCAATATTACCTAACATCTGAAGTTGTGAAAATAAAACAAAAATAACATAGAATAATAAAACAGGTCAAGTATGTAATTTAGTACTAGGCACTATAAAAGCTGCAGTGTAGCAATCAAGTCCAAAAGCGATTTACTTATAGAAATCTGATTGACAGTCACATATTTATGGCAACACCTAAATTCACATTTTTAATATTTTGGAAGATGCACTTACATACAAAACAAACGTGCAAATAAAATGGCCATTCCTGCACTGATGCATTATTGAACCCTCTTAATCCAGGTCAAAATCATAACCAATGCCCTGAACAGAGCAGCAGGCCAGCTTAGGATTCACTAAAGCGCCCATCCACATCCACACCTACTGTATGTGGCCAATTGACTTAACATGTATGTCTTTGGAATGTTTAACAAAAAGTAGGAGGATATTTTTAAATACTTCAGGCATTCTTATTGTCCCTTTCATAATGTTCTCACACATTGTAGCATGTGTTATTTAATAAGCAAACAATCTTTTCAGGCTGAACATATCAGAATATTTCCAAAACCGTATGAAGAGAAGAAATTATTTTATTCTTTTTAATGATTTCAAATGTAACTATGATATAGAAATACCTTCAAAATAAACAATGAAGTTATATTTATTTTCAAATACTAAAATACTTCAAATAGTAAAACTTCATAAAACGCATGATTTTCACAAAGGAATGTGCTGAAATAAAAGAAATCCTGTACTAATTTATTATATATTTTTTAAATTTAACTGGCATGAAGCTGAAATAGTCAATCTCTAAATTAACAACAAGACTTGCCCTTCCACCTACTCTTGCTGATATAAATGTCATGCCACTGCTATTATTCTTGTTTCACTCAGACCAATGTCTAGTAAGGCGAGTGGAAAAGGTGTCATCAAAGTGCGGAATATTGGGTAAACAGGAAGAAAATGTTTTTTCTTCATCTTATGCTCAAAATGAACGGGGGTTGTCATTGTTGAATAGTTTGTATTAATGCAATAAGTTATGAAGCATTCGAACCATGTTCTGTGCAATAGGAGAGAAGTTAATTTGTCTACCTAAGATGACAACTGCCTTTAATGTCTACAGGCAAATACAACTAAACTTGCACTGCATTAAACGGCATCACTCCCTTTCACTGTTTTAGGATTAACCATATGGACACATTCAAATTAATTATTCCTGCAGAGAATCTCATTAAAACACTAATAAGTTCTACAATAATGGTGATGGCTGAATAAGTGTTTTTTTTCAGGCTTGCAGAAATCTTGCAGGACAGGCATTGCATTGTCTTAATACTGACCAATATAAGTGAACTTCTTCCTCATGAGCTGCATTATTCATTTATAATAAAGACAATCGACAAGCAATTTGTCAATTTATAATGTTAAGGCAAGGCAGCTAGAGCACATCAAATAAAAACTGACATGAAAGCATAAAGAAATTCATACATGGAGGAAAGCATCTTGTTTATACTTATAAACAAATATTTACTTTTCTTTAAATTGATAAAAACTTTAGATAAAAGATTAATGCTGTAGGGCGGCATGGTGGTGCAGTGGGTAGCGCTGCTGCCTCGCAGTTGGGAGACCTGGGTTCGCTTCCCGGGTCCTCCATGCGTGGAGTTTGCATGTTCTCCCCATGTCTGCGTGAGTTTCTTCTGGGCACTCTGGTTTCCTCCCACAGTCCAAAGACATGCAGGTTAGGTGGATTGGCGATTCTAAATTGGCCCTAGTGTGTGCTTGGTGTGTGGGTGTGTTTGTGTGTGCCCTGCGGTGGGTTGGCACCCTGCCCGGGATTGGTTCCTGCCTTGTGCCCTGTGTTGGCTGGCATTGGCTCCAGCAGACCCCCATGACCCTGTGTTCGGATTCAGCGGGTTGGAAAATGGATGGATGGATGGATTAATGCTGTATGTATTTATAAAAAGAAATAATCATCTTGATATTAAATAGGTACTTTGCGATGATCTGACACTCCTTCCCAGGCTGAGAACCTGTCTAGCATCCCAGGATCCAGTTTTGGAATAAGTAGGTTCAGCAAATGAGTGACTAAATATGTACTTTATTGACCATTAAGACAGACCTAAATACCTTCAGTAGACAAATAGAGAAATTAAATAATTTTGATCAGTGGATTATGAAGAAATCCTCATATCATCATCATACAATGTATTTTATTAACATATATCATGAGATTGAGCTCTTCTGATTTAGCAAAATAAGTTTAAAATAGCATATATCTAGAAATTCAAATATCTAATAAAAAAAGAGGACAAAGAAAAATATATATATTCCTGTGGTATTGTTCGTCTTCTACTTGCTAATATGCCTGGCATTATTGCAAAATTACAGTATTACAGGAAACTAGCCTGATAAAGAAAATCAGGAGACTTGGTTGCTTTCCATAAATTAATCAAATTGCCTGTTTAGATAACAGAAATACAAATTTTGATTGACCTATTGAGTGACTTATTTGAGAAACCCCATAAGCAATAAGTTGGCCAGGCTGTTTGTTTTAAAATGTGAGACAAGTTAATGAGGCTAAATTATCAGTTCTGCATTTACTTGCCCATTTCACAGAGTCACCTTCCAATACAACTGGTGTTTTGGGATTGATCTATCACAAGTGTAATTGCCTTCCAACTACTGTATCATCATTAGACCTTGGTCTGAAATGGCATCTGTAGGAATGAAAGGGCAGCATTAACTGCTTCTCTGTTAGCTTAAAGGTTATTTTTAATCACCACCAAGGAATGCTTTTGCTCTCACACTCTTAAGAATTTCTGCTATTGTTCTTACTTGCTATTAATTTTCAGGCATCATTCACTCGAGAAAACAAGTGCAAGTTCATTATGTGTTCCTCTGAAATGCAGGATCTGTATTTTGCCCTTAATAATTTGTGCTACTACAGTTACAATTGGCATGCACCCAAAAGTGACCTCTGGTCAACAAAAAGAAATCATTTTGAAACATGGTTTAACACTATGACTGCATTTAAGGATTTATCTAGATGAATTTCACATGGAAGTTCTCCAGAGGAATCACAGACTGCTACACTGCTAAATCCCCCCAAAAACTAAGAATAAAATGTGTTATCAGCCTCTTTACAGGGAGGGTTGTAATGTGAATAAAATGACATGCTACGATATAGCAAGTAGATTAAATGTATTGCACACATATACCATTTTCAAACTTTTATGTTAAATACTGGTAAAACAGACACAAAAAATAAAACAAAGCTCATCCACTCACTTGCAACATTCTTTTTAAAAATTTTTATAGAATATACTGTGAAGCTCTAGAGAGAAAAGATGGGTGGGGGGTGGATCAGGGAAAGCCCCTTCAAGGTCATGGGACTAAAAAAGATGTAACAAAGCAGTCACTCTAAGATTTGAGATGCTCAGCAGATCACTTGTGCCCAAGACCTTTCCTCAGATAGAGCTACAGTGGTCTATTCCCTAGAGCAACTATTACAAGATCAGCTCTGAATTAAAAGCATGCAGCAGAAAAGATAACTGTTAATACAGCACAATGCAATCTTTTCAATGGAAAGTCAATGACAGCGTGAGGACAGCACAAGTCAGAGTCTGCTCACAGATGCCAAGGTTAAGAGAAGGCCAGCTGGGCAAAGTCTTCTTGCAAGGCATCCAGAAAAAAGGTTACATATTTAACAATCTCTCGCTGCATATGTATATTTATATGTAAATGTACACACATATTATTATATATATATATATATATACACACTGTAATACATATATATATATATACATAGACACACTATATATATGTGGACTTGCTATATGCTAATGTTAAAGAGGCATATAACTTTGTTGTTTTGACACTTTTAGGCACATACCTGCTCATACCTGTTCATACTGTTGTTCAGAGGTTGTCATCGTGCCACCAGGACCATCCAAGAATGGACAACAGGGGCTGAGGAAGCTATGAAGTATGCCGTTGAAAACACTGATTGGAATATGCTTTGTGAGTCACATGGGCAGGACACTGAGGAAGTGAGCCACTGTATCACAGACTACAAGTTTTGTGTGGATAACACAGTTCCCACAAAGACAGTGAGCTGTTTTCCCAACAACAAATCATGAATCACAAAAGAACTGAAAGCCCTACTGAACATGAAGAAGGAGTCTTCATGTCTGAAGATAAGGATGAAATCAAACGCGTGTAGTCAGACCTGAAGCAGCAACTCTGTGAGGGGAATGTCCACTACAGAGATAAACTTGACCATAACATACAACAAAACAACATGAAGGAAATGTGGAAGGGGATGAGAACTATCACTGGCTACACGCACTCTAGTAAACATGCAAAGGAAGGAAACAAGAACAGAGCTAATGACCTGAACCAGTTCTTCAACATGTTTGACTCATTCTTGTCAGTACAGTCCCCAGAACACTGCTAGCTTCTGTGTGCAAACTGAGGAGGTTCCAGAATTCCAACTGCCATCTGTTGCCTGCATGACCTACAATGACATCACAGCTGTGGTCTATAGCCCCCCTCCACTCCCAAGATTGTGTGTCTCTGCTGATCAAGTGAGGAGAGAGCTGGGAAAATTTGGCATAAATAAGGCTTCTGTGCTGGATGGAATCAGCCCCAGGGTGCTGAAAAAACGTGTTAGTCAGCTCTGCGGGGTCCTTCAGCAGCTGTTCTTCCTTTCCTTCAATTTGTAGAAGGTTCCCCAGCTGTGGAAAATATCCTGTGTGGCCCCACTGCCAAAGTAAAGGCATTGCAGTAATCCCAAGGACTTCAGACCAGTTGCTCTTACTTCAAACAACTTGAAGATCTTTGAGAGAATGGTCCTAAAACAGCTATAACCCCTAGTCCTGGATCCTCTGCAGCTTGTCTATCACTAGATGTAGGACATGTTGGTGTGGAGGATACTCTCGTCTACATGCTACGCAGAGCCTACTCCTACTTAGACAAAGCCGGAACCACAGTCAGGATCAAGTTCTTTGACTTTTCCAGTGCTTTTAAAACCATTCTGTCTTATCGACTGGGGAAAAAGCTCAAGGCTTTGAATCTTGATGCTCCCACAATCTCCTGGATCATGGACTACCTGACCACCAGACAGCAGTTTGTGAGGCTCAAGAACAGTTTGTCAGAAATGGTGGTGTATAATACTGGTGAACCTCAGGGAAATGTAGCGTCTCCCTTCCTGTTTACCTTCTACACAATAGACTTCCAGCACAATACCAGCGCTTGCCATCTACAAAATCTTTCAAATAACTCATCCATCACAGGCTGCATTAATGATAGAGATGAGTCAAAGTACAGGGAAGTCCTGGAAGACTTTGTTTTGTGGTGCAGGGCCAACAATCTACAGTATAACTCAACCTCAGCAAGACAAAAGAATGGGTGGTGGATTTTCGAAATGCCAAGAAGCCTCAGAGACCAGTTACAAGTACCTAGGGGCTCACATAAACAACAAACTGTTCTGGTCTGACAACACCATGGCACTGTACAAGAAGGGCCAAAGCAGACAGTACTTGCTAAGGAGACTCAGGTCTTTTGTGCAGAAAGCTGCAGGGAATGTTCCACCACTCCATAGTAGCCAGTGTGGTGAACTACACTGCAGTCTCCTGGGGAAGCCACCTGAACACAAAAGAAGCACAATGTCTGAACAAACTTATCAGAAAAGCCTGCTCCATCACAGGGTAAATCCTGGACACAGTGGAAGCTGTTGTGGAAAAGAGGATGATGGCAAGATTGGCTTGAGGCTTATAACATTTAATCTTCATGTTTAACTTGATAAGTGTAATATATTTTACAGTTTTTGTCTCCAATATTCAATTCAACTCAGTTTATCATAATTTGTCATTAATATAGTAGAAACATATATACTGTAATATAAATGTTGTATAACAAGACATTGGTAGAAAAGAAGATAGTTCTGCTGCTTCACATAGTACGGGGATTACATCATAAGTCCTGCTCAATGTCTTTTTTTACTTTTATTCTAAAAATACCTTCATGGCTGCAATGGACTGGCACTCTGCCCAGGTAGTGGTCCTACCTAGCGTCCAATGCTTGCTGAGATAATCTCCAGCTTCCCCTCAGACTTGCTCTGGAGAAGAGGGTTTGGAAATGGATGGATGAACCTGTCTTTGTGGTATTTTGTACTGGTACTCAAAGCCAAAATCTGTGCATGTTTGGTTACTTGGTGACTCTAAACTGCCCTAGTATGAGTTAAGTACAGGTGTGTGTACATAAGCACTCCCAGCAGTGTCTAGGAGTGGCTCTTGCCTGATGTTGATAGCACTGGCACCTATGACTCCAAATTGAGTAAAATGCTTAAAATACTGACTAGATGGAAAGATAAAACCAAGATATTTACTGTACTTATACTGCAGTTCCATTATTTCACATTTTAGATCTCTTCACAGACATGTCAAGAAAATCTGAAACCTGAGATGTGATTCATTTCTTGTCACCACTATGCTTTTAAAGCATATGCATCTTAACACTTCTTTCGCACTAATTAAAAGAAACCTCATTTTTACATGGTTTTCTCCTCTAACATGGAGCTCTTAACAATTAAAAAGTAGTTACAGTTTTCTTTTTAGCCTTCTTAATTAAATTTACAACTTCAGAAAAGACTACTATATGAGTAGCTCATAAGAAGAGGATGCAAAGAAAAGCACAATGTAATCAAAACAGAAATATGTCAAAAGGGACAATGCAAACTATACACTTTAAATAGGGGGAAACACCAGATATGACACAACTTGGAGCTAAATTGTGTGAAATTAAAATTCACATGACTGTTTTAAGCAAATATTAAACCTAAAATTGAGCCTCTGTGAAAATACACTGCAGAAATAAAATGGGAGTAATGATCAAAACGGAGAAACCCATCCGGAGACGCGCCTCCCTCTCTACCAAGTAGTGATGTGTTTTAGGAGGAACAGCTGTGCATCTTTAGTAGCTGACAAGTGCAGAACTTAATAGTGCAATATGTTTGAATGGGGAATTGTGAAAAATGAAGTCACAAATGTATACGAACAATAGTCTTTTGGAAAAATGTCTTGACTCAGACAGCTCACTTGCTGACCATCTCTGAAGCTGAGATAGGTGGAGAGTTAGAGAGAAAGAAGAAATTGGCACAGGAAAAAAAAATAATGTGTATGAAAACTTTAAATTCAGGTAGTGTATGTGTTTTTTTGGTCTTGCACATTTATATGCAGCTTTACCTATAAATATTTTAATGTTTCTAACCTTCCACAGTATATGGAAATATAACCAGCAATCTATTAATGTGTGTAAATGACTAACACGCTTAACGTAAGATGCATTTCCATTTGAAATTGCCTAGGAAATTAGGCTAAACTGCTCTATTAAAGTATATAAAACAATCTTCTGTTTTCCAGGCAATTTTTGTGTAAATGTTTCTCAAATCATGCAAGAAACCCATTTCCCCACACCACTGCATGGCTGGAAAAAATTACCTGGATCATAAAACACAAGCTCTTCTGACTATATAAAGTTTCCAGTGAAATATTTGGCTGGCAAAAATTTGTAGCTCTTGGGTTTTAATGTCCAAGTGAGCTTAAATGGTCCATTGCAAGATGGTAAGGTGATGGGAGATGTGGAGCACACAAATTCATTCACAAGAGGGTTTGTAAGGGCAGCTATGAGTGATGAGAGATCACAGAAGGTGAAACAAGATTGCTCCAGAAAAGAAATGGACCAGGGAACTTGCTTGTGCACTTTAACCTTAATTTGCTGTAGGCCTGCACCTCATTAACCAACTCTGGGTGGTTGCAAGTCACAGTAATGTGGCAGTGTATATCTGAGGTGAGAAAAGAGTTAATGTCAGTCAAATCAGTGGCCAAAGGCACAAGTGCAATTTAATTTAATAAGATGATGCACTTAGCCGTTATAAAATGCATATATTGTGTGTTACTGCATATATATTATACACAAACACACACACAGATACAGTGGGAGTTTCTATTAGAAGATTAGGATAAGAAAAACATGGAGAATTCTAAAAGTATTTTCATTATAATGAAAACAGAAAAAAAAAGCTTTTACAGAGGACTCTTGCTACTGGCACAATAAAAACAACAAATATCTTAAAAAATTACAATGAGCTTCTAAATCAATTACAGTTTTTCCATTTAAGAGTGGCTCATTTATTCCCATCAGTATTAGCAGGGAGGAGCATCTAACGCAAACAAGATAAAAGCATTCACCCTCAGAGTTAAGAGTCCTTATGAAGCTAGAAGAAATGCTGAAATTTAGGTTAACAGCAACTACCAAGAATTATTAAAAAAAAAATGTGTGGTTGATTCATCAAAATAAAAATGACTTATATTCCACAATATGTTTATTGCACTATCAATAAATCCTTCTAAGCAAACAGCAACACCGTGAATTAAAAAAAACAAATTAACTACATTAAGGAAACTACATTCTTTTTCTAAATATGTACGCTTTAAGAAACTGGCTAAATAAAGTCTCTTAACCAGATATCTGTAAAGCATTAAATTGTTTTATTCTATTACACTATATTTGTGCAAACATCATCCCTCTGGCACTTATTTTAAAATAAACAAATACTAATAAAAAAATCATACATATATGAGGTGGCAGCTTCTGACTGACATATATCACTAACACACTCTGCATTAAGATTCTGAATCTAGGTCAAAGATGCATTAAAATTTTATTAAAGTTCTCCAATTCCGATCTATGCATTTCGAAAAACAATTCCAATGCAGCAACATTGCCTTAGGGCGACGTGCTTTTCATGGCCAAAGCTGTCACATCAAAGTGTTCTTTAAGGTCAGAAAGAACCGTCTTACCATCACCTCTGCTAAGGTATTTTACTCCCCTTTGGCAACAGTTGTTTGGTAAACACAGTTTTCATTAGGCTAGCTCAGGGTGAAAGTGATAATGTAGGCAAGAAATGTGAACTACCAAACAAGAAGGAAATTAAAACTGTTTAATGTTTCTGACAGTAAAACAGCCAGAACCATGTACAGCATGTAGTTCTGCATTGCGTCAAGCATAAGGGACAGGGTATGCAATCTGGACTATTTAATAGAAGTTAAAAGAATTTACTGCATCTTTTTGGATAAAACCAAACATGAAACAGGATAGTAACCCTTTATGTTCTGTTCAAAACCAAGCGCTATATGAATAAAATGTACTACTATTAGTATTATTATTATTAGTAGTAGTAATATTATTATTAGGTAAATATCTTATTGAAAGATACAAATAAATCGTGCCAACCATTTTTAATCCTACTTTTATTATTACAGACTCATGCAAAATGCAAAATGGGTCCAGGCATTAGTCCATCACAGGAAACACTGATGCACATGAACACACATTCACGGTGGGGCGATTTAGATGCCAAAATTAACATTAGCGTAACTTGCACACACATCTTGGAATGTGGAAAGGAATCTGAATGAGAAAATGGAATGAGGTAAGGAAAAAAAAAAAGACGTGCAAACTTCAATGAGATAATGGCATGGCTGGTTCCCAGAAATATCAATATTAATATCAATATCAGTTTGTGCTAGAATCGAATTCCTTACTCAGCTTTTGTTCAAATAATGAATGAGAATTATTGAAATGATTCTAGAGTACAGAATAGCATGTACCACAAAGTGATGGAAATATTTTTCATCATTTAATCATTGTTTTGGCAGTTTGTAGTACTACTCGGCTGTCAGACATTTGCTTAACACATTGTTTTCAGGCAGCACAGTGGCAGAGTGTTTTTCAGGCTTTCTCACAGCTGTGAATTCTGGCTCAGACACTGTTGGTGTGAAGTTTGTTTGTTTTCCCCTTGTCTTTGTGGGCTTTGTGGGAGTTATGGAGTTTTCCTCCCAGATACCAAAGATGAGCATATTAGGTTAATTTGTAATTCTAAAATAAAAAGCATATACTGTATAATTATCAATTCCTGCTCTAGGAAAGAAAGAAGGGCCAACACATCCTTGGACAAACTTAAGAATGGATCAAAAACACTAACAACTGCCTTCTAGACTATATGACACAAGATTATATGTTCTTTGATTGACACGTTTATCTAAACATTCTAGTGATTTATGCTGATCAATCAGTATCAAAAACCTTGCAAAGTGGTAAAACTTTCATTTTGGGGTTGCATATCTCACTCTTACCTTTCTGTTCTGAGATATCTCAATTTAAAGAGCTATATAAATGTAATGTTACTTATCAAAGGCCTGTGTGATCCTAAAGAGGCCAGTTAGCAATGAGTCTATCTAAAGATTCAAATTTGAGCATAGAGCGGCAGTCTGGATTGCTATATTTTGTGATATGGATGTTTTTTTACCATCAGACACCAGCCTTTTGAATTTGTATTTTTTGTATTTACATACAATGGTAACTCTATAAAAAATGGGCGACCAGAACAGTAAGCAAACCCCCTAACTACTGCTATCTATCTATCTATCTATCTAAAGTAATTTCAACTGTTATTCCCAAGTATTGGGACTAAAATGTGTAACAGTCCAGGAGCACAAAGGTGCAGGGGCCTGGTAGAGAGCCAGCTTAAGTCACACACGGAAGCACCCCTTTGTCTTTTAGAAGCTGTCTCATTTGTAGAGTGAGGGAAACCATTTCTGTAACTCTTCGAGATGGGGCAGTCTGTTTGTAAACCAAAGTGCCCGGGTTTGCCACTGGTGGGTAGTGCACTGGCGGAAACACCACACAGGGAATTACTCAGCAGAGACTCAGTGATACAATAGAATGGCAGCGACAATACCTGACCTGCATAGGCATAGTAAGTCAGCTATATTTAGGGATAGGAGGAAAATAATGAGGTTATCAAAAATAAACGTTCACCAGTATTTATTAGCTGTTTAGTGTGTGGAACCAACTTGCTTTTGTTAGTATACTGTTGCCCTTTGCAGTATAAATAAGTGCTTGTGTTTTGTTAAATCCTTTATAAACAGCAAAAAAAAAATCACATATTAGCATAATTTTGACCTTATGTAATCAAAAATATACAATAAGTTGGATACTTCACAAAAACACTGTTTTAATATGAGAACAAGCCGGTAAACATCCATCCATTTTCCAACCCGCTGAATCCGAACACAGGGTCACGGGGGTCTGCTGGAGCCAATCCCAGCCAACACAGGGCACAAGGCAGGAACCAATCCCGGGCAGGGTGCCAACCCACCGCAGGACACACACAAACACACCCACACACCAAGCACACACTAGGGCCAATTTAGAATCGCCAATCCACCTAACCTGCATGTCTTTGGACTGTGGGAGGAAACTGGAGCGCCCGGAGGAAATCCATGCAGACACGAGGAGAACATGCAAACTCCATGCAGGGAGGACCCAGGAAGCGAACCCAGGTCCCCGGTTTCCCAACTGCGAGGCAGCAGCGCTACCCACTGCGCCACCGTGCCGCCCGCCGGTAAACATAAACTATTTAATTCCTAGTCCTTAGATCTATTCAAAATAACGACAAGATGAGCTTGAAAGAGGCCCAATGATATTAATGTATAACTGGTATTATGTTATCATTCTTAACTAGCTTCCATCTGTGACTATATTGGTATTCCTGAAAAACATATTAGAATGGGACATTTTTATTAACCTCACTCATGCTAATAGTAACTACTAATACTCCCACCACGTCTCCTTTTAAATTCTTGTATTCCATCCTAAAAACTTGAACTTTAATGTCCTTGATAAAGATCAGATCCATTCCTCTGACATTTTACTACTATATACATGATACATATAGTGTAAAAGTTTTAGGCAGGTGTGCAAAAATACTGTAAACAAAGAATGCTTTCAAAAATGGAAGTGTTAATCATTTATGTTCATCAATCAACAAAATGCAGTGAATGAACAAAAGAGAAATCTAAATCAAATCAATATTTGGTGTGACCATCCTTTGCCTTCAAAACAGCATCAATTCTTCTAGGTACACTTGCACACAGTTTTTTGAAGGAACTCGGCTGGTAGGTTGTTCCAAACATCTTGGAGAACTAACCGCAGATCTTCTGTGGATGTAGGCTTCCTCACATCCTTCTGTCTCTTCATGTAATCCCAGACACACTCGATGATGTTGAGATCAGGGCTCTGTGGGGGCCATACCATCACTTCCAGAACTTCTTGTTCTTCTTTACGCTGAAGATAGTTCTTGATGACTTTGGCTGTATGTTTGGGGTCGTTGTCCTGTTGCAGAATAAATTTGGGGCCAATCATACGCCTCCCTGATGGCATTGCATGACGGATAAGTATCTGCCTGTATTTCTCAGCTTTGAACACCATTAATCCTGACCAAATCTCCAACTCCATTTGCAGAAATGCAGCCCCAAACATTCAAGGAACCTCCACCATGCTTCACTGTTGCCTGCAGACACTCATTATTGTACCGCTCTCCAGCCCTTCGACGAACAAACTGCCTTCTGCTACAGCCAAATATTTCAAATTTTGACTCATCAGTCCAGAGCACCTGCTGCCATTTTTCTGCACCCCAGTTCCTATGTTTTCGTGCATACTTGAGTCGCTTGGCCTTGTTTCCACGTCGGAGGTATGGCTTTTTGGCTGCAACTCTTCCATGAAGAACACTTCTGGCCAGACTTCTCCGGACAGTAGATGGGTGTACCTGGGTCCCACTAGTTTCTGCCAGTTCTGAACTGATAGCACTGCTGGACATCTTCCAATTTCGAAGGGTAATAAGCTTGATGTGTCTTTCATCTGCTGCACTAAGTTTCCTTGGCCGACCTCTGCGTCTACGATCCTCAACGTTGCCCGTTTCTTTGTGCTTCTTCAAAAGAGCTTGAAAAGCACATCTTGAAACCCCAGTCTGCTTTGAAATCTTTATCTGGGAGAGACCTTGCTGATGCAGTATAACTACCTTGTGTCTTGTTGCTGTGCTCAATCTTGCCATGACATGAAACTGTCTTCCACAACCTCACCTTGGTAGCAGAGTTTGGCTGTTCCTCACCCAGTTTTAAGCCTCCTACACAGCTGTTTCTGTTTCAGTTAATGTCTGTGTTTCAACCTACGTGTGACATTGATGATCATTAGCACCTGTTTGGTATAACTGTTTGATCATACACCTGACTAGAATCCTACAAAATCCCTGACTTTGTGCAAGTGTACCTATAAGAATTGATGCTGGTTTGAATGCAAAAGGTAGTAACACCAAATATTGATTTAAATTTTTCTTTTGTTCGCTCACTTTGCATTTTGTAAATTGATAACAATAAACAATCATTATTTATGTTTCTGAAAGCATTCTTTGTTTACAGCATTTTTTCACACCTGCCTAAAACTTTTGCACAGTACTGTACAACTTCAAGAGCATAATAGCACCATTGTTATCACTAGTGTCTTATAGCCTCTGAGTCCTGGGAAGCTGCCTGTGTGTAGTCTGTCTGTCTTTTCCTGGGTCTGTATGGGGTCAGGATACTCCAATTTTCTTTTGGCATACCAAAGATGCGCATATTAGGTTAACTGCTACCTTTAAATTTGCCCCAGTGTGAGTATGGCTGGGTGTGTACATGTGTGAATGTGTCCAGTGATAGGTTGGTTGCTGCCTTGTGCCCAAAGCTGCAAGGTTAGGCACAAGTATTTGACCATCCTGAGCTACATAAGCAAGTTAGGAAATGAATGATGGATGGATAAACTAACTTTCCAACATAACCTTGTGTAATGGGAATAATAGTTTATTAAATAAGACGTATAACATTTAACTTGCGTGTTTTTGCCAGAGAAGTTTTTCCCTATGGTTGCCTTCTGTCCAGGGAATCTTGCTCAGTTATTCTCAAAAAAATCCTAAAATTTTCAGGTGCATAGATCATCATGGGCTCAAGAACTGAAAATAGAAGTGAAGGTGGTGTGTGCTAGCAAGTGAATTTCTATGATGAGAACAAACAATTGCTCACGCTCTACTATGTTTTCATCATAGTTTACCAGGGGCAGAAAGGTTCAAGAAGCTGGAAGCTTATCTTGGTGACCGAGCATTGGCTCAGACGACTGTCCAGAAGTGGTTTGCCTGGTTTCAGACAGCGATGGCACCTCTGGAATCAGTCTTTTGGATGTCCCACCCTACTCACCTGACCTGCCCCTCTGTGATTTCAATGTGTGTAGAAAATGCTACTGGATCAAGCAGATGTCATCAAGACAGTGAATGAGGAGCTGACAAAGATGAAAAAAGATGATGTTCAGAGGTGTTTTCAAAAATGGATCCACAGATTACAAAAGTGCATTGAGATTGGCAGCGATTATGTGGAGAAGTAAAGAGTAAATTTGGAATGTTTCTCTTTCATTTGATTTATTTCTATTAAAGCAAACTGACTTTTGGAAATCCCCTTGTGTTTTAGGATGTTTTTTTTTCTCGATATTGCCTTAAAAAAAAAAATGTTCAAATGACAGCTCATGTTCAAATGGCATAGCGTTTTCAAATAGTGACATTTTCATGTATGAATGTGTGTGTGCATGCACAAGAGAGGCATAGACAGATTCAATCTTATTCAAGTGATTACTGGAATATAAAATAAACACTTTCGCAAAGGTATACTGAAACAAGTGCACTTTTATTTAACAATAAAACTAAATAACAAAAAGTTGAAGTGACAATATGATTCACCAGTGTATGTGTGTCGGCTTACACCCCTTCAGCAATATCTTTTACAGGTAGCAAAACTTTACACTGGCTGTTACAGACTGAAATCAAAGGCTTCTTCTTTGTGGACATATACACCATCAGCATGGCACTGCCAGATGTAAACACTAGCGTGGCGAATTGCTCATGTACAAGAGTGACTTTAGCTGCAGATGGAACTTCCCGGTGTACTTTATGGTGCTAAGCAGAGTTGCGTTGTGATGCAGCAGTCTATTAGCCAGCAAGGGTGTAGTGAAGAAGCTGTCTGTTGTTACGATTCTGCCTCCATAAGTTTTATGACCAAAGACTCAGAAAGTCTTTGCCTTGAGTTGTAACTCAAAACACAGTTCTCAACAAAATGTTGCCAGATGTCCAAAATCGCAGCAATCTGTAGTTTTTCACACATTCTGCACGGGTGTCTGATGTTAGTCTGATAGAGGTCTTTGATTGCTGGTACAACAGATAGTTCTGAGCAGGTGTTAGCCACAGCACCAACTGTGGTCATCGCTGCTCTTGTGAAAAGAATGGAGATAAATGCCATCAACTCAGGGAGGAACAGGCAAGTTCGTTGTACCACGTGAACCTCACTGACAGAATAAAACTGAATAATAAAAAAACAAGCACTAAGTTTTACATTTAGCCAAATTTACACCGGGTGTTACAGATTCAAATCAAATGATTGTTTTTATTATAATATAATAATAATAGTAGCAGCAGTTCAACACTCGGAGCACTGAGAAGCAGCAGATCTTACCATTGAAGAATACACATCAACTTCTGTCAATTGACATTTAAGCCTGGGTTTTTAACTCATTGACAGCAACATGTAAATCGATTGATTTTTTTTCTTTGGTTATATTCTTGAATAAAAGGGCACGTATATTATTTGTGTTGTCTGTGATGAGAATGACTGATGAGTGAATGTCAAATAGGTAAGTATGGCAGGGTGTACTGTACATATAAATCAAGGCTAAAAATGTAGGCATTTTCACTATTAACATGTCCACCAATATAAATGACCCTTAGAGGTTAAAGCACCTTTTGTGAACACTTTTACACGATAAAACACCTGGAAGTAAACTATAATTGGTAACTTAACATAAAATGCAGATGAGGGAAATAAAAAAGAAACCCAAATACTGCAGCTTAAGGCACATTTTGAACCATCTAGTATTTTGACATCTTTAGTTATTTTTTTTCAATAATTTTCAAATTAGTCTCTTAGACTCCACACACTGAATTAGACAGTAAAGATATTTACTTTGGTGCTTTGTTTTAAACTATGGAGGAAATCTTATATATTACTATAATGAATGTTCCAACTTTAAAAAGACTTATCTCTTAAAATCCTTGTTTGTATTACAACTGTGAAAATGGAATAAATAAAAAGACACCAGATTTTAACTGGCATTGTGCAGAAGGGCAGGAAGGTTATAAAGCAATAAAGGAAAAAGATAATATGCTCTTCTTTGGCCTTGTTTTATGATTTATGCTGGATAAATTACTAATACCCAATGCTATCTCAGATAACACTAATATTATTTTGAAAGTTCTATGGGCTTTCTTAATAAATGTTGTTTTAATTAAAGGGTTGGCAACTACGATGCCAAAGAACCTTAGCGTCAGCTGTTTTTTGCTCTAGCTACATAACTAATAAGAATAATGAATAATGTTAAAAAGTTGCATTAATTACATAATGTTTCATTCAACAATTAGGTTCTTACTGATGTACTGTGCCATTAAAAAAAGAGTTACTGTCTCTTACTTAGCTGGGAGAGTGCCCTTGTGTAATGTTGGGGAGAAAGACACATTTTTTCATGATTTACCCCATGTGCGCCACAGTCTTAAATTTGAAATCAAATGTACAAAAAGTGCTGTAATTTGTGCATGATGAAAGTAAAATTTATTTTAAAAATGATCCTTTAATAAAATTAGAGAATGTGTGAATTGTTTGACGCCTCACCATGAAAAAGCCACTAGACACCTAAAATGTTGGAAGTAAGCCATCTCTTTTACATTGTACCATATATATGTACTGTACAGTATGTGCTTCTTATGAACAAAGTGACGGATAACTCTTCTACACAGACCACATTTTTCTGTTGTGCGTATTCTTTATATAACAAAGCTTTCTGAATTCCAATAAGGAGCTTAAAGCACTACAGGCAGAATGAAGCATCTCTTTTAATGAAGATCTGTTTGTGGAGAAATGTCCAGGTCCTGCCTTAGACTGAAATATAAATTCAGCCAATCCAAAAGAGCTCAAATCAATACGTGGATATCACATTCAAGAAGTCTGTGCCTTCATCTAAAGTTGTGTGTAGGTCCTATTATAGTTCTGACTTTCATTCTAGCGTCACCTTAGCTATTAGCAATTTGACCAGCATTTTGTCACAGTATTTCCTGCCAAATACACCCTAACAAGCAACCTTGTATCAAAGTCACTGACATGTCTTCCTTGAGCCATGATGAGCAGCTTAATGAGCAATTGGGACTGCCCAGAATTTTTAAACATAACCTTAAACCTGATGGGATGTTAATTGCATAATCACTTCACCAACTGGGTAGAAACACCTGCTTTCAAGATAATTTGTAACTCCCATTTACTAAAGTGGTATTTTTTTCCAGTTACCAACACATACCACATATAAATATACACAGGGAATGATTGTGAAGAGCCCATTAACTCTACATTTACTGCCATTGTGTTTAATACATTTATTTTGAAATCGGTGGCCTTTTTCACATGTAATAAAACACAAGGGAGCCTTTTATATTTGTAGCTTAACAAAGGAGTATCATTTTTACCCTGGTAATGATATACAAAACAGGAGCTTTAGAATATAAACATTGATTGCACAGCTTTAAAAACCACCCCTACAATTAAATCACATCCCACACTTCATAAATCAGCATTTTTTTGTGTTATTCTTACCTTCCCAATATTCACCCTTTTTAAATCTACCAGACAAGACAAGCAAAGAAAAAGTAAATTATTGTATATTTCAGAGATAATTTAGAATTCAACTTTCATCTCCTTTTTAAGAACTGGAAGAAATGATGCATGCTTTAAATGCAACCCGTCTATTATCTGTATGGAACAATATCAAGGAAATTTATTTTACAGCTACACACCTGCTAAGATTTGTTTGCAGGATGTTTAGAATTTGAACAGTTAAACCTAATTACAGTTTATCTTTATTGCTCAATTTGCATTCAAATGTGCAACATCACTGCAAAAGCTGTGGGCCGAGGAGACATGTTTTGTAAGGTGCAAAAGATGTTTATTTGCCTTAATAGCAAATGATGCCAAGCAAGAGATCTATTTATTACAGCTGGAAATTATGAAACTATGAAAAGCCAAAACAACATACAAAATCCTAAAATGGATTTTTTGCATACTAATATACAATCAAAATCATATTATGATGAAACTAAAGAAATTCCTAGCACCTTTACATATCAGCACTGGAGAATCAAAATTGTCTACTGAACTAGAGCTTTAAGATAAGAGATGTTATAACCTTTAGCTGGGCAATAACACGTCCAAGCCCTCACTGCATAGTTTCTTAGCATTCTGATCGTCTTAAGAATGACTAGGGAGCCGTATGCTGAGACATGCTGCTTTATTTGTCCAGTCAAGTGCCCCAGGCTTTGCTTGGCCTTTTCCATTTTATCTCTCAGTGGCTGTGTATGCATTTGTGTGTATCAGTCGACAGCAGAGCTAAAATGTGCCATATCATATAAGCCTGACTGAGCTAACTGCAGTTCTCTCACACATTCCCCACTTTTCACATGGCGTGGCTACGACTACAATATACAGTTGGAGTTTCACTCGGAAGTGAGGTTCCAGTACAACAGGCTTCAATTTTAGCAGTGTATCTTATTTAGTGGTTAAAGGTGAATAGCTAAAACAATGTGTTTCTAACCTTTTGTTACTTTCTGTCTGGAAATTAAAATGCAACTATTTTTCTTTGTTCTCAAATAACTTCACTGTTTTGAAAAGCAAATGCAAATATTACAATGTCAAAAAAATAATTTAATCTCATTCACTGGACAATCTATCTATTTATCCAGCAGTCAATAAAATTAAAATTGGAATCTTTAAAATAAATGTGTATTTTGTTAATAATATAGAGGAACAAATTTGCCAGTCAAGGCATAATTTCTACAAATAATTCAAACACAATATCAGTAACTATAATTATGCTTCAGGATTTGAATGTTACTGTTAAGCAGAAGTAACATTCATTACAATGCTAAAAATGAGGAAAAGAATATTTCACTTATTTAATATACCTATTTTTTTTAAACATACTGTATCAGCCTGAGTTACTATTACAATTGAAGCATGAATACATGAAAAGAAAAATAATTATTTTACTAATGAAAAAGATTTCTTAAATTTCTTTGCTTGTAAGATTATTTTAAGTGTAAAATGTGTCCTGGAAAAACTGTCAAATTGCATTGAAATATTTTTTGGAAATCAAGAAGGCACAGGAAAAACTTTTACAAATCTAAAACTATTAGGAATGAACAGAAAGCAAAATCCTCATTCTTGAGGAATCCCCATTATTCTTTTCCATAGCCCTAAAATATTTATAAACACTTCAATACTTTAAAAAACGTTACATATAGAGGATATCAGATGTCTACGTTCCAATATATTAAGAATGAAGGCAAGTCATTCCAAGCATTTTTTTGCATAGTTAAAACTGAAAAATTTTAAAAACTGAGAAACAAACAGGTCATTTGAAGGTCTGGGTTGTATTAGAATGTGCATCCTTTATATTGGTTATGGTACGGGTGGGTAGGTTGGTATGGGTTGAGTATGTTCAGTTTTAGCCAATCACATTTCAAATTACGTTCAAAGCTAACCTGCCTTCACGTCATCTGAAGTGATTCTGATTAGCACAGGTGGCCAAGAACAAGATGAGAAGAAGCCATTTCTCACAAAAAAGACCATCCAAACCATTATGAATTTGCAAGAAGACATATTCCAGCTCTCAAATGTCCTTATATTTATTTAACTTAAGAAATAAAAAGATAAAAGAGAACACTCCCTTATAGTTCAGATATTAAAATACAGTACAAGTGCCAAAAAACTAAGACGATGGGTGCAATACAATGTAAGTTTAATTGTATTAAAGTAAGGTAGCAAAGTGAACCATGGTCAAGTAGAGCAAAGACAAATGGAGGAACCGAAAAAGCATCACTGAGCTATTTTGTCCTTCAATATCTTAAATTTGCACTACGTATTTTTCTGGTTCTAAATTATCCTTTTCTAAATCTGTACACTGAAAAAGACTAATGTTAATGTTAGTAATATTACAGCCCAAACTTTACAAAAAAAAAAACTTTCTGTCAACAATGATTATAATACTTCTAATTTACAATATAAGAGGGACTTTTTGCTGCATACAATATATAATAAATCATGCAGAAATTGTATCAATTAGCCCGGTCACTTCCAACGGTTTTTTAATTTGAATTAAATTGTGCAGTATTTCACTTTGTTAGTAGAGGGTGATGGAGAGCACATTTGAGGGCTGGAGGTCATATACAGTTACAACTGCAAGCTATAAAATTCTGTAAACAATAACTGGTAATCTCAAAAAAGGTAGATTACGTTAAGTTCTTCAAATATTAGAAATAATTTAACACATTAAATGACAAACTGTAAGTGCCCCTTAAGTCTCGCTAGGGTCTTAGTGTTTGAAACTGTTGTAATATCTAAAAAATCTTAAACACTGTATTCTAGTTTGATTTAATTTCATTTAAAATATCAGAACATGTCCAAGTCTCAGCACACTATGGGGTCTACGTGGCCTGTAACCACTGGGTTGCAGTTCTTTCAGGACCAATGTCTCAGAGGTCTTTAAAGTTGGGAGAAGTTCTGCAGCTGCACTTGCAGTCAATGTCCTTGTCATACAGTAGCAGGGTTTGTCCACTTCCCTTTTCACCTGATCAGAAAAGGCCCGACAGATAGAAACTACAGTGAATGCAATCTTCAATAATCTTCAATGATCGTTTATGGTTGAATTACAATGATTTAACTGTCACTGTAAAACAGATCTTGAAAATATTCCTAACTCACATCCAAATTTTAATATACCTGCATATAGTGGTTAGCATCATAGTTCCAGCAATGCACTTGTTTTAAACCCCAGCCTAGTCACTGCCTATGTGGAGTCTGTGTGCTCTCTGCCTCCGTGTGATTTATTGTAGATGATCTTGGGTTCCTTTCACATCCGTGGTAGGGTTAACAGGTAGCTCTGAATTATCCTCATGTGAGTGTGTCTGCCCTGGTACCTGGTCTAGGGGTGCTTTTTGCCTCTTGTTCACTAAAGGCAAGATGAACTCTTTCCTCCAGGACCCTGAAATTGATGAGTGGGTGCAGAAAATTGCTAAGTGTATATTATAGATGGTGTAGAAAGGTCACTGCGCCACAAAACCTGTTCTGCGTTCCTTTGTGGAAGCAACCAGAGATACATTAGTCCAGCAACACTCAAGGGATTTCAGATGAAGCAGTGGGAAAACTGTATCCATTAGAGTCTGAAAGTAAATCACACTTTCTACCCCTGTGCACATATATGTGTAGACGGCAACAAAAGGTTTGTCCATACAAGACCACTGATCTTTGGAGAACTCTGACAGGTTTCACTAGGCAATATTATAGAAATGACAAGAAAGTATGTCTTCTTACCCTGCTAAGCAGAGACAAACTTGGTTTTTATACAGGAATGATATTGTCATCAAATCTATGTAGGTTTGGGGACCACTGAAGATTGTTCGCAAGATACACACCTACCATAATTCAACTGATCATTCTTGGTAAAATCTTATTTGACTTTTAGCTTCTAAAAACAGAATCATGCATTACCATCATCAATTAGCAAATAATAAACATCACAAAACCAAACAGCATTGGTACTTTAGTGTGTTGATTGCTTGTACAAATTGTATCAAAAGGTAGGATAGACAACAATTTCACTATACTCTGTATACATAAAAATATCAATAATACAACTAAAAAAATGTGAGAAAACTTGTTAGAATTTAGTCTTTGCCTTAAAGCTCCTGCTTGACCGTATCATGGACAAATGAAGAACAAAATGGTTATATTGTTGATTTATACAATAGGGAGAGTGGGAGAGCTCCTTTAAGTTTTGACTCTCCACTGTGCTACATGGCTAATTGCTCATGCCTTCTCCTGGCAGGTGAAATTAGCCACATGGTAGAAAATTAGTGAGCATAAATGGATCAGTGTTATATATTTGGACATAGTCCTAATAATATTCTTATTATTGTCAGCTAATGTACCCCTCAAAAGAAAATATACTGCAACCTTTTTTTTTTTTTTTTTTTTTAATGCATACAGAATACAAATCAGTCTGGAATACTGATCAGGTAGTGCAAACCAGATTGGAGAGCAACAAAAAATGTGAGGTGGAATACACTTACATAATGCATGTTAGAAAGTTCTGTGTATGGCTGCTACAGGTCTGTGATGTCACACTAGCATCATGGGGCACTGGGGGAAAAAAACTTGCCTAAGCCGGTTGTTCAGCGAATTTCTAGAAAAATATTCAGTGAACAAGATCACTGGTGAATACAGCATATTCACTACATAAAACACTTTGGCAAATTTCGCTGATAACCACTATTGACCTGTGATTCTTTGGCAAACAAAAACATCAGAGTAATTAATCTGCATTATTAGAAAAATATTCTATTTTAAATTATGGGTTTGCTTTATATTACTTTAGCATCGTGCTCTTCAGAGGACATACTGCATATAAAGGCCATCAGTTAATTTTACCAGAGAGTCAGGCATCCAAATGCCCCCTCTAATTCCTACATACACAGTGTAGCTAGTGGACAGCACAGTGGCAAAGTGGGTAGTGCTTCCGCTTGATGGTTTCAGGGTTCTGGGTGTAAACCTTAAGCCTTGTTGTTCTTCGTGTGAAGCCTATGTGTGCATTTTCCAAGGTATTTGGATTTCTTCCCACATTACAAACAAGACACTGACCTTACATATGCCACACTATTATTATTATTATTATTATTATTATGATTATCATCCAGATAGGCAAGGATGTTATTATAGAATATGGCATCTGGAATAGTTGTGATGACATGCAAGCTGAAAATATCTAGAATATTATGTATAATGTGTTCCAGCACCAGTCTCTTAAAGCACTTTATTGGGGTGAGTGCCACTGGTCTGCAGTCATATAGTCCACTTTTTTTCTTAGGCAAAGGGAAAAGTGTCCTTTTAATGCCGGTGTTGACCACAGATTCCCTCAAGAACAAATAAAAAATGCCAATAAAGATATTAGTATGTGAAAGTATGTAGCATAGTGGCTAGGGTTACAAATTTTAAAAAAAACCAAGACTGTCACTTCAATGCCCACCTCCAAGTCATTTTGTGACCTTGAACAAGTCATTTAGCCATTCTGTGCTCCTACTGAGGGAAGAAAAAAATCTCTGTTCTTCATTTATATATAAACAGTATACACACATACACACTGTGTATATGTAGAATTTTAATATATGAAATGTTTCAAGTTGCCCTGGACAGAGTCAGGTAACATACACTAATAATAATACCAGTCATTTTACTGTAACCCCACAGCTATGAATCAAGTAAAGAATATTTTATTACTCTATGGTAAAGCCCTCACTACTAATGTAAAAATAGGTGTGATACTGTACATGTCAAAGGGATTTTTAGACTAATTAAAATTAATTGATAAAGAATACGCTGCATACATTTGAAGAGATTTCTTTTTCAGGAATACACGAGATGTTTTTTAAGTAGGTAACAAGTGAAAAATAATCTTTATCATGCAAAGGACCACTGAATTTTCTTTCCCCTGAATTCTCTGTCATGCCTTTTACTTTATAGCATGGTATCAATTTTTAATGAAGAACCACAGTGCAGAAACAGAATACATTTGCACCAGGTGCGAATGAAATATTTAAGCTTCTATACCCTCACCTTCAAAAGAAACAATCTGGGTATGTGTATTGATTGAAAAAAGGTAACCCAAGGCTGTCAATGACTACAACTGACATTGTATCATACTGCTAATAGGTGACCTTGGTTTTATTAAAAAGTTGACAATGACTCAGAAAAAAAATCTCAAATCTAGATTCCTTTATTAAATTGCTGTACAATATTCATTGATAGATATGAGGCACGTGCTATATATGGTATTTCGTTAAACAGAAGTGCTAAAAAAATGTTCCCATGCATTAACACGATTAATGAGACTGATTCCTGCCTTCAAATTGTACAATGTCAGTATGCAGACTAGATAGAAACCAGAATGAGGTTTTACAAAAAAAAATATTAATGAAAAGGAAAATAGGTTATAAAATATGGCACTTTACCATGCTGTTCCTCTTTAGCAAGTACAAACTAGGCATTATTTGTGTCATTACTACATCCGTGTGTTACAGTGTGGCACTACTCTCCATGCTACCAGACTGTAAATTACAGCATTTCAGACTGAGAAAGGGAGGTTAAGTGGCAGGCTGACAGCACAACAAACAGACACCATTGGTTACTAGATCCAATATTTCCAATGAATACCACTCATCAAATGCTGACCAACTCACAATAATTAATTAAAGATAGCAGGGTTTTAGGCTTATCACCAGATTATTGTGGTTATAATCTAGACAAATGAATTAGACAGATGACTGTTGGCAAGAAGGTGAGGTTATGTTATGCTGTAGCAACTAGACACGCAATGGACAGACAACAGCATGTATTATTATCTTACATTTCACAATATGAAAATAAACATAAACCAGCTAGCTTCACACAAAAACACAGTACGGATCATATTAATTTTGGTACACAGTTGACAAATATGGGTGTTGTCATACATAATATTGTCTCATAAGGCCTGGGACAGGTTCAGTTTCCAAGCTTTCATCTCTGTCTTTGTGGATTCTGCCTGTTCCCCTCATGTTCATGTCAGTTTTCATCGAATACTCGGATCTCCTTACATATCTCAAAGATGCGTACATTGGGGGAACTGTTTTTTTTTTTTTTTCCCCCAAATGATCTGCTTCAAGTGAGAGTGCGTGTGTGTATGACTCTCTCCAGCAAAGGACGTCTGTCTTGTCACAGCTGGCTCCTGCCTCACATCCAGGATTGCCAAGGGAAGCACTGGCTCCCTGAAGAAAAATCTGTGCTCTTTCTTCTATATATTAAACATGAGAATATTAAGAAAGGTAATGATTTACTTGCTGTGTCAATGACATCAAATGCCAAGCCGATATGAATCTGCTTCTTCTAATAAAAATTCAGTTCTCAATGTAAAATATCTTATTCAAAAGTGACAACTTTCTTATGATTGTATAGTTGCATTTCCTCAACCAACCTAACAGTAATTACCAGTTGTTTAACTTCAACATACTCCACTGCCCTCACTTCTGCCTGGGAGTTAATTATTCCATTCTTGCATATGTGCAGCACTATAGCCAATCCCCTATTATATTTAAAGCATTATCATTTTTACTGCAAAACGACATTGTATAATGTCAGACAGTGCATGCATTCTGTCACTGAATCTTCAGCCAAAATGCTGTCAAAAACTCTGCTGTTTTAATATAGCTCCTCTGATGGTACAGTTTATTTATTTATTTATTTTTATCCCCTGCACACTGATTCCTACAGCACAGTTAATGCTGGTGTCAGTGCAGAAACTGCAAACCTTTATCAAAGCCACATCAGCATTGATTCAGCAATACAACACACATTAGCTGAGCGGGCACAGTCCCATGCAAACCAGGGAATGGAAAAATTACAATACATTAATTGCATGTCTCAACACAAACCCGACTAAATGAGATTTAGTGTCAGGACTAAATTTACAAAGAATGAGCAAAGGGAAAAACGAGTACCACTTGAACAGAAAATTAGATGTAAATCTGTATTTAGTCACATTTAAAACGGAATAAAATAATAAGCAACATATTAGGCAGTAGATAATTCAGTGTTTTAGGCAGAAGAAAATAAGATGTAACAGGAGATCCTCTAACAATTTTGTCTTTTCTCTGTGTATGTGTTGCAAAATTTAAGTGACATTAACTTCAATTTCAGTAACATAGTGCCCTCTGCTGCTTCCTGAAGACATCAGTAAAGGAGTAAGAGACAACAGAAAGTGCAGGGCAGAATAACAAATAAAACAGATAATGAGTATTTAGAAATTGTGTCAAGGTAAAACAAATCAATCAATCAAACTTTTTGTAAAACAGCAACTCACAGCTTTAGACCACCTTTACAAAGAAGTTTACATTATAATAAAGTTAGCAGCACAGTAAAACTATCCATCCATTTCAAAACTCACTCATCTCAGTTTAGGTGTGTCAGTTTATCAAAGGGCACAGTCAGACACACAACAATATGCACGTACACATGGGCAATCACACTAAACTATTCATACTTAGGATTTAGAAAGAAAGCAACCTGACTACCTAGAAAAATGTCCATGTCGAACTTTGTAGAATATGCAAACACCACACACGGCGTCCTTGTCCAGAATCTGAACTCAGGACTTTGGAGCTGTGAGGCGGCTGCTCTAACCTCTATGCCACACTGTCACAGTATACTTCAACAAAGAATTACAACAGAAGGTGAAAAATGAATATCTGAGATGTGGCCAATATTCTGAACACATGCTTCTGTCAATTGTGTGATCCTTTTTCCAATTCAGAAGCGATTCCAGGAGCCTGAACTGAGCCGGAGTAGGATCTGAGCTAGTCACAGATTTTAGTCAAACACACACTCACAAACTCACCAATTATGTGCATTTTTTTATTTTTCACAGTCCAAAGAACTTAATCAAAGTTCAATCCCGACTTTTGAATAATGAAGGACCAGTGATGCAAAAACAACAAAAAGCACAAGAATAAAAAAACTGGTGGAAGCACAAAAGAATGCCACCCACTGTCTGTAAATAGAGGGGTCTCAAGCCCTAGAAAATATAGATGGTCTCTCTCATTGATTCTGATTTGATGGTAGCCTGTAACGAAGTCTAACTGTAAAAAAAGTAATAAATAAATAAACAAATAAATCAATTACTTTGAAAGGACACCTGTATGGGAAAAAGGAATGCACTGCAGTAAAGATGGCTTGTTATATTTTATAAAAGTAATTTTTCATGTTTATTTCTACCAGACATTTCTAAAGTTAACATTTTAAGATGTAAATGGCCATGACTGTAAAGTACATTGTGCAGAACTGAATCACAAAAAAGAACACGTCAATGTAACGTTGACAATTCTGTTCTACTATGTGCAGTATGTTTGTCAAGCTCTAACAAGTGAAACACCCAGGCAAACAGCACTATCTATCGCTAAAGTTTTATATTAACAAAAAAATATAGGTATTATTTCTAGAGCACTCCTCAAAAATATTAGAGAAACACATAAATGAAGAGAATGACATATTCTTAAAAAAAAGAAGTGTTGCTCTTTAGTCCAAAAGCAACCAAGTTGTTGCAAGACATTTGATTTTGTAGAAAGCACTAACACAGTGATAGCGATATTTATATCACATATGCTGTGCTTTTCATGTTAAAAGCAGAGACCCAAAGCCTCTTTAGAAGGAAACATGCAACTTTATATTTTTAGTCGCATTATACAATTGCTCTCAGACAAAAGGAAAATGCTAGCTTCTGGGTTAATAAGCTTCATTTACTTGAACACACTCAGCTTACAACAGAGACAACCCTTTCAGATGACTTGCCAGCTTAAATCAATGCAATCTGAATAATTGCAGTTGAATTGCGTCACTTCTGCCATGCAGCATTTAACAATTCTTTAAACAGTGCCAAAGGTGCAGGCACTGGGACCTTTTGGCCAAAACATTGATCTGTAAATTTCAGTCTCAACCACTGATTCAAAATCTTACCCTGAGTAAGTTATGTAACCTGTCAGTGCTCCAGCTGGAAACACAGAGATATTTGTACCACATGCTTGAGATTTAGAAGATGCTCTATATGAAAACGTCTACTAAATCCATAAATGAGTTGTGCTATATTCAAAAATTATCCAGATAAAAGTCTAACAGTTCATGTCTGATTATGTATTACTTCTGAAAACAAGATCCAGGAAAATGCTTTTACTATGCATTTTATCTTTTCAGCTTGTGCTGGTGGGTGTATTTCATTTTAAAAGATCTGACAGCAATACAAGCCAGCTTAACTTAGCTTTAAAAATGAAGCCTGCCCCAGTACAAGGGTACCCTCTAATGGTGAAATCAGACAACTGCATAGCAAATGTTTAAATATAGAAAAGAAAATCTAAATTATCATGACTAAGATTAAAAAAATTAGTCAAGCTTTTTTAAGAATTAATTATTCTTAGATTTTTTTTTCCAATTTCTTGTATAAATGAAAACCTGAGTAAATGTTATTAAGGTTCAGCTCTTTAGAAATATAATTAAATACATTTATTCATGTTCATTCTAAATTTGGCTTATTATTTGACAATTAAGTAAATGATGTTGTGATGCCTTCAATACTACAATGCGCTATTATGGCCACAGCTTGTCATTTTGTGCCAAATGATTACTTCATTTCTTTGTTGCATCCTGGATTAATTAGTTCAATGATTTGCTTCCTCGAGTCTCGTATACGTTTCTTAAAAGGTGTGAACATGCACAAAATAAATCACACCCCCAACATTAAAATGAAAGAAGACTGAGGTTCAACTCTGCAAAAAAAAAAATTCACGCTGCTCCTACATTATAGAGTGTATATTAATAGTTGCATTTTTCATTCTCTTTCTCACATACAATATGGCTCAGTAAGAGTTACTAAAACATACCAATACTACTAGTGACAAAATTCTATGAGCTGCCTGGAGACATGGCATTGATAAGATGTACTCACATGAATATTATAATTGAGGTATCTCTTTTACGTGCTGCTTATAGTGTGTTACTAAATGATCTGGAACGTCTGGGGTTTTCTGTTAAAACAAAAGGTGCTTTTACATTTTTTTCTAAATATTAAGTTATAATTAGTTATTTTGCAACATGCATGAAATCACTTGCTGCCAGTTAATGAAGGGCTGCCCACTGCCTTCCCTAACGCTGGGAACTCCCTTGACTGAGAGCAATGCATAACAGCAGGTTTATATGACATGTACTGTTAACCAAAGCACACACTAATAAAAGTGGTGTTAACACGCACACATGCTTTTGCACAATGCATTTATTACAACCAACAGTGGAAAAACAAGTGTGGTTAAGACAGACATTCAAAGTTCAGGCTGCTGTAAAGAACTGAAGTTAACCCATGTTCTCTCTAGTGTGAATGTTATTTTCCTGGGTCCAATCACTTCCAAAATTGCAGGTTAAGTTAATTTGCAATTCTAAAGTGCCTTGGTATGATGATTGCGGGTATGCATGTGAGTGTGGCTCCTTATTATCCTAAACTGGACTATGGATGGATGGAAGTTTTCAAATAATTACACTGGTCAACAAGCATTTTGCTACTGGATTCTTTCACCTGTATTTTAACACATTTCACTTGCTGACTCCAAATCTGAAAACCGTTTTCATCCAGCACGTCCTGTTTTTTAGTTATGATGTTCTAGGTCTTGGACAACTAAGGTGACTGAACAGTAAAGGCGATGCATTTCAGCATTTAAGAAATAAGTTTGGTCTTGAGAAAAGTGAAGCCAAAATTAAGGAAGTTGTTTTTGTTGGCCCTGAAATACGTGAACTGATGCTTGATGATGAGTTCAAAAGGACACTGAAGCCAACTGAATCAGCACCCTCATTCGTGCAGGTTGTCCAGAATTTTCTTGACAGTCACAGAGCAGAGAATTATACTGAGCTTGTGGAGAATATGCTGAAAGTATATTAGCTTACGGGAGCCAGATGGTCACTGAGGATGCATTTTTTACATTCTCATCTCGACTTTTTTCCACCAAATCTAAGCGATGTCAGAGATGAGCACGGGGAAAGATTTCATCAAGATATAAAGGTGATGGGAAACTGATATTGGGGAAAATTCACTCTGAGCATGATGGGTGACTACTGTTGGTTCTTGCAAAGAGAGATGGATGTGCAGTACAAGCGTAAAAGTGAGTGCCTCCAACATTTGGCA
Source organism: Erpetoichthys calabaricus (assembly GCF_900747795.2). NCBI lineage: Eukaryota > Metazoa > Chordata > Cladistia > Polypteriformes > Polypteridae > Erpetoichthys > Erpetoichthys calabaricus. The sequence continues at coordinate 95,871,205 of NC_041405.2, read as the reverse complement.
CGCTGACCTCACTTTTATTTTAAGGTAAATTGACATAAATATGGTTTAACGTGTTTCTGGCATCGTCTTCTGGTTTGTTTTCAGAATAAACACATCAAAACAATTTTGGTGGGACATAGTCCAAACTCCAGATATCATGTTGATATATTATATTGGTATTCAAAAGTGTCAAAACATCAATGATGTGTATTTCAAAAACTTGACGTGCTAACATAATTCCGATTTCATATATGAAATCAGTGTAAAAAACTTAATAAAGAGCTGCTCTGAAGTTCCCAGAAGCAAACAAAAAATACTTTTTGTAGACCAGTGTAATATTTGTAAAGGGCTAGCTTTTTTCAGCTTTTTATCGTTTTCTGTGGTGATAAATAAATGACAACCTAGTGCATGTGTTTTATTTAAACTATGGGCCAGATCTTGCATAAAAGGCAAAGTGCAGCTTTGTCACTTTCTCTAATCTGCTCTGACTTTATTACCCTTTTGCAAGGTGTAATTACTGTTCTCTGTTCTTATTTTCTATGCGTCTTTTATTCTTACAAATTTGTCTCACTTTAGTTCATGCTGTCTCTATCCTCTTCTCTTACTAGCTTTATTACGGTAGCTCTCCTGGTCTACATTTCACATCATCGGCCAGAATGCTTTGCCTACATCTCACCTCAAGTCTTGCTCTTAAGATATTTCTCCTTGCATTACACACACTCAGCCTGTCCCATCAATCAGGCTCAGTTCCTTTTGCTTTCAATCTTGCACAATGTGTTCATGTTTTGAGGAAAGCAAAATTGAAAAGTACAACTCTGTGAAACTTTAGCTCTACCTTTAATCTTCAGTCCCTGTTAAAAAATACCTTGAGACCCCACTCTCTTCCCAGCTTATTCATATATCATTCTTTTGAATATTTCAGCTCTTGAGTCTGGACTAAATGTTTGCTTATATCCTTAACTAGCTGTCCCCCACAGCTCCGCCTGCATAGTAGTGAAACAGGACAAACTTTAAAAATCAACTAAAAAATTTTTAAAAATGTAATAATTTGTTTAAAGAAGAATTTATGATAGCTTTCGTATCAAAGGGCCTCTTGATATACAATATTCTCGGTTTTGCTATTGGGGCGTAAATGTAGCTGTGATCTCTTTGCCAAAAAGTTGGCCAGGTATCTCTGGCCAAGCAGAAGGTTGGTACGCTCCAACGTCAAACATTTGGAACTGTATCTGATCATGTTCAGCTCTGACGGGAGAGCATCCTCACCATGGGGAGAAGAGCATGTGGCCGTAATATAACTGCCAATGAGCAGCGACCCTCTAAACAACACGTAGCTCTGATCACTCTCTCAAAATGACAAAGGTTACTCTTTAATAATCTCTAGATGATAATGGCTGCTGAAAAAACAGTGATCGCTAGCTAAACAGAGGCAAGGTATGCTCTAACACATGGCAAGAGGTACAGCGACTCGAACTGAGGCTGGCATGTGAGTGACGATGGCCCTCTCCGGCTCCCAACTCCTGAGGTCCTGCCTCATCTTCAGCCTGCAGCCTGTCTCTCGAATTCGCATGAATAAATCTGTGCCGCAACCAAACTATAATATTTAGCGCGATGATAGAATTCACAAAATCAGCAAAGTATAGAAAAAAAACCTGATCTAAATCCATTAAGTAGTTCTCTAGTTAAAAGCAGACAGGCATACAGACAGACAGACAGAGGATTTTATATATATATATATATATATATATATATATATATATATATATATATATATATATATATTTATATATATATATATATATATATAGAGAGAGAGAGAGAGAGAGAGAGAGAGAGAGAAAAACAAAACTGGTGCTCTTGTTGAACGGTTTTTCCTTGATCTCACTAATTTTTGATGCAGCTAAAAACTGTCTTGGGCCAAATGGCGGGGGTCAATGCTGCTTAACTTAATCCTGTTAAACTATTTTACATGTGACTCTGGCCAAGTGCAGTTTTTTCTTCTTTAATGGGGTGTCTCTTTCATGACTGCCTGCAACTGTGGTGTCCTTTAAAGTACAGGTTTCCATTGAGTTAGTAACAGCCCTCATATTCTACTCAATGACTGACGGCCAGCAGCTCTATATGAAAGTCACTCCTGAAGTTAGAGCAGACACAGTGTAGGTAAGGTTAGTACTCTCTACAGCAGGGGTCTCCAGCTCCAGTCCTGGGGAGCTACTGTGACTGCAGGATTTCATTCTAACCCTTTTCTTAATTATTGACCAGATTTTGCTGATATTAACTCTTGCCTTAATTTTAATTGATGTAAAACTTAAGACTCAGGGCCCTTAATTATTTCTTTTTTTTTTAATTAGAAAAAAAAACAATATTAAGACACAAAATGAACCAACACATAAACAAAAACCTGCGTCCATCACACAATAACAGAAAATAAAGAAAGGTGAAGGCCTCAGTAACATTGATCTGCTCAGGTCCACAAAACATTTTGACAGCACTCTTAAAAAAGAAAATCAACAGTTTTGGAAGTGTCTACCATGAAATTAAATATTGGGTTTAATTAGCAACGAGAATTGGCTTCAAGTTAAGAAGCTGAATGAAGGTTGGAGTTTGAGGCCCCAACTTAGTTGGAAATCTGTTGGCTCACTTCACATCAAATTTATTTTTAGGTGTCGTTTAAGGAAAAAAGAATCCATTCAGTGATCAGAGTCTCAAGAAAAGTCAATTAAAATAAAGGGGAATAGTTAATTAGCAGCAAAAACTGGTCACTTTGGAAAAGATTTAGAATGAAAACTTGCAGACACAGTAGCTCTCCAGGACTGGAGTTGGAGACGCCTGCTCTATAGATTAATTCCAACAAGATATCAGTGGCTTTTTATAGCACCTCAAGACCAACTCAAGAAGTTACTCTCCTCACTAAATACTGGCTCCAGAAAAATATCCTAGCATCATTTATAAATGGCCCTAATGTTATAGTTAACAATCATTTACTTTTTGACTCACATAACTTTGCTGCAATGGAGATATCATTACATATCTTATAATGTATAAAATTTACAGTGTGATTAAACACACTTGATTAAACTAAATTCAGACCAAATTAATTATTGGCCTAATATTAGGAAATGGCACAAATCAATCGCCTACTTTTCAGTGTTAATAAATAAATTAAAAACTTCACTAACTCTCAAATCAATAAAATATATCAGATTACACACACACAAAAAAATGTTCTTTTGATATAGGTGACTTTGAAAAATGTTTTCAGATATTTAGGCTTCCTACATAATAAATAAAACAGAATACATGTAGAATGTGAAAAAATACAATAAAAATTAAGCCACATTATAATTTCATGCGTTATATAATGAAAATAATGATAAGATGGAGGTGGCTCTGAGGCTAAGGATCAGCACTGGTATATGGAGGGTTGCTGGCCAAGTCCAGTTACTAGAAGATGGGATGCTACTCCGTTGGGCCCTTGAGGAAGGTCCTTAACCTGAAAATGGCTCTGTGGCGCTGACCTTGCACTTTGACCCATATGGTCATGCAAAAAGATAATTTCACATCAGGGATTAATTTAGTATATGAAATCAAAATCAAAAATCACATATAATGGAGGATTTCTATATCACGTGAAAGAATCTGAACAGTGGTGATTAGCAGCATACATAATATAGAAGTGAACAGTTCTGAGGCAACATGTCACTGAATTTCCTTAAGTAGTAACATTATTATCAGTATTTATTACCACGATTTTCCAGAGTCTAACTCAATTATATCAAAAATTAAAAGGAAAATAAAAGCTCATATTGGCTTTGCCAAAGCTGGATAAAAATGCCACTATTAAAGACAATCCATCTAAAACTGTCAAACTGAAGATGATATTATGACGTTTAAGATAATTTAAAATACAAGTTGGAAAATAATTTTGCCAATACAAGAAGCAACCATTTTTGTTCAGCCTTTTTTTTAATAAAAACAAAACAAAAAAGAAAAAAAAAAACAGCACTGACATATTTTACATTTGCAAGCAGGGACCAAAACGACACTCTGTGACAATCTAACCGTCAGCATTTACAACTTGCTGGGAAGTCAACTTTTCACAGCTGCTAGTTTCCATGGAAACACCCATTTGTAACAAAATTTCTAGTAGCTGAAGCAGTTAACTCATGACAAAAATTCACAGTTCTAAAGATCAGCACCTATTGCCCAAGGGTGCAAATATTACAGATGATGATAATAAAAAAGACTGCCCAGGGCTGTCTTCTTTTTATACAGTAAAACATACACAAGTTTTGATCTTCATGCAAATGAATGCCAAACATGAGTTGATTACTTTACCACATTTTTCAAATGAAAATATATTAAGGGGAATATACGATATTACAATTTGACTATTTTTTCATTATTTTTACATCTATTACATCTTTGAGCTAGAACTCTGGAACTCTGCTTGGTATGTTACATACAAACTTCATTTTCCTTTTTCACATATTAAAATAAATAAATCAGTGCATAAGTAATCGTTTAGTTTCCTTTTCTGTGTCCCTGTTTGTTATAAAGGATCAGTTTATCTTCTAAATTAAGATGTAGATTCAGAGATGTCCTTTCTTACCCTTGCTAAAGAATCTAGACTTACTCCTTAACTTTGGTCTTCATTTTGCTAGAATATGTGACATAAAAAAATCTCCATCACATTTTCACTAAAAGATCTACAGTAACTACATAGCCTACAGTACTACTGGCTTCTTGTCACAGCTGAAAACCTGCAATGAGGGGGTACAAGCAAGACAATGAAATAAACATGAGTAATCACACATGGTCAGAATAACACGGCAAATGTCACTGCCGTTCAGGTACTTCACACTAGGCCTGGGTTAAAATACAGATTTTCCAATTAATCGTTATTTTTCATTTAAATGATTTGATATTAAAAGTCACAAGATCAATCTTATGAATCTCTTTCCTGCTCAATTACTATAGATGGCACTAATGCTCCTTTTAAGGCTTTCTACGGAGAAAGCACTTTACTACATCATAAAACATGGTGTGTCCTCTTTAACAGAAATCAGCACCTATGACACTTAAATCAGATGTGTGGACTTACTACAGATTCAAACGGTGCATTTGTAAAGAACAACTGGAGAAAAGCAAAGCCTTATGTGAGCTGCGCAGCTCAGAGTTTAATTATTCTTGTAACACAACAAATTTGAGAAATCACTTTTCCCAACGTCTCCCAGTAACATCGTCTCTGTTGACATCCAAACGACTACAGCCTAAACAATCTGCACTAGAGACCACGTTTAGCTCCAAGCTTACGTTTAAGTCACCTTCTGCCCTATTATCTGTAAAGATCTGTACAGATAAGAGACCCTACAACGCGCTTCACCCCGCAAAGCAAGCGGGCAATTGTTGGGAATTTTCAGAGCAGCCTGTGATACAACAGTGAGCGTGTACTCAAAGGAGCTTGATAATAGCAGCGTTATCAGTCACAATGGCCAGTTCATTTTCTTTTATATTCCATTTATTCAATGCTGCTGTCAACAAGCATCAGCTATAGACCCTGATTTTAAAATGCTTCCTTTTTATCTGAGGAAGGTTAGTACACATTTGCAAGTCTTATTAATGAGACTGCTATAAGTGAGCAACTGCAAATATGTGTAACTTGTACAATTATAGAAAGTCACTGTATTCAAGATTTTAAATGTCCAATAGGGGAATAAATTAGCTACGTTTAGTTGAAGGGTGTCTACATGGAGATTCATAACACATAAATAGGTTATTGAATAACATTTATTATTTAAGAAGCAATATTTGTGGACTCTGATGTGGTGATACAAATGTTAGTTAAATTATAGTGAATTTTGAATGAGTGCAGTACTGTGAAAGATTTCTTTCTTTTTTTTTTAAAGAGCAATGATATTTTGTTCCACATCTTCCAAATACTTATGTTAACTGTTCATTGAGTCTTGCTTCTTAAATGTCATTCCATGCTTATGTATATGTTATGAAATCACTATGTAGACACCCTTCAAATAAAGCATTAGTGAAACTTGTCACATTATATTAATGTTCCCTATGCGTTGTTAAGTAACTTTTAAAAAAAGCCACCACTTCAAATAGATCAGTGCACACTAATTCAGTCAGGATAAAATCGATATTGAATCGAATCGGGGCATTGTGTACCAGAATGGAATAGGATCAGGATATCACTGCTGATACCCTTCTCTACTTCACACAGGCATAAAACACATGCAATTGAATTCATATTAGTTTGGTTATATATATTGCTTTTTCAGGGGTTGTAGGTTTAGAGCACCTATGCCCTTATTTAATAAGGTCATATTCTACAGATTATCTATCCAAAATGTAATGCATAATACAAACAAGTAAAATATATATCAAATGGACATAAAGATGCCAAAGAAAAGTCATTCAAGCTCTTTTGACATTTTCCCAGACTTTCACCATATCATATAACCTTTCTGGTCTCCTCTGTAGGTTTTGATTTCCATCATAATAATCACACTCAAGCACAATTTTAGGGTATTACCATAATTAATTTTACAAAATTTTTTATTTCTCTAATGTTATACCTTCATCACCGGTTGATCTACTGTAGCCATAGCTTTAAGCAAACATTTCAAATGTTTACAGATATCTAATATATCATTTATTGTTAGTGTTATTGTAAGAACCGAGACAACAATTATTTAGATATCAGTAAAATAATGTTTCTCCCAGTTTAAAGAAATCTGAATGCCAACTGCCTTTTTCTCACATTGTTTTTTTTGGCAAATGCCTTTTCATTTTGAAATTTATATCTGTTTCATGACTGACAGATTTCAAGTCTAGCGCAAATAGCTTTCTACATTGAGTGTAATTAAAGGAAGTTAAGGAGACATTTAATTAAAGAAATTGCAAACTTCTTAGCCATGTTTCCTCTAGTAAATCACAAAAATGTTTATTAAGTCACTGTTATTTAAATTTTATTGGCTCCACGGTTATTTCTTCAGAATATTCTTTTTAACTGCGTAGTGCAGTTCAGAGTGTTTTACAACTGGAGATATTGGAGGGCAGCACTTGTGTGCTCTTGTGCCATGCAAGCCTACAAGAACAACAAAGCACTAACTAAAAGCAAGGCACAAAACAGACATTATTTTAGCTTTCACAGTGCAAGTTGATATTTACTGCTTACAATACCGGACTTTGCCAGTCTGTCCTTCACGTCTGATTTGTACTGAAAATGTCATCTCTGCAATGTGATCCAGTAGTCCAAATACTGTTTAAAGCTGGTTGTCTTATATTGAGTAAATTATGCCCAGAGGCAACCTTCAATCCTGAAATTTTATTGTAATGTGCAGATTGCTTCATTTCTAAAGAAGCACACCTAGAAGATTTACTGTATGGATGGACGGGCTTCTACTGGCAACAGGACAAAAAGGTGACTGCAAATACAATTATTATATTTAATGAGGCTGTAAAATGTTTCCAACCCTGCATGAAAAGGATATCATCATAGTTTAAAATCCAACTTGGGAACTCTCCATTTCATTACATGGAATCCTTTTGAACCTAAACCTGAAAAAGTAGCATGAGCAAACTATAATACAGGAACCTTTGCGCAATTCTTATGTCCTAGAATTCTTCCTTCTGTTTTCATTGGCTAAACTAAAAAAGCCAGGTAATGTACAAACAGGGTAAAACATAAATACATGTGTACAAGTTGGTCTATCTGTATCAGACAAAACTTGCTCAAATACATTGAAGTCAAAGGCTGTGTGGCAAGCAGCTGAGGGTGGTACCCAGCCGGGAGGACCGGAGGAGGGATTACGCCTCATCCAGACCATGAGGGGGCGACCGCACTGGCGGCTATGGGGACCACGGGTACAGAGCTTGGGAGCTGGAGTCGGGAGGAAGAGAGACAGAGCTCAGGAGAAGAGGAGTGGAGGCGGACCAGAGAAAGAGGCATTAGCAACAGGCCTGGACTTCGGGAGAGTTTTGGGGTTGTGTGTGCACCGTGTAAATATTAAGTTTGTATAATAAATGTGTTGTGGGTGATTTAAACATGTCTACCTGTCTGTGTCCGGGCTGCTTTCCACAGCTGCAAGAAAAACTGAAAAAAGCATGGAAGTCAGTCATATACTATAAAACAAATAAGAAATACCTCTATGTACTATTGCTTCCTATTGATGTAGAAAGACCTCACTCATATTCTAGAATAACACACACACACATTATATATATATATATATATATATATATATATATATATATATACACACATACATACATATGTACAATCTATATCTATCTATATATATATATCTATATATCTATATATATATATATATATATCTATATATATATATATATATATATATATATTTTTTTTTTTTACTCTCCCAAAATATCTTCACATTAATTTGTGACACAATTTAATCACAAGAATCCAATTTGGAGTAATTTTTTTGCTGTTGCAAATAATGAAATGTCAATACATGGAGAAGGGGTTTATTTAATTAAGCAGCACTTTACTGTTTATTACTTTTTAGAACAATTATACAATATTACAATAAAAATATAAAACAAAGACTAAAATTTAAATGTGTTGCTAAAGTGGTGGGGAAGTACTGCAGTGACTTTTATTGCTTCTTAGAGACCCATGGAAGGCTTGTCTTCTCTGTTCTCATCATGTTTTAATATGTTTCTGGGATCTCTGGTTTCCACCTAAAGCCCAGACATGTGGTAGCTGTCAACTCTCTTTGAATATAAGGGTGTCTGTGTGAATATGTCATGTAATATGTAAGTGTCTCGCACAAAGTTGGTCTCTGCTTTGTTCCCATTACCACTGAGATAGACTTTGACTCACCTCCTGGAAACAATGAGTTCAGAAAGCTGACGCATTGGAATACAGTGCCGTTAAGTAAAAAAAAAAAAAAAAAAAAAGCACATCAAAAGGACCGAGGCATACATCAGAAATTGAAGTAGTATAAGATGTCAGTTTTAGCAGTTAAAAGAAATAATATGGGCTTTCATTTTTTTTCTTTGATTGTAAAGGCTGAATAAACTACCTCATTAAACACACAAAATGTTATGGGCAGTGGTTGCAACACCTCTAAATAATTGTAAATATAGTTTAAGATAATCAGAGATCTGTGCTGTAAATGGTTTCATACCTCTTGTGCTTTAAGGATGAGCAGCACTGTGATAATAGTTTCTGTCTGGGTTGGGACACAGGCAGGTATATTCTGTTACCTATTAAGCTGTTAAGAAAACAGAGAAAGACAACACGAATAGGTGGGCTGAGGTGTGTGTGTGTGTGTGTGTGTGTGTGTGTTTGTGAGAGAGAGAGATGAGATGAGCCAATCCACTTCAGAGTTTGTGAATAATTACAATTATACTATAGAAATGTTTAATTTACTGGAATGACAACGTTAGTGGCATAGAACTTGGTGTAGTAAATTATACAAATAAAAGATCGATACTAGCATACAGACAATGATAATCATAATTATCCAACAACTCTTGGATAAGCAATTTAACAAAAAACACTTAGCCATGTTAAAGAAACAGATGCTTATTTCAGACAACAAAGCGAGCACAATTGAAACAAAAGTACAGTTAACAAAACATTCTAAGTTTAACATGCTCTCTTAACACGACTCACCACTGATAGGGAAGTGCTGTTACAAAACCTAGCAATCCTCTTCTTCAAAGTCCTAAATCATTTAATAGATGGAAGGAGAATGAAAAGAGGGTGCAGTGGGAATCTTTAAGGCTTTATGCTTTTAGTTGGAACTATACAATGAACCCACCATGTGGACAAAATGTCTCGATTTATCTTGGAAGTGGCGTACACAATTCTACTTTGTCTTTTGAACATAGACTTGGCCATACCAAATGTTACTGGAAAATATCAAAACAATTTCAACTTTCTTTACCTGTCTCAGACTGAACAGCTTTTGGTGACCTTAATTTAATGTAACAGGCGTGTTGACACCCCAAGCTTGAACCCGGGAAATGGTGGTACCCAGAAATGTGAGTAGTGGTGAAGTGGTATTTTGTCTCCTTTACCTTTCATCACAAGTTCTTTGTTTTTTTTATTGATGTATAGGCACAGACTACTGTATACGGTGTGCTTTACACTATTCTAACAGCTAATTACTACATGCAGACACACCACAAATACCCATGAGCCCAACATGTGATTCCCAGTACTATTCTAACAGAACCTAAATGTAAAACACCCATCATTTAGTGCAAAATGAATAACACCTTGGTTGCTGCTAAAGTTCAATAAAGTTGATTCATGGTAAGTCTTGAACCACACTAACTTTGGCACTTTTGTCCTCTAGTCAGAATAGTCTTAAGAGTCATTTTTAATAGTTATCTAGGTGAGGGAAAGTTACAAAACTCCAAGTACTGAGGATGTCCTTTAAGTGACAAATGCCCTCAAGAGATCTTTATGCAAAACTGTGTAACATTAGCCTAAGCATCTGATGTGAGACCATTTGGATAAATAGTTTGAAGTCACATTTAGTGGTTGTTGCAAAAAAATAATGAGGTTTAGTAAATCTCAAGGTAAAATACATCCATTAGAATTGCTCAGAAATTTGAATAACACTAAATTTGGACTTTCCACTATGTGGTCCATGTGAAAATTTTGCATTTATGTTCATAAATAAATATTTGCTATTCCCCTTGGGCTTTCAGGCTGTTGGCATCTGCTAGATCATCTGCCTACTATTTGCACATATTTATGCTCTCCACAGCAACAGATTAGTAGAGTATAAACAAAACAATATCACAAAACATCTTTCCAATATGCAAAATCCCTGTGACACTGCAGGCTATCATCATAGGAGAGATGTTTTGTTATGGTCATAAAAGGTTCTCTAAATCCCCTCTTTGAAATCACACTGTATTAAACTGGGTACACAGGCTGTCTCACTGAAGCAATCATATTGTTACTGTACACCAACGAGTGATAAACAACCGGCATCACAGAGGCCCAAGAAGAGCACTTTTGTCATGGAAGCTTATTTTATTTGATTTTTTTTCTAAATGGTTATCAAGTAGTAAAAAGGCAGTATGCAGGAGATGATATTTAAAACTTGTATGTTTATTACATAGCCACATATTTAAATAAGATTAAAATGTATGTAAAACATTCAACTTCTTTCATATAAAATTACAAAATCAAAAAATGAAAATCTACATCTGATGGACTGCAGTTCCTTATAGCAGAAATTCTATGTGTGGCTGTTTTCATTAAGCAATAATGTGAAAAAAGAATGCTTTTGCCTTAATATTAAATTAGTGATCTCAAGAGGATATTTTTTTTATTATTATTTTCAAACAGTTTTGTAGTTGTCTTTCCACAGTGCTTGTTTAAAACTTGTGATCTGCAGGAAGTCAGTCTCTTAACAACTCCACACAGCTAATGAATGATGCATTTGCATAACCAACCATTTTAAAAGATGTGCACATTAATAAATAGGAAAAAATACATAATACACTTCACACAATATTCCACAGTTCCAAAATGACAGCTTCTGAAGCCATCACTGCTAGACTGTCATTAGTAAACCCTTTTAAAAAGTAACTTGTTTTAAAAAATGCAATGAATTTAGAAAGAAATTATACATTTATCAGGCGGAATGCATCAGATTTAACCTCTGTGCTGATATAATTACATAATACTATCCAGTGTTTGAGCAGTCATCTGATTATCATTTACATAAAAATGTTGGTAAAAACCATCTGATTGTCTCCAACAATTGGCCTGCCTGTACTTACCTGGGGCCAGATTTAGAAAACGTGGATACACCAAAAAAGAGGTTTGAAAGGTGCATGGTGTTCAGATTGTGAAGACACAGGTTGTAAACTGCACACTAAGTTTTTTTGTTGTTGTTGTTCTTTATTTCGCCTTATACAATTTCTTGTATTAGGAATTTGTTAGTTTTTACATACCCCTTGGGGTCAGAGAGCAGGGTCAGCCATTGTACAGCGCCCCTGGAGCAATTACAGGTTAAGGGTCTTGCTCAAGGGCCCAGCAGAGTAATATAAGTTATTATATTGATTTCCAAATATAGTAATTCAGAGTCAGTCCAGATGCCTCATTTTTAAAGCTTGGACATACACAAAAAGAGGCTCAAAATGTCCATATCTAGCTTTCCATACAAATGTTAGAATTTATAAAAGGGTATAAAACTTGACAGAAGAGCGTGCGTATATTTGCAACAACTCTAACCCATCCGTACATAACATTTCAGAGAAACTGAGAAGTGACAACACCCTTGATCATGTAGGGAAATGCAGTCAAACAAGCTAAATGATGACTAGCATGCATAATAAGTTATATCACCTAGCCATTATTATAATGTGCATTAACATGACAAACGCATTAAACCTCAAAAGTGAAAATTACGATGTACAGACTGTACTTCAGTTCCCTTTTAAAAGGGCCAATGCTGCGTATTTGCACTAAAGAACTTTTTTGTTTTTCATCAGTTTATTTTGGCTATCTGTTTTCAATTCTCAGGTAAGTGAATGACAGGTTAAGAATATCTAAGCCAAGCTTCAGTCCATCATGCCTGCTGTGCTGGAAGCCATTAACTGGTCAGCAACGTGCTATATTTGGTTTTCATATGGTCTGGGTACACATCCATAAAACATGTTTTTGCAAACATAAAAAGGCATTTTGCATCAGTGTCCAGTTCGCCTAATGTAATTTGAGAATTTTACTGCACCTGTATTTCAATAAGGACACTTTGAGATAATTATGCTACTTCATTCAGTTACATTCCATTAATGCACAAGACATATGTGATGCCAAGATGAGACTGACAAACGTTAGAGCTTTAGTGGTCTGGGTCAACCTGTGATTCACTTATTTAGTGGTTCTGAAACTGTGGGGCGCGCCCCCCCAAAGTAACAGAAAAAGGGGCGTGAATGTTGCCATATGTGGTGTAATTTCGCTGTTTGTAGGGAAATTTTAAACTTGTAGCGGTGTATCGGCAGCAAAAAATATAGCAATAAATTTTATTAGGGTTTCAAAAAAACATTAGGGGGGCGCGATTAAAACTTATGAAAACTTGGGTAGCAAATACTTATAGGTTGAGAAATGCTGCATTTATTTGAGGTGTTGTGCATGATGGCCAACTTGTTGGTAAGGTAATTGGCTAAACATTCAGTTTTTCATATGGCCTGTACAATTCATTGTAACAGCAATTACGTCATTACATGTGCCAGATGATAGTAGCTATCACTCAGATGTTGGTGCCTAAAGTCTTTCCCCGAACCCCAGAATGCAGAAAAGTGGTGCTATAATGCCACGCATCACCTTGCATGCTCAGTTGTGGAGCACAGCCACTGCCAATGAAGTTCTGTAGTTGATTAGCATGCTCCATTTATGGTTGTTTCAGTGTGGCAACCAGACGTGATTCGAGGCACATTTTACAAATGCACATTTACAAGACGTCTGTGATTTATAAAGGTAAATTGCATAGTAATGTACATACACTGGTTTTTGTTTTGCACATACATATTTTCCTGTTTTTTGACATAGGCAAATTTTCACGAATTTTTTTTTAAAATGGCACTACTACTACAGCATAGATTACTAAGAATTATTATTATTATTATTATTACTATAGCATTACCAGAAAAACACATTCAAATCTCTGTTCTCCATACTGATCACTAAAAAGCCATGAAGACAGTTAGTTCAGCTAACTAGGTAAGTACAGAGCATCAGAAAGGGCCGCAAACTGCTTTTGTACCATTATGGCATGGAGCTTCAAAGCAGGAATACGTAATAAAGAGTTAAAACTTATAAATACAATAAAATGCTTGTTCAACCTTTGATTTTTTTTGTTTAATCACCATTTATTAAGTGCAATGGTTTAAAGGAAGTGACAAAATTAAATATAAGAAAGAAAAAAGCAGCATAAAAAAGGGTGAAGGTGTTATTCAACACCTTGCAACTAAATTAAAAATGAGTGCATATACAAAAGCATTATTGAGACTTTAACACTATAAAACCAGCAGCAAACACTACAGAACTCAACCTTGTATATCTAAAAACCAGCAGAATTTCTTAAGGAATCTTGAGAATAACATATTACTAAAATTAATGCATTTTTTAAAGGGTACTCTGTGCACCACCATCAAATGCCTCCTAATGAGACCATTAATAGACCCACTTGATTTGGAAAGCTGAACCCTTTCAGTTTCCAGTATGAGTTTGAGGCTGTCAATGTTATAAATTGAGAGTGCTGTTTGTGATCAATTAGAATGTATCCTAACTTCCCAACTCAGAATAGATGTCAATAGGAGTTCAGAAATGATTAAAGTAAATGGTTTTATTTACTCGAAATACAGAGTTCAAGCAACACAATATCACTCTTGTACTCACCTCTAACTCTCCCTCACTCAAATTCTCTGCCCATATAAATTTTCTGCTTGTCAAAAATTAACTTCAGCAACACTCCCTCCCCAACTCCTAATTTCAGAGTGCCTCTTGCAGGGTGCAGACAAAAGGTTTCTGGCAGGGTAATTCCTGGAATTACCCCCTGTCCTGGTTTTAGGATGCTTGCAGTTTAACTATGAAACATCACAAATGCCTCACTGTCACTGAGTTTGACAAGACCAGGTAGTTGGTACTTGAGAGGCCACATATATGGATGATGGGAGATAATACTGGCAACAAAGCTGGGCTAAAAACAGACAAGTTTAGCTTTGCATAGTTTTTCAATAAACACTAAAATTAATATTGCTTGGGAGTTTGCAATCAGAAAAAGCAAAACACTTTAAAATTCTTTTTAAATATTTTTTTTGGGAGGATTTAAATAATTTACGGTAGAAAAGCAAGGAATATTACTCTGTAAGGCCTCCTTTACACTTCTGCATTTACCTGCATAACATGAAGAATACCAGTAAACATTCTATGGCTCTCTTTCATATCACCACAGATGAGCATAGTGAATTTCTTAAAAATGTGACATGCTGCATAGTTTCCACGTGATGATGCGCCAAACCATTCCATCATTTCTACATTTTTAACCACAGTAAGATGCACTATACAGGAATCCCTTCCTCTTGCTTGTTTCTTGATTCAAGCAGATAAAGCCAAGTACATCCATACTGAATGTACCATTTCTGGCTCCAGTGCATGCTATTCATTGTCATCAAAACTGGAAAAGTGGGCATCTTACTACCAAAACAAACACAAAACTTGTCTTACAGCTTAACAAAATGTCTACATGTGACAGAAAATAATTCCAGTTAAGTTTATTTAAACACTAAATGACAGGTAAACTCATATGGAATTAGCATACGGAAACCTTTCCAGGTAGGGACTAAACACATTGTTTCCTGTGTTGATGATGCACATTTTACAGGTCACAAAGCTCTATAGCTTGTTTACATTTTTCACAAAGTGAAACTCTGAACTTCACTGAAAATTCAACTTTACATCTTTCACTAGCTCATCACTACAGAGAACTGCATTAACATTTTCCATTACAATGATTACCACTGACTACATACCATAACTGACTCTTCCAGGCTGGAATACACCTTGTGCAACCTGGACTACGATAGACTGATGCAAGTCTATTTCTAAAAATCTTTTTTCTTCTTTGGTATTAATGGCAAACACATTTGCAATTTTAATCAAAAGAGATCATGGCATAATCCGGAAAGCATTTTCAAATGAAATGTCCAGTTTATACTAGATATGCATAAATCTTACAGGCTTGTTAATGGCAGTTTGACCATACAACAGCAATTTGCTGGTTTCTCTACTTTCATATGAAAAAAAGGAATGTTGAAGGATGGTGTGTCAAAGTATTAGATAGCAATGATCATAAATTATTATATGAGGTTAGGACCAAAAGTTCAAAGAATTTTGATGAAGTAACTAACAGTATTTTTTACTCTGTTGAACTTCAAAGCTCCATTTGATGGTACTTCTCAACCTATGTCAAAGCATTTATTCTTGCAATGATACCCTTTTTAAAAACACCACGGGAAATCTTCTTTGTTGAAGTTCTTGAGCCCTTGTTTAACTTTCTTTTGATGACCTCTTCTTTGTCCTAAATTTGCTTGCCACACAGTGGTTGTATGATGACAGACGAAGATGGCAAACATGACCTTCACTGTTAGCATCACTCGTTGAGCTTTCACAGGAGGCATCCATTCTTTCTTGGTCCATATCATACCATGCACTGTTGATTGGTCTCAAGGATCATTTTGTAGAAACAAAGTCTCATCTCCAGTCATCAGTTTGTTGAACTGTTTACATTTTTGTGTAATCCATCTGGACGTGAAGATGATAATGGAGGAATCTTCTTTTAAAGGATAGAAACTGCAAGGAAACTTCAACAACATACAAACATTTTGACACTTAAATTCTTCAAACTATTGGTCCTCCGTCATATACTGTAAAAGTTGAAAGTCATGATACTGAATCAAAAAAATACTGCATTTGTTAATAGTGCATGCAGCATGTATATATGTATAATACAGCACATAGAAAAAAGAATGTTTGACGTGGCTATTGCATTATTAACTGATTATCTTGTGCACTGTTGTATTCGCAAGAAGTGTATTGTGCAAAGGACATTATCTGACTGTCCATCCATTCATTAGCTATAACCAATTTTTGTAGTCAGAGAGAAGTACTGTAGAACCAACCCAGCAGAAGTCAGCCTACGTCTTTTAACCAGTTTATTAGATGGAATACACATAACGCTCCGACTGGGTCAATTTAGAAGAATCAATTAGTCTTTCAACACATTTTTGGACTGTAGGATGGACACCCAATCACATGAGTGCTACTCTCTTATATCATCATAAGTAAAAAATTACAATATACTGAGATAATAGTCCAAAAAAGAAAAAACACACATCAATGGCAAAGATAGATTAGATACCAGTGCAACAAATTTTAAACATGTTCAGATACATCAACGAGTTACGAGTCTGTATCATAAGCAACAACATCCAAGAATTTGTAGGTTAACTTTCTGGGTCGGCCCCCTTGGTCTCATATGTGCAGGCTGTGCCTGGAAGCATCCTCAATGGATTTTTAAACAACTTTAACTGGCAACTCATTATTTGGAGTAGTGATGTGAAACATTATATGCACAGTATCAAAGGTACAAATGAATACATGCATTAATAAAGGAAACTCAATTTCAGTACATTTTTTCCAGTGTTCACAATGTATTACGACATACACATACATACAAGCACATACAAATACTGTATATAAATATACATTAATCAGCCAGTATAATAAATATCAGTTTTACTTTTAGATATTTGTTTAGGACAAATCACATTCTGCTATAATATAATATAATATAATATAATATAATATAATATAATAATATAATATAATATAATATATCTTGATGTGTTAAAAATTTAAGCTTTGGGTAGCACTGAAATCTAAAGTAAGCTCAGGAGACATGAAGTCTTATTTTAAACAAAATTTGGAAATGGAAAGATAAAACAGTGCTGTTACATTAATAAACAACCCAGGGTTTCAAAATAGATTGCCATTAGAGAAATATCAAAGTAAAAACAAAAAAGACTTTATCTTTACTTGCACAGTGACTGCATTTAAAAACACGTGTTTTTGAGTCTTATTAACTTTTAATATGCAAATATCTCACAAAAGCAAATATATGAAAAATGTAGACATGGGCCAAGTCACCTAGCAAAATTTTGTTTCTTTAGAGGTGAAATTATACTGTTAGAAAGAAGAAATTTTATTACTTCACTAAGACAGCCTGTCTTCAGCAAGAAGGAAAAAATAAAGATGAATCACGTAGAACTGAGTACAATCCTCACATGCATTCAAAAGCTATGATTGAAATTGCAGTGCTTTGTGAAAAAAGAAAGTCTTTGGAGCACTGCAATCAGTATAACAGGCTCTACATTCCAAAGGGAGTCCTTTAAAACTGAAACAGAACGAAGCCAGCGCAACATACAATGAGCAGCTAAGCCTTAACAACAGCTGAGAAGGAACTGGAAAACTGAATCTCACTCCTTCTCTCTGTCTTTTTTCCCCTTGCCTCCCTTTCTGCTTAAACCATATTATGAAAACCATCCATTTCTGAATTCAACAAATGTCCCCCAATATATATGCAATTTATAGTGGCTGAATGACAACAATGTCCCGTTGTAAAGCTGTATGTTATTACATTGCTGTGAAAATCAATATTCTTTATATTCAACAAGGCAGCTTCTTGAGCTTGACCCATTCAGATTGATTGCTTACTGAGGCATGTATCTGCACTAACAAATACCCTTGCAACATTGCACTTCCACCTGTGATATGTCATAACCACAAATGTTTGTCACTTACAAAAGATTAGCTATCCATAACACCCAAGCCTTTCTGTTAATACATCAACTAGTTGACCATGGCTTAAAAGTAGAAATTGAGACAAATCAGGCCTGCAATGCCTTTAGGAAAGTATATAATTAGGATAAAAGACTCCATGTTGTCATTTAAATAACATAGGTATCTGCATGGAAAAAAATAAGAGATACTGTAACTTATAGTAGTATCACTCAACATGGTATAAAAAATGAAAAACTGATACATCCATAAAGAAATTTTACTTTTTGTAGCAGTGAGACAACTGGAGTGAATATATAGCAGAAATAAAACAAAATATTTATATACTTTATATACTATAAAGGTGTAAATTAAGATTAAAGAAGTTGACTAAAATTAAATTTAGGAAAAACTATGAGAAGAAAATTATGGTAGACTACCATATGTTGATTTCCAAAACAAGTAAAGTTTCAATGAAATTAAATATCAGACTCTATACCCGGGACACACTACAATCTACTGCAAAGTATAGAACACAAAAGGGTTTATTTATTTATGACAAAAATGTTAACACTCTCCTAACTAAAGAGACTTGGTTGTTTGGTCAGTCTATCTGTAGGTGTTTTCTTTCAATTCAGTGTGCAGCTGCCTCCCTTCTTCAGAAATCAGTGAAGCAGAAAAAGACGGAGAAAACTAAGGTACAATCTACCACAGGAGCTGAATGACAACATTCTCGTAAGCTCTGCATGCCAGCTTAGTTTCTTGAATGCTACTAAATTTCATACATGTGTCCTAGCTTGGTAAAGACCAAACTATTGCATCTTCTTGAAGCTGTAAATAATACTGCAGCTGCTCTGTAAGTTCTTCTGTTTTAATAATTCCATTTCTTCCTCTAGTAGGATGCTTAGACCTTTATTTAATTTTATTGAAAATTACCAATATTCAAATTTTACCCTTTTATTTTTCAAGAGGGCATAGGTTCTTATGGCACTATGAGTAGATGCACTGATAGAAACAGACATCTATAGGGCTTTATTTGAAGAGTCCTTACATAAAGAACTTCACCTAAAATCTATCTTTACAGACAACTTTCAGTGATTGAAAATAAAAATAAAGGCAGCTAAGGTAAAATGGTCTATGAAGACATGGTGCACACCTGCTTTTAAATAACGATAATATCTGCTACCAACCCAAAAACGAAGATGAAATTATGAGGGAAAGTCAATCTGTATGTAATTTATCTGTCTGGTTGTTGAAAGAAAAATCTTCATGCCAGAGACTATTTTTCAAATTTTCACAATAAAATTAATATGGTGAGTTTCAGTATATTCAGTATGTAATAATATTCAGCATATTCAATATATGCCAGGCAAGATTGCAGATAAAGGTTAGTTTTTAAAATTCTGTAACATGCAACACATTTTACACAAGTAACATCTTGAGCTGAAAAGCATCTCTTGACAAGAATGACACACATCTGTTATTCAGTGCTTACTAATTAAGGAAGCCGATCAAAACAAACCCACTATGCGATCTTGATGTATATTTCAATTCCAGTCTTTTCTCACTTGAAATTACCTTGACGAGTTTTAATAACATTGCAACTATTTCATCAAGATATTTGGTAGTTTACGCTCATTCCATGTACTGACCTCAGCTCCTTTATAATTACTGTATGTCTCTGTGTTGTCCTATTTCTCTCTCTAGCCTAATAGGTGGGATTGAGAAATTAAACTGTAGCTGGCTTTCGTTTATTCAACATTCATCCAACATTTACATATAGTGTTCTTAGCTCAACTAATGACACAAGATGAAGAAAATATTGTCAGAAATTGTTATGCTTTACTGTTGAAATCACACAGCCCACCTAAAGACCCTTAAAGTCCATAATTAGATCCCTTCAGGCAAGACAACATACAAGAACAGGGACACAGTCAGAGCTGAGCTCTACAACAGTGTACTGTAAATACTCTGATAGGACAGGTTCCAACAAGTTAGAAAATATGAACTATATATGTGTTTTGATTTCTGTAAAAAATGCAGAAATGAGAAGAAAACAAAAGCCTTTTGTGTTAGACCTGTGAAGAAAGCAAATAGTACATTTCCTTTCACCCAAACAAAAGGGCCACTATAATGAGATGACAGTAGTAGCAATTTCTGGAGTAATTCATACAAAGGCAGTCTGAGCTTGTTAGGCAAAAACTGCAAAGTACCAATCGAGTAGAATGACAGAGTGAGGAAAAAAGAAGTAACTAGAGAACACAGAAAAGGTATGATTGTGTTGCTCAGCACACCTTAGTGGTGAGATAATGAGAAATATCTACTGTAAATTCTCTAAACTGTTAATGTTAGAGAGGTTTAAAATGTAATACCTTGAATAAATAAATACCAAGCAGCACACACTGTAATGTTTGTTTATAGGATTATTGTCCTTCTAATTTATGTATAAATATAATATTTGATATTATATTCAGAACAGTGGTGAGAGTAGTGTGTCTATAGGAATTCATATTCACTTTTATTTCCATTTTGGGCTAGAATGACCTTACATTTACTAGTCACGAGATATTTTGTCTGTTTTACAGTGTCATCTCGAGTTTTTTGCTAACAGTACTGACATGATTTTCCTAAGTGCTGACTGCAAAAATCAATGAGATAAATTGTGGAAACTTCATTCTGATTTTACGTGTTCATGAAATGTAATAATCTGGACATGAAGATAAAACTGTCAGAGGTGATGCACACTTAACACAACTGAAAATGCTGCATCTCCCTAAAGGATTATTCTGAGACTTCTTTCTGACAGTGAGGCTTAAACAGCAAAGCACATAATTATGTGTCTATTGCATTTTCTTTTAATTTTTACGGTTTATAAAAGGTATCATCATAATGCACTGTGACTGAATATAAAACCTGGCATCAACATCTCTGTGGAAGCATGGAAAAATGTGAGGGCACCTTAAACAATAATGGGGATTCTAGATTTATACAGGGATAATAAAACTCCTAGAGTCAATCCTTTGCATAAAAAAATATTAAAATGTTGAAAAACTGAGTTTGAAAATGCTGAAACTCTGAAATGATTTAATGAGACAGAACATGACACAACACAGAAAATGTACTAATCGTAGGAAAATTAGAGAAGATGCAACATAACATAACATTCTCACACACACACTTAATCCAATTCATGATAGCAGGGGATCACAAAAGAATCGGCCCTGGGCAGGGAGTCAGTGCACCAAAGAGACAAATTATTTTCAAAATGTCATCAAACTCATAAATCCTGAAATTCACTCTATTAAACAATGACAATAATGCAAAATAAATACAAGCAGATAATAGAAAGCGTCAATAAGTTTTGGTGACCACGCCATCAAAAGACATAGCAGGTCTTGAAACTGTGCTGAGAAGAGTAACTTTCTGCTTTCTCAATATGGAGATTGTGGCTTCATGTCCTGGGTCCTCCCTGTGTAGAGAGTGCTTTGAGTAGTGAGAAAAGCGGCATATAAATGTAAGAATTATTATTATTAGTTTCATCTCAGGGAAATAAACAATTTTTATAAACTAAGGATGATTCATTAAGGTCTTTGCAATTTACAAAGCCATTGGTAAAGATTATCAAGAACTTAATGTAGGTAATTAGTGAACCATATACTTAGTAAAAAGAATGCTTATTATTTTTTTATTTAACAATTCATGCTAATAGAAAAGTGTCTGTTTGTTTGTTTGTTTGTTTGTTTTAAGTTGCTGCTGGCATTGAAACAGGAAAGTACTGACATTCTCCTTATTGAAACTCTGGGGTATAACACAGCTAGAAATGTTCTACAAGATGAAGAATGAGCTTGTGTCTTCTACTACACTACATATGAGACTACAAATGTGGTGACCCTCATCCTTTGTTACCGATCTTCAGAAAAAAAAAGCTTTATTCCAATTTAAAAACTAAAGGTCAAGTATAAATAAAATGTTTGTGAAGTTTGTGGCCTTTACAGAAAGAATCCATCACAATCATATGTTTTGTGTTCATGTCTGGGCTTTGCAGTCTTCCTAAGGAAAACCCAAGAATCCAAATGAGGAGGACAAGTTTCTGTTTCTGTTTTTAGAAACTTGCAGATAAATATTTGAATTAAAAAAAATTTAAATCTATTTTAGTAATTAAGTGTAAAACCACTCATTAAATAATGTGTTTCTGATTATATTATATTCAAATTCAAATTGTAACTATTAAGGCTCTACTCATTGTTATGAAAAAATGTTTCATAGATTGAGTGAAAATGTTACAATGAACAATTTAGTTTGTGAAACTGGCAGATGAATTCACCACATTTACTAAAAATGGGTTTGCCATACTATCTAATCAATTCATTATTTCTGTTACCACTGTACATGAATTTACACCATATTAAGGAGTCTGTCTTTGATATCTATGATATATTACTTCTGTAAGATTTGCAAACTGTGATAGTGGTTGCTACATAAGACTGTAACAACAACTGAATCAGTGATGGATTGGAAGAAATTCAATGTGAAGAATGAATTAAAGAAACGATTTTTTAAGAAAAGACACATAGTCAAAATTTTCTAGTGCAATATATAAAAAGATTTGGACAAATCTCTGCACTTTTAAAAGATATTATCTTTCTAACAGTTATGGAATATTTCCTAACCAGTTAGATTTTCTATTTTAAATTACAAGTCGTAATTTTACAAAGAAATACAGCACACACACTGGCTGTTATTTGTTAAGAACGAACTAATAAAAAATTGATTACTTTCATCATGGAATGTTATTTTAAATGAAATAACAGCAGTAATAAAAATACAAGTTCTTCACCAAGAGGCCTTGGTATGCCTTAGCAATATTCCCTCACATAATGTTAAGTACACTGCTTGGGTCTATATTGCCTTGTTCAATGTGCATTAGATTAAAATCAGTAGGTTGTCACAGTAGGCCATTATTAACTTTAAACCACAGGAATCCCTAAACATTTCTTTCCCTACAATTCAGGGCAGCCCCTGTAGCCCACTTTACGGTAAACTAATTAGAATCCATTAATTTTACATATGCCTTTCTGCTCACTTCTGATTTATTGCCAAGTATTATTAAAATACTTTAAATTTCAGTAAGTAAAATAGTTTGCCTCGGGAGGTGCACATTTGGTCTGCTTCAGAAATATCAAAAATATCCACAGGGTCTGACCAGTTCACACATTCAGAATTCTAAGAGTAAAGAACTAAACTCTAAAGTGGAGCATTAATGTGGAAATGCCTACAGTATATTCAAAAAGGAGATCACCTGAAATAGCATAGCTTATTGACACATAATACCAAGAAAAGGGTAAAGTCCAACTGATGTAAACAACATGTAGGAACTGCACGAAAGAACTGGCATTAGAGGAAATTCATGTGAAAATAAGGTTTTCATTGTTCATTATGAAAATATAACAGCCCCTCATTAAAATATGAGAAATTCAACCAGAGCAAATACTAGAATAATCAGAAGCTTCACAAATGAAAGAATATCACTTGGTCTATTAAGCTTACTTACAGTTGTCCAAATACCTCTCATTCAGTTACTTTTTTAAATTTGTCATTGTTTCCACTATAGCTACATGAATTTGCTCAGGATTCCTGTAAACCCTGGTCTAAAGATGTGCTTCCTGACTTCACCTTAACTTCCACCAGTGGCCTCAAGTACATGATTCATTTTTTAAAATGAAAGATTTCTGAAGGATCCATTTTCTCAATACCTCTGAGAACTTTGAAGACCTGGATTAGATCTGCAAAAGGCTTTCTCTGCTCAAAGATCAAGAGGTTTCATTTCCTGTGCCTGTTACAGTAGGACATGCCATTTAGTGAAGATAGTTGCCAATCGTCTCAGAAGTGGACATCCCAGCAAACTGACCCCAAGGTCTGACCGTGTAATGCTCAGAGAAAGTGCAAAAATCCCAAGAACTACATCTCAGACTCTACAGGCCTCAGTTAGCGTGTTAAATGTTAAAGTTCATGACAGTACAATTAGAAGAAGACTAAATAATCATGACCTATTTGGAAGAGCTGCCAGAAGAAAGCAGCAGCACAGCTTAGGTTTGCAAAGTTGCATCTGAACAAACAATAAGACTCATGGAAAAGAGGAAACGTGGAGATGTTTGGCCTTAATACACAGCACCATGTTTGGCAAAAACCAAACACAGAATGTCAACACAAATAAATTGTCAAGCACAGTGGTATAGGGGTGATAATTTGGGCTTGTTTTGTAACCATATAGGACCTGGGCACCATGCAGTCATTGAGTCGACCATGAACTCCTCTGCATACCAAACTATTCTTGAGTCAATCGTGAGGCCATCTCTCTGACAGCTAAAGCTTGGCCAAAATTGGGCCATGCAACAGGACAATGATCCCAAGCATACTGGCAAATCTATTACAGACTGGCTCAAATATAAAAGAATCGAGGTGTTGCAATGGCCTATCAAAGTCAACACCTCAACCCAACTGAAATGCTGTGGTGAGACCTTAAGAGAGCTGTGCATAAACTAATGTCCATAAACCTCAATGAACTGAAGCAATGTTACAAAGAAGATTGGGCCAAAATTCTTCCACAATGATGCGAGAGACTGATAAACTCATACAGAAAACACTTACTTCAAGTTTTTTCTGTTAAAGGTGGTTTTACAAGCTATTGAATCATAAGGTGTACGTAGTTTTACACACATGGCTTCTCAGTTTTGGCTTCATTTTTGTTAAATAAATAATGACATGATGGAAGGTGTTGTGTGTTGTACTACACTTAAGGTTAGATTTAAATAATTTTAGGACCTGGTATGGACCAGTTTTTTGTTTTTTTTTATTATATCCCGATATGTAAAACCATAGAACTATAAGAATGTGTGCTTTCATTTTCACATGACTGTATATAAAAATTCACACTTGCAGTTAAAGTAATGCATTTCTTCTGCCTTTATTTGCTCATTTTAAATGCTAAGCAAACTGAACAAAAGTTCCAAAAAAGCAAAGCCATACAAACAAAAATAATTTAAAAAAATGTGAATTTCCTGTAATCCCAAAAATGAGAGTCAAAATGCACACATATTTTCTTAATGCTTATGTCAAACAAGCAAAGCTTTACTTAAATACATACATAAGAAGAGTACAAAATACTGTATATACTGTGCATATAGAGTGGTCCGGATCTAATTATGCAACTTTTCATCACGCTATAACTTATTAAGTTTATTACATAGAAAATCACCCGAAAAATCCCGGACCATCGAGAAGTGTGCGAACTGACGACATGAAGAATCGTCTTCGCGCCGAACTGGAATCATCCCCGCATAAATCATCCAAATGATCTGGATCTGCATAATTAGATCTGGACCACCCTGTACTTAAAGTAGCTACTCCTTAGAAATTTTCACATTTTACTTTTATAAAACAGAAACAAATATTCTTTAATATAAAAGTGAAAACAAATCTCTAAGACTGATCGAAATGAATCACAAGTACAAAACAAAAAAATAATTACATAAAAATAATGTATAATATATACACCTTTGGATGCAAGGAAATATTTAGTGCTACATTGGAAACAAGATTTTTTATTTATTTAACAAGCTGTATCAGTGCATGCTCCTAACCTCTCTCTCTCTCTCACAGTAATCATATAGTGAGTGTACAACATGTATTTGGAAAACACCATATATCTGCTGGATTGACAACTATTCCCAATCTTTCACCAGAATTATTTGGAGTAATCCTACATTCCTCTTGTATCAACTTATCTTACTCATGTGGAAAAGCCCCAGCTTCACCCTCTATAATTCAATTCGAAAAAAGAATAAATCAAATATTCTCTACAAAAATGTCCAAAGTGAATTGATTAATTCTGTTCTAAAACTCACAATGGGCTTCTGCCTAATCTCTCTGATATCTCAATAAATACCAATAATTACCTTACCTTGGATTCTTTGTTTG
This sequence comes from Erpetoichthys calabaricus, assembly GCF_900747795.2. Taxonomy (NCBI): domain Eukaryota; kingdom Metazoa; phylum Chordata; class Cladistia; order Polypteriformes; family Polypteridae; genus Erpetoichthys; species Erpetoichthys calabaricus. The sequence continues at coordinate 95,844,894 of NC_041405.2, read as the reverse complement.
CATAGCTCTCTGAATTGTGTAGGGCAGCAGTTCTCAAACTGTGGGGGGCGCCCGAAGTAACAAAAAAGCGGGCGTGAATGTTGCCATATGTGGCGTAATTTCGCTATTCGTAAGGAAAATTTTTAACTTGTACCGGTGTATCAACAGCAAAAAATATTGGAATAAATTTTATTAGGGTTTCAAAAAAACGTTAGGGGGGTGCAATTAATGTTTTCAGGTCGCAAATACTTAAAGGTTGAGAAATGCTGGTGTAGGGGAAGACTGATAATTTTAGCATTTTAACATATTCAAACCAAACTTCTCCTTCTGTTCACCAGCAAAGATTTTTGAGGGCTTAAGAATAGTGGCATTTGCAAATACTTTCCATACCTCGTATCAGATAAGCCAAATAATAACAATGGAAAACTCTAGTAATAGGTAGATTACCCTGATAATGAAATTATTTATGTATTTAAAAAAATTTTAAATTGATAAAAAAAAAGGTTCTGAGGTAAAAATAAATGTATGTATTTTAATAAATGATATATAGTATGGGAAATGTATACATACTGTACATTTCAAACATTTAACTTTATTTGGCCTAGCTGCATGAAATAATAACATATTTCAGTAAATCATTTTTACCAATATTTTTTTGCTGAAACACTCATCAGCTCCCAGATGAAAATCAACTGCAAAAAATATGGAAATAAACACTAGAAATATGGACTGGGTTAGTCAAAACACCTCTAAAAAACAGCATTTTTAAATTATTTCTGGCTTAAGCAATTGCCTTTCAAATCATGACAGGCTATTTGGTCCCTATCTGTGTTCAACTGAAGTGATTATTTCCAGAATAAAATCAGTTGTTTCTGTAGGCTTTCTCAGTTTGAGAATGCATCTCAAGACTCAATTATAGGTAACACAGAGCTTTCAAGAACCTTCTGTGTTAAGGTCATGGCAAGGCAGAAATCTAAAGATGAATATAAAAATTATAGTCTTAAATAAACTTTGAAACACAATGAAGACTATTATTAAAAGTGAAAAGTTTATGGGACCATTTAAAAGATGAACCAAACAAAGAGAGAACTGATCAGAGAGACTGTCAAAAATTCATCAGAAAGTTTGATTGACCTGTAGGTGTGTGTGTTGTGAAGGAAAAAAAAAATAGATATGCAGCCAAGCAAAAACATAATTGAAGAACATCAACCCTGGTTATGTGTTTCTATTCAGAATGAATTAACCCTTTGACAGGAAAGAATGTAAACTGGAAGGAGAAATTAATAGAATGATTACTGAAGATAATCAGCTATTCTACAGTGCAGTAGAGCAGGTCATGGATATAAAGGAAAATGTCCTAAGGCCTCATTTTTAAAACGTTGCTTGGATTTGAGTGTGAAAATATGAGTACACCAAAAAAAAACCTGTCATACGCATATTTCTGCACAAAATATCCTTTATTAATCACAATCACCTTGTACATGTGCTTAATTAAACGCACCTTGAACTCTGCCCTTAAACACCCATATATGGAACATACTAATGAATCTCATACGTATGCAATCACGACGCTGCAGAACTTCATTGGCTGGTAGAGCAGCCTCCCTCCTGACACATGGAGACACCTTCACCTGCACTCAAGAGCATCTAACTGTGCTCTGCAGCTGACAGTGCAAGATCATGGGCAGCATTGCAGTGCATGTCCTCTGTGTTCTGAAAGTCGGGGAGAGGTTTAAGGCACCAGCATAAGAATGGACTGCTACTATTAAATGGCACATGTAATGACATGATTGTTGTTACGATGACAGGTCATATGAAAAACTGAGGGTTCATCTTTACCAATAAGCAAGCCACCATGTCAGGTAAAGCTATTGTGTCTAAAAATAAATGAATTGACGCAGGCCAATGAATGTTTGTCAGTCTCATCTTGGCATCATAGAGGACTTGTGCATTAATTACATGTATCTAATTACAATTAACAAAAGCAGCTTCACTTTTATGAGATGCTACCATTGCAACATAAGTCCAGTAAGTTGTTCCAATTATACTTTAAGAACCGGACACAATTGCACACTACCTTTTTATGTTGGCAAAAACATGTTAGGTTTTATGCATGTAAACCCATGCCACACATAAACAGGATGTAGAATCTCACTGGTTGGTTAATGGCTTCCAGCACACATAACGGCATTGGTTAAGATATCCCTGACTGGTCTGCCAGGTAAAAACAGGTAGCCAATATAAACTAACAATTAAACAGTAAACTTCTTCAGTGCAAATACACATCATTGGTTCTCTTAAATAGGAATTAAAATGCAGTCTGCACATCATATTCATCACTGTTGAGGTGTAATATGTTTGTTACTTCAACATGCATTATGACAATAACTTGATGATAAATATAATTATGTGTACGAGTTGTCATTTCACTGCTTTGGCTGCATTTCCCTTGTATCTCCATTTCCTTGTATCTCCAAAATGTTGCGTATGCATGGGTCAGAGATGCCATAAATATGCACCTGTTACTCCATCAAGGTTTCTTATATAAACCTTCAGTTTTGTGTGGGAAGCTGTGTACGCACTTTTCAAGCTTCTTCTAAATTAATTTATTTTATAAATTAATATAATAACTATAATAGCGTGGTTTACCACCTGTCTCTTCATGATCTAAATTTGCTTGAGCTTTTGTGTGTGGCAGAATATGTAAACATTGACAGATGTATTGTTTGTACGTTATACTATTTAAGGTTTACACTAATCACAAAAGTAAGGTTCTGCGACCAAGTAGTAATACAGATTCAACGTATTTTCTAGCTAATGTGTTAATAAACTGAGCATATGTCTTTACTTGTGAGTGCTACATCATAATGTGTACATTCAAGAAAAATGAAATCAGATCCAATGGCTCTTCATTTCCGGCTGATGCAATCCTTTTTTTACAGACTGTGTTGACGTTTTATAGGCACTATACAATATGAACATCTTCTGTAAATGTTACATTTACTTATAATAATTTAACTCATTATACAAAAATATAATGAATTAATTACAGCCAGAAGGAATGCCAAATTCATTTTTTAAAACACTGAAATTGTTTGTTATATTGATGGAAGTGTCATTTGATGATCTTAATTCAGTATAAAAACTACCATACATAGAAGGAAATAATAGAGCTTTTCCAGCAACATTCTGTTCTAACGAATCATTGAAACGTTCCCAAAAGACACAGAAAGCAATTTGTTGCAAGCTACAAAGGCAGAAAATTAATTATATGCATATAATAGTGGTGTCTTTACAAACAGCCAGGAATTTCTAAAAATCTAGTAATGTACTCAAGACAACTTGCATTTTAATAGCATGCTTTGCTTGAATTTTTTTCTCTTGTATTTACCATTATCTTCTAGGATTAATTTTGAACATTTAAAAAAAAACCCATGCAGAGGTGGCATTTGCTTATTTTGTAATATAGTGAATAAGCTAAAGTTTTTAAAGTAATTTTGTATAGTTCAGTTTTGTTGGAGCACTTTTTATTATAGTAAACAGATAAAAATAGATAAATAAATAAATAAAAATCAATATTTGGTGTGGCCACCAATTTCTTTAACAACAGCAGCAATCCTGCTAGGTACACTTGCAGGCAGTTTCTGAAGGTACTCGCAATGTTACAGCAGGTTGTTCTAAGCCTCTTGGAGAACCTGTAACAGTTCCAACTGTAGACTTTGGCTGTCTTACTTGCTTCTGCGTCAGCAAGCAGTCCCATACTGGCTTGATGATGCTAAGATAATGCTATATGGGAGCTGTGCCATCTGTTACAGGATCTCCTTTTCCTCTTTTCAGTGCAAATGTTTTCTTGTGATTTTGCCCTTGTGTTTAGAGTCATTGTCTCCCTGGTGGTATTGCATGATGAATAGGAATCTGACTGTACTTCTCAGCAGTGAGGGGACCATCAATTTTAATCAAATCACCAACTCAATTTACTGATCTGCAAGTAACTTCCACCGTGCTTTATTGTTACCTGCAGACATCCAGCCATAAACCGTTCTCCAGCTCTTCTACAAACAATCTGCCTTCTGTTACAGCCAAAATTTTTCAATTTTGACTTATCAGTTAAGAGCACTTTCTTTTTTATATATATATTTTTATTTTATTAATTTTCATTGTAATCATTCTATAGAAACAGATCAATTTATAACCCAACAAAATTGAAGACAAATCAAACCCCACCCCTGAAGTTAAGAGCACTTTCTTGCCCTTTTCTGCACCTTAGTCCTTGGTTTTTGTGTGCGAGTGAGTTGTTACATTTTATTTCCACCTTAGAAAATGGATTTTTGATCTCAGCTCTTTCATGAAGGCTTCTGATAAGACTTTTTCAGACTGTAGATGGGTGTCCCAGGGTCCCAGTGGGCTCTACACTAATAGCATTACTGGGCATTTTCTAATTCCAAACAGAAGTAAGCTTGATATATTTATTGTTTGCTGCACTGCTGTTTCTGTGGCCAATCAGGTGAAGAGGAAACCTTTAGCTTCCCTGCTTGCAGACTACAGTAAAAGCAACAATTACTTGCAGCAACAATGCCTTACACACTAAGCACTGCTTGCTATGAAGAACAGCTTCAAGAGAAAATGTCTTGCCTTTAAACCTTCCCTGTTTGATTGTGCTTCTGCAGAAGAGCTTGGATAACACATCTGGAAACACCCTTTTTGCCATGAAATAGCTGCTTTGGTAGAGGCCTTGGTGCTGAAGGGTGACCACCTTGTGTCTTGTTTTTAATGCTCACTTTTATCGTGGTGTAAGATTTGTGGTTCAACTTCCACATTTATCATAACATCACCTTTTTAGCATGGTTGTCCCATGTCTAGTTTTAACCACTCCACTCAGCTGTTTTTGCTTCATTTAATCACTTTGGTTCATCCTCCACGTAATGTCATTGACCATTAACACCCATTTGTTAGATGTCCTTAATCAAGTTCTGGGCATTATGCCTGCAAAGATCTCATATTTCTTAACCGGAAAGTACTTTTATTACTAACTTAATTTCCTTCTTCAAAAATCATTGCTTTGCATCATGTTTTGCAAAAGGAATGTTTTAACTCTAAAACACTCCCTTATCTATTGACACATTCATCCAGAAGGCATAAAATAACCAGTTGTCTAAGATAAATATTTTTCTGAAAGATGTAAAGTGCCTAAGTCTTTTGCACAGTTTTATAAATTCAGGTTTTGTTTGCAAATGGCAAGGTAAAAGATTTGTGACTGTAGTGAAATAGTAATGCAGTACCACAAAGAAACTAAATAAAGATACAGAAGTCTAAAACTGAAATGCCACAGTTGTTTTGCTGTGCTATGAAATGTTCTCTTTGTCTTATACAAAATAATTTTACATTGACATCACCAAAAACTTTGAAATTATGTGGTTTTAATTGTGGAATTTCACGTGTTTTGTGTCATACTCAGTGCTTGAATCTTAGCCATCTCAGCACCTACACAATATTGTAAACATCAAAGAATATCAATATCAAAATAATCAACAACCTGGGTTATCACTGGTGATAAAGTAGACATGTTTATAAATAACTGATAAATGTCCACTGTTTTTTAAACAAGACGGTGCATAAATGAAAATCATTCATTACAAAATTGTGAATTCACTTTGCCAGCAGTCATTTTTAATAGTTTAACATCAATATATCTTCATGTTAAGTAATATTTATGTCAAAACATGATGGAATATAAGAATTCAGCAGGGCAAGACAAAGGAACAAATTAAAAGCAAATTAAATCAAGAGTAGTTGAGACAAAAATGATCCATAGTAAATACCAAACAGACAACTGTTCTGTAAAGTGAAAACAATGGAAGTCGTGCCCTCCATTGGATCTGCTGGTTTATTATTAGAGCATTAAAATAATTTATTACACAATGTTTTTTTCTTTGTACCTTTTCAATATTAACTATTTAAATAACCTATGCCATACTAAGAAATGCTACTTGTAAGCCAGACTTAAATTGTCAAACTGCAGTATGATCTGAAAACTCTTTGACCTACAGTGCATCTGGAAAGTATTCACAGCGCATCACGTTTTCCACATTTTGTTATGTTACAGCCTTATTCCAAAATGGATTAAATTCATTTTTTCCTCAGAATTCTACACACAACACCCCATAATGACAATGTGAAAAAAGTTTACTTGAGATTTTTGCAAATTTATTAAAAATAAAAAAATTGAGAAAGCACATGTACATAAGTATTCACAGCCTTTGCCATGAAGCTCAAAATTGAGCTCAGGTGCATCCTGTTTCCCCTGATCATCCTTGAGATGTTTCTACAGCTTAATTGGAGTCCACCTGTGGTAAATTCAGTTGACTGGACATGATTTGGAAAGGCACACGCCTGTCTATATAAGGTCCCACAGTTGACAGTTCATGTCAGAGCACAAACCAAGCATGAAGTCAAAGGAATTGACTGTAGACCTCAGAGACAGGATTGTCTCAAGGCACAAATCTGGGGAAGGTTACAGAAAAATTTCTGCTGCTTTGAAGGTCCCAATGAGCACAGAGGCCTATATCATCCTTTAGTGGAATAAGTTCGAAACCACCAGGACTCTTCCTACAGCTGGCCGGCCATCTAAACTGAGCGATCGGGGGAGAAGGGCCTTAGTCAAGGAGGTGACCAAGAACCCGATGGTCACTCTGTCAGAGCTCCAGAGGTCCTCTGTGGAGAGAGGAGAACCTTCCAGAAGGACAACCATCTCTGCAGTAATCCACCAATCAGGCCTGTATGGTAGAGTGGCCAGACGGAAGCCACTCCTTAGTAAAAGGCACATGACAGCCCGCCTGGAGTTTGCCAAAAGGCACCTGAAGGACTCTCAGATCATGAGAAATAAAATTCTCTGGTCTGATGAGACAAAGATTGAACTCTTTGGTGTGAATGCCAGGCGTCACATTTGGAGAAAACCAGGCACCGCTCATCACCAGGCCAATACCATCCCTACAGTGAAGCATGGTGGTGGCAGCATCATGCTGTGGGGATGTTTTTCAGTGGCAGGGACTGGGAGACTAGTCAGGATAAAGGGAAAGATGACTGCAGCAATGTACAGAGACATCCTGGATGAAAACCTGCTCCAGAGCGCTCTTGACCTCAGACTGGGGCGACGCTTCATCTTTCAGCAGGACAACGACCCTAAGCACACAGCCAAGATATCAAAGGAGTGGCTTCAGGACAACTCTGTGAATGTCCTTGAGTGGCCCAGCCAGAGCCCAGACTTGAATCCGATTGAACATCTCTGGAGAGATCTTAAAATGGCTGTACACCGACGCTTCCCATCCAACCTGATGGAGCTTGAGAGGTGCTGCAAAGAGGAATGGGCGAAACTGGCCAAGGATAGGTATGCCAAGCCTGTGGCATCATATTCAAAAAGACTTGAGGCTGTAATTGCTGCCAAAGGTGCATCAACAAAGTATTAAGCAAAGGCTGTGAATACTTATGTACATGGGATTTCTCAGTTTTTTTATTTTTAATAAATTTGCAAAACCCTCAAGTACACTTTTTTCACGTTGTCATTATGGGGTGTTGTGTGTAGAATTCTGAGGAAAAAGATGAATTTAATCCATTTTGGAATAAGGCTGTAACATAACAAAATGTGGAAAAAGAGATGCGCTATGAATACTTTCCGGATGCACTGTATACTCAACATAAAAACACATATAGTCATTTATCTTTAATTATATTTTATCTTCTGCTTCCTGTGATTTTTTTTCCTACAAAACAAATTTCACTGCATCAGTAACGGTTTGAAATGTTTGAAGAGTAGTAGAGCAGATAATACAAACAATGTTGGAAATCAAAAGAGCAAAAATGTCTACTTAAAACTTTCTTAAAAAAAACCAAAGCATCATCAATAAGGCAACGTTCTCTTTGTTATAATTATAGAAAGAAACAATGGACTTACACATAAAACCGTTCAACTTACATCCATTTTTATTTTCAGATTTGTGTTATGCAAAATCTTTTATTATCATAACACACCATTCTCAAAGCTGCTCAGTGTAAATCAAGGTTGAGGGAGCCAAAAGCCTATCCCGGCAGCACTGGGCACAAGGCTGGAAACAGCTCAGGCACGGTGCCAGTCCATCACACGCTCCCCCCATACAGTGAGCCAGTGTGGAACTAGTCAGCTAATCTGCATGTCAAACTGGATCCCAGGAGATGAAACAGCAGTGTCGCCCAGTTCGTCTTCATTGTTTAAAGCTAAAGTTAGTAAGTATTCAAAAAATCCCACACCTTTGTTAATCAAACAGCTCTTTTTACGGACTCTTAAAAAAATTACCTAATTTGACAAAGTTGAAAAACCATAAAACCAACTGCATCTGTGATTCCTAGAAATGACTAGAATTAAAACATGCAGTATTCTATAATAAAATAAGAATGCTAAACTCCAAAAGCATTAACCCAATTAAATATTTAAAGTTTAAAAGAAAAACAGTGAGAGTAAATGAAACCAAGACTCTAACAAGCCAGCTAAAAATAAAAAATGAAAAGCTTAATAAATTAAAGAAAAATCTATGGTATGTCACAATTAGAGCTAAGCACCCTGGCTGCTGTCAGCAACAAAGACCTGGGCCCCAGAGCTCTTAAAATAATTTTCTTCTATACAGGGCAACTGTGCCTGGATTTACAATTTATATGTTATATAATTTTGAATAAGTATTACAGCTAGTGCACTCTGGGCTAAACTAGATTTAAAAGGTAAGAGATTCGAAAAGTCAAGAGAATCTTTTTAAAAGTGAAAAAACTTAAATGATTTCAGCCTTTACATGAAAAAAATCTTTGCATGCTTTAGATATCCATTATGAAAATAATAAACAGGAAAATTCAAAACAAATATTAAAATAAAGTAAATATGATTATGAAAAAGTGTTGAACTGAAGGCACTGTTAATACAAAAAAGGCAGACTAAGAAAAACATGCCTGGCTGACCGATGGCAGAATGTTGACCTGCAATTAACAAAAGATGGTCACATTGTCCACTTAGAAAATTGAAAGAAGCAGGCGGCCTTGAAGATACAGTCCATTTGGTGCTACTGAGTGTTTAGGCATATAGACACGAGAATCTACCAGAGGCAATACTTAGTCTTTGCTTCTGTAGCCAATACCAAAAGTCCCAAACCACAGGAGACAGGTGAAAAGCACCTCAGACAGCTACTCATTGCATCCAGAGTAAGGAGACAAACTGAAGCAAAGGGAGGTCAGGGTTGTGTGTGTGTGTGTGTCGGAGATAGAGAGAAAGAGAGGTGAAAATGGAACAATGTGAAGCACATACTGATGATGGGTAGCTTATAAGGCAGTCCCAAATGAGAATAAGTTTCCATAAAGCAATGTGCAGAGGGAAATCAGGTTTTTGTGTCACTTTTATTTTTCCTTTAAATTTTGTGTTGTCAATATTTAACCCGTCCCTAAATGATTTTCGAAAAAAAATCTGCAAGTCCATCATAAGTTTAATATCTTAGAATTATTCCTGATATTAAGCGACATCAGCTGGGATCAATATATTTTCAGACCTGCTTCACCCAATTAAGATTCTTTGAAGAAGTACAGCCTTAGTACTTTGTGATAAACAGGAGCAAACGATGGACAGACCACCAGTCCATCACAGGGCACCTCATACACATTCAAACAGAGAAAATTTGGAACCATTAGTTAACTTAATTAGATCAACTATAGGGGTGTTAGGGAAAATATGGGGATAATGAGCAAACTCCACACTGACAAAGAAAGGGTGTAGGATTACAACCAGAAGCATTTACTTAATTTAAAAACTGCACTGTATCATTATTTTATTATATATTATTTTTTTGTCCCATTTTATGTTGCACAATTCATATGTAGACTTTTCTTATAATAAAATAACTCATTTTTAATTATTATCAATTTCTTCTTTTGTCTGCTTTCTTTTCAGTTTTTTTTTCTGTCATAGTGTTCAGTGCTACAACCACCTGATCAAAGTACTGTACTGCACTCTGTGACAGTGGAAGGAAAGTGGACACTCTTAACTACTGACAGGACCATTGTATTGAATCTACGAGGACTGAGCTTTCTTAGCATGAGAATGTGCTACACAAATAAATGTTGTTTTTGTTGAATTAAACACTGCATACAATAAAATAAAGTGTCAATCAATAAGAAACAGCATGAAATAAACATAGACTAAGCTTTCCTTTATTTACAGAATTCAATTTATGAGATATTGAGAAGTGAGTGAATGTCCAGTCGCGAATTCACCCCTTCAGTCTGGCCTCCTTTACACTACTCTAGATTACCCCTCGGGTAGGCTCCAGGTGCTGTGCTACCCTAACACAGGTAAGTGGGATATGAAAATGGATGGATGGGTGGACTAAGGTGAAATGAATTTCAATGTATCTTTCATGACTATGTTGTGTGTTGAGTGTTGAGATGAGATGCCAAGTGATCTAGATTTGAAATTTTACTAAGGAGTAGATATCGTAAGACAATAGTAGCACAGTATAAATCATGATGAAAATAACCATGGAAAACTAATGAATAACTAAATAAATAATGGCAACAGTTACTGTATGACAATGAGCTACAATTGAGAAGCAAGGTTCAGAAAAAACACCAAAAAATAAGAATATCAGGTTTTGTTTTTAAAGACATCTAGGAAACTTTTAAGGCTGTGTAGAATCTTTCCATCTATTATTTATTTACTGTATTCTGTAACGGGTGTTATTGCTTTCCTTATAATTTTTTTTCTGCTGCTGCTATAACTTGAGGTTAAATAAACTGTCAGAAAAGACATAGAAATAGAAGAAAAATAAAACTCTTCTACTGCACAAAAACGTTTGTGATTTTCAAAAAATCTTGATTACTGTGAAATTTATATTTAAACAATTTGAGAATACGGACTTTTATTAAATTATTTTACTCTTTATAGTAGGGATTGATAGAAGGAAACTTAATTACATGTGTATAGCATTTTACTAAAATATTCACTATTGGCATATTGAATCTGCTTCATCATCTATTTAACTGATTGCATTATGTCTGTTAGTACATACTGTTGATTGGTAGTTTTGGCATTCCCTCTACCAAACGTAATGTTTATATTTCTAAATAGAATTTGCTTGTTCTCTCCATGTTCACACAAATTTTAGACTAAGAATTCAGGGATCATCTTGTAGCTTATAGTTTTGATTGTGAAGTCTGTGACTATGTAACTGATTTATTAGTGTCGCAAACATGTACTTACCTCTTGTCTGATTTACTGCATGACTGATGTTTCTTTTATAATAAATGTTATCTAATAATTAATTAAACCCACATATTGATCTAAAAAAAACGCTGAATGAACAAATACACAGTTTTGATATTTTTCATTCATAATAGAAACGAGATCGAGAATACAAGCAGCTGAAATGAGTTTCCTCCACAGGGTGACTGGGCTTTCCCTTAAAGATAGGGTGAGAAACTCAGTCGTCCGGGAGGGGCTCAGAGTAGAGCTGCTCCTCCTCTGCATCAAGAGGTGTCAGATGAGGCGGCTCGGGCATCTGATCAGGATGCTTCCTGGATGCCTCCCTGGTGAGGTGTTCCGGGCACGTCTAACCAAAGGAGGTCTCAGGGAAGACCCAGGACACGCTGGAGGGACTATGTCTCCCGGCTGGCCTGGGAATTCCTCGGGATTCTCCTGGAACAGCTAGAAGAAGTGGCCGGGGAGAGGGAAGTCTGGGCATCTCAGCTCAAGCTGCTGCCCCCACGACCCGATCTTGGATAAGTGGAAGAGGATGGATGGATGGATGGATAATAAAAATGGTGTAAGAGCCAATAACCTGTTTTAGCAAATATTCATTCCCTTTGACTCAGTAAATAGTTACTACACTGTTATCATCTTTATTTTCTGCAGTAATTCATTAGCCTCTCAAAGCAATGCGAAGGCTTCCCTTTGCAAAATTGCTTCAACTCAACACTATTTGTACATTTACCAATGAACTAATTGTGTTTTCACATTGATGGCTGAAAATATGGACTGGCAGCTGGTAGATCATTCCAGATTTTTACATTTCTTTTGCTTCAATCATTCTATAGTAGCTTTGCTTATTCTTTAAAATGACTGTTTAATTAAATGACAGTCAATGGCAGTCACATCCTCCTCTTAAACATTTTCTTTCTGATAGTGCAGACATCAAACTATAATCTGCCATGCTATGAAAGGCTTATAGATTCCTCAGTTTTGTTTTGTTTAATTGAGACATTATAGAAAACAGTTATTCTGTGACTTTGATAGATTTCATTTATCTTTTGCATCAAAGTTTCTTCTTACGTGGAGTGGAAACATTTAACACATTTAAACCTAACTTCCATTGTATTTCTCACCAATTTCCCCTTTTACTTGTTGACAATATAAATTATCACCTACTGTATCACCAACTAAACCTCACAGATATAGTATTTTAATTAATAATCAGTTCAGCAATAACCTGAATCATCAATACATCTCTACTTAAAGTCCCCATTAATGTAGTGGACACAAGTTTTACTCTGTTTGTTGACAGGGATTCTAGCTGTCTCAACTATTAGCCAAAGTGTGTTCTGCCCCCTAATGATTCCCTCATAGTGAAATAAATAAATAAATGAATGAATGAATGAATAATACATAAGCAAGTAATCAAATAAGCAGTTATATAAATAAATGCATTCATATATACATAAGGATCTATAGTTTAAATATATTTCATAATATACTGTATTAAGGGCTTAGCAGGCACTTTCAAGTCACCTGTTCCATACAGTATTCAAAGTAAACCTACATTTACCATCAGTCATAGCTTTTTGAATGGCACTAGATTTTCTTGCATCTATGTTACAAGATATAATGCTCAAAAACATCTTGAATTTGTTTAGAAAAGTAAATATTGTTTTCAAAAAAATCCTTTTTAAAACAAGTTTTCTTCCGCTTTAGATAAACAACCTAATGTGAAAAAACTGATTAATGTACCTCCCCAAAATACTTTATACAATAAGTAACAAGAGTAAAAACTATTTCCTTAGAAACTGATTAAATAAATGAGCAAAGCAATGTGACTTTCAGATTAAGTCTAAAGGCTTTTTTTCTTTCTTAAGTCAGTTTAAGTAGAACATTGCTGAAATTACATTTATATTATTGCTGAAGTTGATTAATGGGCTAGAAAATGTGAACCAGAGGGAAAAAAAATCAGTGATTGCTCAGCAAGAGGAGGCTACAGCATTGTGTTCCACAACTCAATCAGCTTTTTTTTTTTTTTTTTTTTTTACTTTTTCTGCCTTTGATTTCCATTATGTTCTAATATTTTGAACCAATTGCTCTAGCAGTTGTGATTTCATGTTTATAGTTTGATTCAGTTCACTGAAATGTTAGTGGGCTCAATGTAAAACATGTTATATACAGATTTGAGTTTTGGAATATATAAAAACCGTATGTCATATAGAATACCTGGAGCCATTTTGCACAACAACTGCAACTTTAAATTTAATATATGGAATGACTCCCTACAAAGCCAGTTTGTCTTTTTAATATTCAGAAATAACTTCCTGTATATACATTTTTATCTGATATAAACAGACATGCATTCTTACATGTTGTTATATGGAAAAGTAAATGTGGCATCTTTAAATTTTTAGTTTTAAATATCAGGATCTGGATCTCATGATCAAAACTCATGATCAGCATAACACAACAGATTTTACTTTATCATTTTTATTTTACAAATGTAAACTAGAATGCACAAATCCCCTATGAAAAGTAAGCATATCGTTACTCTTACATAGATCAGATAATTAGAGCCAGTTACCACAAAGTATACTTGATATAAGTTGATAATCAAAAAGTGCTACCACCACTGTGTAAAAGTGGAAGTGTAAAGGCTGATAACTAGATGTGGCAGTAGGTTGTTGGGTTTAGAACAAAACTGTTAAAATATTTCCCTGTACTCATCTAATGGAAACAGAATGTTAATGATGTATATACTAGGGTGTTCACCCCCTGCTTGCTTCACTCGCCAACCCCCCCGGCCTGCGCTACGCGCCAGCCACTTCACATCTCTGCCAGTTGCGCTGTGAAGCAGGGGGCTGAACGCACCCCAAGGAGACACAGTCACTCCTCCAAGACCCCTTCTTAAACGGTGATACAATGGGAAACAAATACAGTTTTATTTTTTTTACCTCCTCATTGCTCGATCAGCTGGTGGTTTGTTGCTGCTGCCGTGCCGCGTGATCTGCATCTTGCACGGCGCTTCGAGCATTTAAAAGCCCGTACAGCAGCTGTCCTACTCTTTGTCTTTTATTTCCAGCCCCGGACGTGGTTAAATCTCTTGGCACAAAATCTCTCTTGATATTTTTTAGTTTATAATTTAAAAGTGGAATCTGAAAATCCAACAACATCACATTAAAGTTAGACAAATTCTGAAAAGAATGATACCAAACATATATACGTAGGTTTTAAAATAACCCCAATTTAAAGCATGACAAAACACATGACATAAAAACATGACATAAAATCATTGCACAAATTCGTTGCACTTTTGGGCTTAGGATTTTATATATATAGAGTAGATATATATACTAATATATACAATAATAATATATTATACTTCACATGATATATTAAACTAACAACTTAAAAAACAAAACAATCAAACAAAAAGCCAAGCTTCTCATGAAGCCCCTTCCTTTGTTTGGTTGAAGTTCAGCCGCTTCAATGTGTTTGCTGACATCACATGCCACAAAACATGTGTGTTGCATTGCAATGCAATATGCTCACAGAAAAATATGGATACAAAAAGATGATGCAATGACTTTACAGAGACAATAAAAAATGGAGACAATAAAACATATTAATAGAATTTGAAAGAAAAAACAAATGTCAAATTTTAATGAGAAACTCATTCCTCATAAACACTGTTTACAATAAGAAGGTAGAGACCATCCTTACAGTATATAACATGCAATCACACTAGCTAGTTTGTCTCACACTGTCAAAAGAAATTTTTCCACTTCATTTTTGCTAACCTGCATTATAGATTAATCATTTATTGTTGCCAGGTACTTCAACAAAGCAAACTTAATGAATGCTTACACTAAATAATTGCCCATGAGAAGTGCTAATACTCTGCATCTCTGCTACACCAGAATAAAATTCACTCTCTACTGCACCCCTACATTGGTCAGTCTGGTCACCTATCTGTACTACTTCTGTCCGCTAACAAGCAGAGACTGAGCTTGAGGAGTAGACAAGAAAAGCAGAGGAAAAGCTGCTGTGATTGTACAAATTTTTGTGTAAATTGTGTTCAAGATTCATCAAAAAAGTGTGGAAACTGTGGGTCCATGAAAACAATAAGCATATTAGGAAATCTAACATCCAGAAGATCACTGATTACATTGGGAATTTACTGAACACACACTGCAATGTATCTGGGCAGAGCGTTATCGAAAAATATAACAAATGCAGCTACAAGCTCAAAAAAGCAATTGGTGTTGCTAATGGTCAGTAACAAAGTAATAGCAGTAAAGATTCACATCGACTTTGCAAGTGGTTAGAGATATTTATGGATTATCAAGTAAAGCCTAATCTGATCTCATTCACATTTGCTGTCTCTGATGAACTTATTGCCTTCTATACCTGATTTGATCATGACAACAAGCAGCACACCATTCAGGTGCCCACAGATTCATATGATCTATCCTTCTTGGTTGTTGTGCATGAAATTAGGAAGATTTTTAAATGAGTTAAATGTTTCTATGGCTTCTGGTCCAGTTGGAATTTTAAGGCATGTTCCAAACACCTGTAGCAATGAACTAGCTGACACTAGAACAATCCAGACGAGAAAACGCCATTCAGCCCAACAAAGCTTGCCAGTCCTATCCATTTACTTCTACTAAAATAACATCAAGTCGAGTTTTGAAAGCCCCTAAAGTCGTTCTGTCTACCACACTACTTGGTAGCTTTTTCCATGTGTCTATAATTCTCTGTGTAACAAAAAACTTCTTAATGTTTATGCAAAATTTACCCTTAACAAGTTTCCAACTGTTGTCCCCGTGTTCTTGATGAGCTCATTTTAAAGTAACAGTCTCAATCTACCATACTTCTTGCATGTTTCTTCCTAATCTTCTTTTGCTTAAACTGAAAAGGCTCAGGTCTTTAAATTTTTTTTTATAATTCATCCCCTGTAGTCCTGGAATCAGCCCAGTCACTCCTCTCTAGACTTTTTCCAACACTGCTATGTCCTCTTTGAAGCCTAGAGACCAAAACTGCACACAGTATAACCTCCTTGGACTTGTACTCCACACATCGTGCTATATAACCTAACATTCTGTTAGCCTCCTTAATGGCTTTTGAATACTTTCTGGAAGTTGACAGTGTCGAGACCACTATGACTCCTAAATGCTTCTCATAAGGTGTACTTTTGATATTCCGTCCTGCCATTGTATATTCAAATCTAACACTTTTACTTCCAATGTGTAATACTTTACATTTACTTACATTTAATTTCTTTTTACACAAATCTTCCCAAGCCTATATGCTGTCCATGTTCCTCTGTAATGATTCAGCAGATTCTAGATTATCTGTAAACGTAACCAGCTTGTAACGTACTGTATATTGCTAACCAAATCATTAAATCATTTATGTGCAGCAGCCCTAGCATTGATCTCTGTGGAACACCACTCCTAACATCAGCCAATTCTGATCCGGTTCCTAACACCACCACCATCTGCTTCCTTTGTCTGAGCCAATTTTGCACACATCTACAACACCCTGTACTCCTACCTCTATTAGTTTTATGCCCAACATCTCATGTGGGACCTTATCAAATGCTTTCTGAAAGTCAAGATAAAAATTATCTTAAACTCCACTTTGATCATATACTTTTGTTGCTTCCTCATAGAATTCTAGTATTTTGGTAAAACATAACTTCCCACTTTTGAGCCCATGCTGACCGTTCAGTAAAACTCCTGTGTTGCTCAATCTTTCCCTTAATAGTCCTTTCCATTAATTTACATGTGATGCATATTACACTTACTGGCCTAAAGTTGCTTGGATCTGCCCAGTCACCCTTTTGATATTGTGATATATGGCCGGCCGTTCATCCCGGCCAATACCCCCAGGCCGCCAGGTGGAGCTCTCCCTGCAGCATGGAGGTGCCCCGAAGGCCAGCAGGGAATTATGGACCATGGAGTTTTCATTGACAGACCTGCTGGATACCACAGGAGCCCCTAGAGTATGCTGCAGGGAGGCCCAAGGACTATTATGTGCTCTATAACCCGGAAGTCCGTCTTAGTCACAGCGACAGGAGGGATGACGTACTTCTGAGATGAAAAGAAGACTTTTTGATCTGACCCGGAAGTGCTAGGAAGTCACATGGACTCAGGGTTCAGAAGCACTTCCGGGTCACGGACTATAAAAGGACTGTGGGAGATCCCAGACATCGAGCTCAGCTGGGTGGAAGGGTGGCAACGCGTCTGGGAGAGTGGAGGATTATTGATTATTGTGTATTGTTTAGAATTGATTGTTTATTGAAGTATAGCTGCGGTGGGTTGGCACCCTGCCCGGGATTGGTTCCTGCCTTGTGCCCTGTGCTGGCTGGGATTGGCTCCAGCAGACCCCCGTGACCCTGTGTTCGGATTCAGCGGGTTGGAAAATGGATGGATGGATGGATGAAGTATAGTGGAGGTGGAGATGCTTTGTGCACTATATTATTATAATAAACCATTATTTGGACTTTTATCTGGTGTTTGGCATTTGATCCAAGGGTTCAAGGGAGCGAGAGCGCCCCCTGTCTGTCACAATATAAAAGGATAATATTTTCCATTTTCCAGTCCTTCAGAATTTCCCCACTATGCAGCGACTTCCTAAAACTATACGTCAAGGGTTTATATGTGTACTCACTTACATCCTTAAGAACTTGATGATAACTATTATCTGGTCTTGAAGATTTGTTTGATTTCAGACTCTTCTTTTCTAAAGTTTCCAAATCAATCAGTACCTCCTTAGTAGTCCCTTTTACAGCTGGGATTTTATCTGTTTCTGCAGACAAATGCGAGTATAGATCATCTGCTATTTCACTGTCTGTATATTTTAATTCTTCTTTACTATTCCTGATGGACTTCACCTCCTCTTTGACTGTTCTTTTGCTAATAATGAACTCTTTTGCTAGTAAAGGATCTCTTTGGGTTATCTTTCGTCTTATCTGCAGTATTCCTCTCTAACTGTCTTTTAGCCTCCCTAATATCCTCCTTAATGGTTGCCCTCATGTTCTCATATGCCCTACATTTCACATTGAAGTTATAGTCTTATACACCTTCTACAGCTGTTTTCTCCTTTGCAGTTTCTTTTTCAACTCTTTATTAACCCGCTGCAGAGTTTTTTTTTAATTTCCTACTAATCCCAAATTTGACAGGATCCAGCAACATCTTTAATGGTTCAGAGATTGAAGCTGTGCTCCCCACTAACGTCAAAAGGACAACAAAGTATTCATGTGCTTAAGAAAATAAAAGTGGGCTGTCTGAAAGACCATTGGCACTCACTCCAATCATGATGAAAGTGCTTTCAGAGACTACTGCTTTCAGGGTCATATTAAAGAGAATAATCCAGACAGTAATGACCACTTCTAGTTTGCATATCATAATTAAATAATTGGTCCACAGAGAATGCTAAATTCCTTGCACTTTGCATGATCCTGACACATTTAGATTATAAAAAACTACTTTACCAGAGGGTACTGTTTATAGACTACAGCTAAGTATTTAACACTATTTTACCACTAAAGCTGACAACCACATTTCTCAGCTTGGAAGTGCATGCCACCCTCTTTAACTGGATTTCGTATTTCCTATGTGGCACATCTCAGCATGTGCAGACTGGTAGCATCATACACTCCAAATAGTCTCCCAGCCTAGGCACCCCACACGGTAGGGTGCTAAGCCCTTTTCTGAACTCCTTGTTCACCTGCAACAAACAAAATTATTAAATACATCAGCCACCCTGCAA
The DNA here is from genome assembly GCF_900747795.2 of Erpetoichthys calabaricus. NCBI lineage: Eukaryota > Metazoa > Chordata > Cladistia > Polypteriformes > Polypteridae > Erpetoichthys > Erpetoichthys calabaricus. Next base: position 95,825,885 of record NC_041405.2, on the reverse strand, counting down.
AGTATGTTTTTTCACTTTACCCTACAAGAATAAAGACTATTTATACTTTCATCAGTAGACTTAGGGTATTGTACCATGTTAGCCATTATGAATGTAGTGAAAAGTCAAGCAAAATGACACCTTTTAATCATCTTGCCTGAAGAAGGGGCCTGAGTTGCCTCGAAAGCTTGTATATTATAATCTTTTTAGTTAGCCAATAAAAGGTGTCATTTTGCTTGACTTTTCACTACATCAGTAGACTCAGAAATAGTTTCTATCCACAGGTTGTACAAGTACTGAACAGCCAGTCAAAATAATAAATTGTACATATATTTAGCTGAAACATGGGGACTAGTAAGAACAAAAGTTATATTTTTCCAATGCTGTTTATGTTATATATAAAACATACAACAATAAATGAAAGCTAATATACAAGCTTTAGTCTCTTATTCATCCTTTCACTTATAATACATACTTAATGAATATACTGTATAACAAAAAAAAAATGGTTTTACAGATGTATATATTTCTGTGACATCCATGAAAAAAGTACTTAAGCATATTCTGAACAAGTGCCAGTATCCATGATTAAATTAAAGTTACACGTGGAGTACAAGGTCTACTAGTTGCACAAAGTGAGAACAGAGAAAAGAGGGGATATTGACCTTAGATGGAGGAAACATCTTTGTGAAATGAATCTGTGAAACTACAGCACTGCTTATAGCTCCACATGCTGTAAGAAAAATATCTCAGAGTTTAATTTCTGGCTGATAAACTTCTACAAGCCTAACATAGCCTTTAAGCTCTTTTTACAATTCAAAGTACACTATTAAATGTCTGCAGCCCTTAAAAGCCAGGTCAACCATAACGCTGAATTCCTCTTTTTTACGTAAATTAGAGCTACTGGGACCAGTCAACTATTTCAATATATCTTCATTAGGATGCTTTTTAGCATTCCTTAACCAGAAAATGGTTCCGCGTTCCCTTCTCATTACACATAATTTTCAAACTTCAGACAGACAACCTAGAAACACTTATAAAGTATTTTTCCCATCCTATTAAAATACTATAAGTTTCAATTTATAAGACAAATGGTCCAAGTCAAAGTCTTTTGTACTCCATTAGGTAGTTTCTTGAAATTGTGCTTTCATTGCCCATTTGAAAGTAACTTTCATATTGAACAATAGTTAAATGTATCTTTTAAAAAGCAAATATATGTGAATAAATGTATGAATTGGGAATACTACTCTCTGTGTGATCATAATTAAATATAGCAATTTATTCATTTATGCTTCTTCATGCTTACATACATGCATATATTAGGCATTATAATGCAGAAATTAAAAAGACTTTACCCAGCCATAACACTTTGGACCTTAGATCATGTGAAGTCTGCATGTTGTACCTTATCTTTTAATGAGTTTCCATGGAAACTGGCCAAAGTTGCATTATTGTGAAATAAAAATAGCTCTAAGTCCTATAAAATCCAGAACTGTCCAAAATTGTTAGCACTCAGGGAGAAGTGAGGTCTCATTTTCTTTCATTTGCAATTGGGTGAATTGATCAAGAAGAAGATTCTTTTAAGACTGTATTGTCAAAAGAATTAGAATGTTACACATTTGCACATTACTGTACATTTTAACCTAAAAACCTACGCTCTGCCCTTAACAAAATGGCACAGATAAAAAAAAAACTGCAGTAAGTCTCCAAAAAACTGCAACCAGCATCAGCTCAAAGACTTTAAAAACAGGCTGGCTGCTAGCTGTGGGCTTAGGCTTCTTACACTTTTGAAAAACATATGGTCAGGCCACGTACATGTGCACATGGAAATGCACTGCCGCTCACTGGATTCATTTTCACAGTGTGCCCATGAATACCAGAAAAGACTCCAGTTCCTGAAAACCATGAGCAGAAAAAGAAAAAAATGGATGGTTATTTATGAACTAATATGTGCGGAAAAAAAAACAGACTGGCAATGAAGGCCAAGCAGCAGAAGCAGCGATATGCAATGTTTTGGAATTATTCTTTCTCTCATTATACTAAAGTTCTTATAAGGGTTTTTTTTTTGTATAAAGGTCAATATATAATCAATACCTTCAATTCAAACATATATTTGCTAGAAACAAAAAACATATCACATGAAACAAAATTTAATTTCCCAGTAACTCAGTAGAATTCACTTCAAAAAGGAGAAATTATTTAGATTTTGAAATCTGAGATTTTATTAATGACTTACAGAAACATTCATTCAAAGTGTAAATTAAAGAATCCTATTTCCTATTAGCCATTGCCTGCTCATTAATATCAGATAATATGAATATTTATGTCAAGCCAAGACAGCTATAAAAACATTTTATACACAGACAACAGATATATATATATATACATACAGATTTCACTTCACATACTTTATGAAGATTCATATACATAATTGGACCTTAGACATTACTCATTGTGACAAATGACCAGTAGACTTTGACCCACTGGGATGACTGGAGAGCGGAAGGACCGGGAGAGAGGCAATACCTACCCCGGGACATGAGAGTGCAGCCCCCCTGGTTTGCATCAAGGCCATGGCACTGGAGCTTGGCAGCTCAATCCTGTTGGCGACTGTTGCCACTGCCAGGGAGCACTTGGACAATCCCGGAGCCTTGGATCATCAGGATGCACCTGCAGCACATCCGGATGCATTACAAAAGGGCCTGCCTCACTCACTGGAGTTTGGAGGAAGAGGAAGGAGCTTGCGAGGAGAGGAGTAGAGGCAGCAGAACAAGAGAGAAACGAAGGGACTGTGAGCAAATTGAGGTCGTTTAAGTGCATTGTGTGGTGTTATAAAAAGGCAAAAAGAAAATAAACGTGTGTGTTTTGGACTTGGCTGTCTCAGTGTCTGTCTGTGTCCGGGCATCTTTCACATAATAAACACTGTGAGAATAAAAAATGAACATATTAACTTATATTTTAACACATTTTCTTACAACACTAGGCCATTACTCATGAAGATATACATCTTTGTGAAAAGAATCTGTGAATCTACAGCATTGCACTCATGAAGGTATACAAGATATAAAACCTGCTACTCAGTAAAATAAAAGCCAAGAAAAATCTTTTTTAATTCTGAAAACCTTTTGTCTCTTTCAATAGATAGCCAATTAAACAGAATCCCAATTCTCAAAAAACTGTCAAAACAGGAAATGTGAGGCAAGGCAAAGTAAGTTTTGATTAAATGAATATAAATGATAATGAGGCATTCGGATAAAAGTCAACATTGTTGAGTAATGTTGAGGAAGTTGTCAGAGCAATTAAGCTAGTCTGAGGCTTTTCATTTCCATTTTACAAAAAAAAGAAGTTCTATTCTTCACTTTTACAAGTAGGTGCAAGAAACATTTATCATTAACTTTTTTAAAAAAAATAAGACAGCTCCAACTGAAAATATGAATCACAAAGATTTTTCTGAACAGTTCTTTAGAAAGAGAATAATTCAGATTGTCCCAAATGACAGATGTTAGTCCCTACAAAATATACGATCAAGTTTAAGTCTTCATAAGATATGCTGCTCAAAGTTCCTTTCTTGAAATTCTGCTTCGTTGCTCTGTCTTGTGCCTGATAAGATAATACTGATTTTATATAAGTAAAAGTAAAAGAAGTGCTCTATTAAATCAACGTTCAGCACAAAACTGTAATGCAAATTTATGACGTTTTTACCTGAAATGTTACCACCTTATCACTAGCAAAATATGGTCTATTTAAAAGTGCAGAAAACACATCTATGACATAAAATGATGCACTGATGTAGGAAATCACACATTTCAGAAGCATGTTTGCACCATAGAAAATTCCACTTAGGTTGTGTGGAATGTAGAAGCAATGGTTGAACAAAACACCTTTTTTGTTTATTTCCAAGGATTGATTATTTTTAGGAAAAAGCTTGAGAAGACTTGAGAGAACACTACTCTTAGACAGCTTCAGAGATCAATTAACAAGTGTAATTTTAGGCATTGAATGATTTCTGATATAAAATTTACAGATATTTTTTCCCATGAACTTAACAGAAAGAATCTTTTATGAAAAAAGGATTTAAATTGCATATTTTCTCTCTTTCTGAACATCATGTTTTCTAAACTTGTTCATAAGTGCAACTAACATAGTAAATATATATTTTAATAATTATATATCTATTACATAAACCCTGCAGAAAACACTACATTTCAAACACCCACAATGCTTTATGTGCTTTATATCAAATGCATGTGCAATTTAAATGATTATTTTTACTCTGCGTTTGATGTAAGCTTTCAGTACTTCTTTTATCCTCGTCTGCTTCAACTCTGAATAAAAAATATACAATTTTTCATTAAATTTCCAATAAGATTTGTATTTCATTGAAAATATGCTCAGTTTAGTTGACAACCTTTGGTTTTAATATTTATCCCCTACACTAAAAGTGTTCAGAAGAGAAAGACTGAACATGATTAGACGTAATATTTTATCTGTTAATGAAACTACAAATCTTAATAATAAGCCATTAAAAAATGTAACTACATCTTAGACACTGTAATACAATGAAGGGATGCCAATAAATAACTGGCATGCCAGTATGAATCTTATCCCAGCAGCACAGTACACTTTAAGGGGCACATTTGCCTTTAGAATTCAGTATATACCAGGCAGTGAGATCAGTTGGCAAGTGCATCTTATTTGATCCTCTGACAGAGCAACTGAAACAATGACAGCCGATTAAAAACCAAGGAAAGTACAACAAATCATCCAGAAGGACTCATTGATATTTGAATTTAAAAGATTGAAAGCACATTAAATTTAACTTCTTTTTCTTCCGATCTCAGATTTGGCAAACTCTCTAAAGCATTTACTCTTACAAGCCAACAATTCTGCTTTCTGGCATCTGTGGTGCTTATTTTGACATTTTCATAATGCTTCAGGGAAAGACCTGGAAATGTAATCTGATTGTCAATGCAGAAACAAGGCAGGTTAGTTTTTAATCTTATTTTAAGATGATCCAATGGTGTGAAAACTGGCTTACGAACTAATGAATACCAATATTTGTCTTGCTCAGTGACTGAAACTGAAGCTAAGCGTATGTGCTAGTAGGTGAAACTGAATGTGAAGGAAATTAATATTGTGGTGATTTATTAATTTCAACCCTGTCAGCAAGGGTAAATTTGTCATAAGACAATTCCATTAAGCATCATGAGGGTGTAACAGCAACACTAAAAAACACAGTAAATAGATGTTTTTATAATTTAAGTTGTACGTTTGAAAATTTTACTGTAGTTTAGCAATAAAAAACACATGCAAAACAGCATTTTTATTGGCCAAAAAAGTGTATTCAGGGTGGAAAATAAAACAGAGTTGCTTACAAAAGTGGCGAGGTCTAGATGATCTGACCATTCCTGTTAGACTCTCTAAGTATGTTGTGTAAGCGGGGACCTTGACAAATGTAGGCTAAAAACCATTTAATGTGTAAACATAATGAATTTATTGTTGAAGCATAATTTTAGCTTTCAGAGTACTAGCAAACATCCTCTAAATTCTTAAACAAAGTAGTACAAGTATCTAAAATCGGGTTCTCCTTAAATGATCTCACAACAGATGGACTGAGTGATAAGGCATGAAACTGTAAATTATACCTGTACTTTCAACAGATTCTTCAATGTGCACTACTGACACATTCAATAATGTCAAAAGGCATACTTATTATGTAGCACTTTGCATTTAATAGAATATAAAGTGGCAAACTGGGATGTGGAGTAGTGTGGTGTTTAGCACTGCCTTTTAATAGCCCCAGAATCGGGTATTAAAATCCCAGCCTGGTCACTGTGTGGTTTCTGCGTTTGTTTTTCAGGTACTGCAGTTTTCCTGCTATATGCTGAAAATGTGAAAATTCTGTTAATTGGGCACTCTAAATTTGTCTTGAACATGTATAAGTTGTGTGTGTACATGTTGGCCCTACAATGGACTGGTCCTCCATTTTGGGATTGACTCCTAGATTCTGGTATCTGAAACTCTGAACTAGATGAAGTAGTTCAGAAAGTAAACAAGGAGCAAAGTAAAAGATAATTTATAAAATCTATATTCTCTAAATAGGGCGGCACGGTGGCACAGTGGGTAGCGCTGCTGCCTTGCAGTTGGGAGACCTGGGGACCTGGGTTCGCTTCCCGGGTCCTCCCTGCATGGAGTTTGCATGTTCTCCCCGTGCCTGCGTGGGTTTCCTCCGGGCGCTCCGGTTTCCTCCCACAGTCCAAAGACATGCAGGTTAGGTGGATTGGTGATTCTAAATTGGCCCTAGTGTGTGCTTGGTGTGTGGGTGTGTTTGTGTGTGTCCTGCATTGGGCTAGGTCCTGCCTTGTGTTGGCTGGGATTGGCTCCAGCAGACCCCCGTGACCCTGTGTTCGGATTCAGTGGGTTGGAAAATGGATGGATGGATATTCTCTAAATTCATTAGACCATACGGAAGCAAAACCCATCCATTAACTGTAAACAGAAATGATGAAGATTTCAATTATTTAGGTCACACCATACTATAAAACATTGGCAAAAAGCTAAAATAGGCCCAACACAAACCCACCAAACTTTAAACTCTCTTGCTAGAGAAGCCCTAGAGAAAGCAGTCTGCAAAACATTAAAACTTTGAAATCACTGTAAAATGTGGTTAACTAGTGCAACTGGCAACATGTAAAGGCAATGCAGACCACAGCAGCTCCCAGTCACAATCAGGAACGTCAGATTCAGTAGAAGTAGGCAATCACAAAGCACAAATTACAATAATTTCTTTTTGTCCAACACCTTATTATAACTTAATCATCTAGACAATATCAATAAAACATTGAACATATTTTATTTTCAGGAACAAGGCATATAACAACAAAATAAATGACTGTGAAATTTTCATTACTTAATGCTGTAGGAGTACAACTGTGCCTGCCTTTCTCTGTGCTCAGTTTCATACTGTTGCAAATCATTGCAGAGAAGAGACTCTGAAAGCAACTATCCAAATCAGTCTTGGCTAGTTTCCTTTAGTTCTTGTAACTCAAACAGTCATTTAAATACTGCACACAGAGAGAAGACTCCAGACTGATTATTTTTCTCGCTTTACACTGGACAAGGGCACCCTATGGCAGGCCAGAAATGAGAGGTTGATTACACTACATGTCATTCTGTAGGATCCTGAGGGATCAAATTACTACTTTGACAACAATTTTGTCTTCACAAATGTAGTACATGAATAATTTATAAAGGAAGCATATGAATGTAAGTGTATATGTTCACACATATACTGTATATTGCACCAACATTCAACCATGTCCGGTTGTATGTTGGTGCAATACATATACTAAATAAATGAATTAATTAATACATTAATTATTTATATTGTACATACACATACACACATTAAGACAACACATTTGCTATGTTTATTATTATTTCAATCATTACAGTTATATTAAAGTAGTGTTAACTTGTTTATCTGTATAACCAAATTACCACAAACAGGGTGTTTAAATGAAAAGTACACAAAAATACAATATTAGTTATGTAAAATAAAGAAGTATATTCAAAACTAACTGATGAAAATGATTATTCAAATAACATTAGAGAATGTATTAATTTCATCTCAATGTTTTATGCAGCTCTGGAAAAATAAGTTCAACTAAAATTAAACATGAACTCAAACTACTTCAGACTAAAACATGGTACTCAACAAGAATGCCCTCTATCACCATTGCTTTTTGCAGTCGTAATTAAGCCATTGGTCATTCATATTTGAAATACATGACAGATAAATGCAGTTATCAGAAAAGGACTCGAATAGGAAATATCACTATATACATATATGATACTATATACATTAGACCCACAAACATCTTTACCATTAGTCCTTAACATATTTGTAAAATTTCAAAAGACATCTAGTGTCAAAATTAATTTGAATAGAAGTATGATTTTTTTAAGTGATATCTCTAGCACAAAATACTACACTGGACATCTTTCTATGCATTCCATCACAACAATTTAAATATCTTGGGTAAAAATTACAAGTAAATATATAGATCTTTTTCAATACAGTTTTTCTAACAACAAAATCAAACAAGATGTTAAATGATGATCTACCCTTCATCTCACATTAGCAAGGAGAATCAATACTGTCAAGATGAACATCCTTCCTAAGCTTCTATTTTTATTATCCCTATATACATCAATGAATCATTCGTTAAGCAGTCAATTATAACATTATTTATCTGAAATTTGAGACATCCACACATTCAAAAGGCGACTCAACAAAGCAGAAGGGTGGCAAATATACACATTATTATAAAGACCTGAAGTCATCACAAATTAATGAATTTACACCAGCCTGGTCAGCAATAGAAATTAAATCTTGCTGTACTTCTTTAAATGCCCTGCTGTTTGTCCCAATAAATACAAACTTCAGTCAATATACCAATAATCCAGTCATTTACTAATCACTCAGAACATGGAATCAATGCAGGACACACTTCAAGGCAGAAGCTACCTGTTGCTCCTCTACATGATAATCAGCTTTTTCAACCCTCTTAAACCAACACAGTATTTAATCTCTGGAAAATGCTCATGACTGAGACACTTAGAAAATGAATAATTATGTTTCAAATGTATCTTCCCTGCAACACAATTTTTCCATTATTTTCAAATATTAATAATAATAATAACTTTATTACTACAGCACCTTAGCATACATTTACATGCAACTCAAGGTGCTTCCCACAGATTAATCAACAAAAACAAAGATATACCACATTTATTTGAATTATTATCATTAATTATTACTATGATAATTTCTAATAAATGTAAGTACACTAAATACAAAATCAACCAGATTTTGTTAAGCAAAATTTAACCAGTAAAGTGCAAAACAAACCACCACTCTTATCAGAAAAAAAGGTTTTCTAATTAAAATATTCATATATGTATTCATTAAGGTTGACAACAGAACAACCAGATAGAACATCAAACTGTTTCAACTAAATGGGTTGTCTAGGTAAAATGTAAATACATACTATATGTTTATATATGTGTATATACTGTACATACATATATAAACATATACACATATAGTATGTATTTACATTTTACCTAGACAGCCCATTTAGTTGAAACAGTTTGATGTTATTAAAGTTAATGAAAACATACAAAAGCAAAAACAGTCCATAGTGGTTTCAGTAGGATGTAGATAAAGTTCTTGATTCCTGATTCCTTTTTATTAAAAGAAACATACCCCATTTTCCACACCTCCCACTCACTGCAATAGCATTGAAGACGCTGACAGCATCTCAACAATATATAAAAACACCTCAAAGAATCTTCATTTCAGCAATCCTACGATACAATCGGAAACGTGTCTTTCAAATTAACATCTCAGAAAAGCAGTGGAGGTCAGCCATATATAAAATACACTCTAGGTCTATATGTGCAAATTACTCAGAATAATTCAACTTAAAATCTTTCAAATTTATCTAATTTAAAATGTTCAACAATGTATCCAGGACAAGATCCAACCTGTGAAAAAGGCAAACTAGCTTCAACTTCACTGGTCCACATGTTCTGGGAGTGCACCAAATGAACATAATTTTGTCTTTGAATGCTTATCAGACAGCCTTGGTGTCACAATCACTCCTGACACACTAACATCTCTGTCTGGTGTACTCTCAGATGGGCTTAAAGTGGAGAAGGACAAATTGATTGCAATTGCCTATGCCACAGTACTAGCACAGAGGCTTATCTTGCTCAACTGGAAGAACCCCAGCCCACCTTTTATAAGGCAGAGGGTAACTGAAGTTCTATATTATCTGAAATTGGAAAAAATCAAATCCTCGCTTAGAGGATATGTTCAAAACTTTTTAAAACATGGCAAGAATTAATTAAACAAACTTATTTTAGAATACGCATTTATACAGGGGAAAAGGATGTTTTCCATTATCTATCTATCTATCTATCTATCTATCTATCTATCTATCTATCTATCTATCTATCTATCTATCTATCTCTCTCTCTCTCTCTCTCTCTCTCTCTCTCTCTCTCTCTCTCTCTCTCTCTCTCATTCATAAGCTTTTGGTTATCCTATTTCACTCAGGCAAACACTGAATTGTTGCTTTGTCAGATTTAGCTTTTTTTGTTTCCTAGTCTCCTTTATTTTTAATTGTATGATTTTTTTTTTCTAGATTGATTTTGAAGTTATTTGTTGTATACATTGTGCAAATTGTATCTATTTGATTGTATACTAGATTACTTTCCTAAAATAAACTTCTTAAAAATAAAGAAAAAACTAACAGCATATAAAAGACTTAACAAATAAAACCGTCTAAGAAAAAAATATATACATTTCAACTGATATTTAAAATTTAAGTCTAAATGAAACATTCTTGATTATCAATCATGCCATGATTTGTTGTAGCATATTCATAAAACATTATCAAAAGATTATGAGCTACAATTATCATAAAATACAACTGCTAAGAAAGAATCTGCTAAGAAAATGAGAATGACTGAAGCAGTGGCTTTATGTGAGATGCAGAGTAATAAGAATTCAATCAATGTCAACACTGAAATATTTAAAAAGTCTTCAATGAAACGTGAGACACAACTTGGATCATTAGAACAAAGTACTCTAATCAAGGCATCATTCTAAAAATATGTTATGTGCTGGAAACACCATTTATTCCGTGTGTTATAATACTGAACAGGTAGCTAATGTTTTTTTTTTTTCATTTTTGACTTCAATATATTTCTAAGGAGACATACCTGAACTTATCTACCTTCGCTTGACTTCTTTATGTAGAAAAATGTAACACATATGTTTGATCTGTCTTTCTTGCTTAAAGTAATTTAAACACTAATGCATTCAAGTGTTCAATATAACATGTGTACTACACCCACAATTGCCAAAGCACCAGATCTGAAGCATCACAGGTCAATCTTCGGTACCTGCTTTAAACTTCCTTTGGAAAATGATATCTTCATTTCCACAAGTCATTCAATTCAAGTAATATCTATCTTAAAAACCAGACAGAAAAACAATTCAAAGACCAAGACAGTTTGCTATTATTTCCAAATCTGTAACCTCTCTTCAGTCAGGAGTGTACCTGAAAAAAATATAGAAACATACTTACATGAAACTACACAAAAGTAGATAAAGTGCCAGAAAAGTGCGTGGGTTAGAACTAGGACATTCATCCAGGCCAATACTATTTAATTGTCAGCATTCTGTGCAATCATTAAGAACAAGAGAGATTAACTTCATATAAATATCTCTGGGAGTAAAGAGAGAATTTGTAGGTGTGTGCTCTCCTGCAATATGGACGTACATAGTTGTAAACAATATAGGATAAAAGAAAACTGCAAAATCAATTAGAGGAAGGTTTGTATATCCATGAAAACAATAGGTGCTGTGAAAACTGAACAGCAAAATAAAAACAGATTCCTCACTCTTAAAATTATTGCCATTATCTCTGAGGCTAATATATCTTACTTGAAAATTCAGTGAAATATACTGTATATACTCACGTTTAACTTCTCCCACGGATAATTTGGGGCTTGATTTTACAATATAATTTCTGGTATTTTATAATGTCGGTCATATAAGTAGAATGTGAAAAACTCACACTATTGGTCCAAGAGATTATAATATGTTAACGCCCACCTGAGAGAGTAATCACGGAGCACACTGTTTTTTTTTTCCTATGTATTGTGCCTACGTGACCACACAGTAATAATAATAATAATAATAATACATTTTATTTATATAGTGCCTTTCCCATGCTCAAGGCACTTACAGAATAATAACCAAACTATTCCAAAGCAACGTTTGCGCTGTTTAATGTTTTTTGTGTCTCACACCCTCATACACCTTTATCGTAAGAGTATCCCTTATCTACAATGGAGCGTTTGATCAGAAGAAAATATGAAGCTGGTTTTAACTTAAAAGTCGTTCAAGTGGCGAAAGAAATTGATAACTGAACTACTACAATCAAATTCAATGTGTCTGAGAAATTGGTGCGAGATTGGAGGAAGCAAGAAGATGTTTAAAAAAAAAAATTAGGTATCGTATTTTTGAATGGGCGTATAAGTCAGGGTCTGAATTTTATGACCGATTGTTTGGGTTTCAAGACCTGACTTATACGCGAGTATATACGGTATTTGTAATCCCGCTATATATCTCATCAGACTCCAACTATAAATATGTGTCATAAAGCTCAGGATAACCAAGCCAGTTTATCCGAGGCTCAGGCCATAGGAAGTTTACAAAGAAAGCATTGGCTTTATGAACATAACATCACAAGTCATACACATACATCCATCCATCCATTATCCAACCCGCTATATCCTAACTACAGGATCACGGCCTTATTATGATATTTTGTATACATATACTGTATATATGTCATAAGTAGTCTTTAACCACCCAAAGGAGGGACAGCATACAATCATAAAAATCATAACAATCTCCTTCAATTCCATAGTTTCTCACACCAGGTCATAGCTGGCAACCACTTAGCTCATGTTAAAAGTTCTGAAATTAGCTAAATCTTACATGTAGTGAGCAATGTCTCATGAAAGGCAATAAAGATATTAATCAATCAATTAATATGTATACATGCACACACAATAACAATACTTTTAATTTCTTCACTTTACATGGTAGGATATACGGTACAAAAGACAAGCTGTACAATATGTTTCATTCATTTTTTTTTTCCTTGAGACAAGCACCATCACATCAAGAAGTGACTGCAGTGGCATGACAGATGTCTTCTGAGTCATAACCTTGACCTCTAATAACAAGCATACATTCTACACTAGAACGTTCATAGGGACAGCTGCCTTACACAGCTTAGAAATATCACATTTCTAAAGAGAAAGCATTAGAGGGTCATAATATCCCATCTCAAGTGTAATGGTTTCAATACAATTTGTCATAAGGGACAGACAAATCAAACCATATAGACAGTGTCATACAATATGTTGGTAGCTCAAGCACATATAACCTTCACTTTCCTCCTGGTCATGCAGCAAACTGTCAGGTCAATTTCTTATTAAGGTGTATGTAGTGAGTTCAAAAAAAGGTATATAAAATCCACTTAAAATATTTACATTATTTTTCTTTGGAAGTACTAGTACTAAATGCTTTTTACACTTAAATGGTACAGATTCTTAGTCTACTTCTTCTTTATTTTTTCTTGAAGCATCTTGCTGCTCATTTGAATGTGTATGCTCAGTGTCTGAGGAAAAATTATAATGATAGATGCCTAAAATTAGTAGTGTAGAATGCAGAGTGTTACTGACTAGGGATAACTGGAATTTGAACAAAAATGCTATACACAGTATATGCATACTTCTTTGCATAAATTGCATAAAGGTTTACATTTAAGTTTAAATATTATAAAGTAATATTTGGTGTTTATGGTACATTTTGTAGCTATGCTACTTTTGTAATTAATGTATAGTGCACTGCTAAGTGGAAGTATGCTTAATAAGGATAAAAAGATAGTATTTCTATTTATAGACTTATCCAACTTCTAGAATTCCTAAAACCAAATCATGTAACAAAAAAAATTAACAATGTCTCTAAAAATTTCCCTTAACATTACACAGATCTCATACCCAATATATTCTCATCCTAACATGATTAATTTTGTTTACTATTGTTGATGACTAACTCATAACCCCATAACAACAAAAATGACTAAAGCGTTAATAAAAAAGTCACTTATAAAAAACATACAAATACACAGAATAATACCTAAAACATTTGTATCCTCATGTTGGCTTTCTCAACAAATCTCAACACATTTTAGTTTTAATGATCAATATGAGCATATAATTTTAGACAAATTGTGTTAATAAGGTCAACATTCCTTAAGTCTAACTGATTATTTTTAATACACGTGATATGCAGATACAAAAAAGAATGTCATATGTTTATAGATTCATATTATTCGACCAAAGACACCTTTTTATTCATGCAAATATTGACAAATCACTTGTACGGAAGTGAGGGCTACAGATGTGTGGATCTAAAGCACTTGAATGACAAATACAGAAGAGGGCACAGTGGAAGCAAAAAAGAGTCTCAAAAGGTTGGGATATACAATTGAAGATAATCTAGAAGCTTTCTGGAGGAGTTTGGCAGGCAACTATTGCTATGGAGGGGTGGTTTTATGTACATCAACGCAAGTATGCCCTAACCTTCTTTAAATTTACTTATAAATATAGCTTATAATCTACACTTCATATATCTTTCATTTGTTATATATGGATTCAATAAGTTAATACAACCACATTTACTGAACAGTTGAATTCAGCGTCAGGGTCAAAATTTCTGGGTAAAAAATAATCCCAAATAATTAGATCTTTAGTGAAAATATTAAAAAGGAGTGTGATGGACGGCCGGCAGCTCAACCCAGCCAGGAGACCCAAAGAGACGAAAGATGAGGGAAGGCAGCTACTTTGGGACACTGCCTCCCCCAGGATGCTAGATGGTGATTTCTGTGCAACACAGAAGTGCCCCAGATTCCCACAGGGCACCCTGGGATCTGGAGTTCATCTTCACAGCCCTGCTGGGTACTGTGGGTGCCACCAGGAGACGCTACAGGAAGACCTTGGAACTCGTATTTTCTACATAGCCCAGAAGTGCTAGAAGGTCACGGGAATGGAAGCCCAAAAGTACTTCTGGGCTGAAGAAAAACTCAAGTTCTCTATCCGACGGAATACTTCTGGGTCGGGCACTATTTAAAGGACTGCTGAGAACCCAGCAGGCGAGCCTGAGTCGAGACGAGGTGGACAAAGCTTGCTGGCAGGATTGGAGGAGAAAAAGTGAGAAAGAGTATTGTGTATTTGTGATTTACTTGCCTGTGTATTGTGGCTGTGGTGCTTGAAGGGCCCTGTTAAAGAAGAAAATAATTAAAATATCTCCTTGGTGCTTTTACCTGGTGTCCTGAGTGTCTGTCTGTTGGGTGTAAAGGGGCGCCTAGCGTCCAACAGGAGTCAGAGACAAGGTTATGTATGCATACTCTTAGTCGGATGCTAAGGTATTATTATATTATTGAAAGAAAATGTAACCATTCTAGAAAATATACAAAAGAAAGGTAAAGTTAAAGACACATGGAGTAGTATAAGCAAACACAAAAGTACCTTACAATATTTAGAAGTCGGCTGCTTTGTCAAGTGCCACAACACAAAGCGGTGAAGGGAACTTTCTGATGATTGACACTGCACTGCACCCTTATTCAACAGATCTTTTTAAATCACAGTAAGCAAATTGACTTTGACTATGTTGGCTCTAGTGCAATATGAAAGACAGATGCAGCATGCTATAGTTTATTTTATAAAAAAATACCTTTGCTATGCTAGTTTGGAATCCTGTTTATGCAGTATTTTGCTACATTGCTTTGTTAAAGCTGCAGGAAGAACTGTAAGGATGTTCCAAAGAAATGTGTCAGAAAGTCGATCCTGATGCAATTCAAACTGGTAGAAATGATGCAAAATATTTGAGTATTAAAAGGTACATCCACATACCAAAATTGTGTCTTTTCTATAAACACCACACTCAATTTTATACAGTACTAGCTGTTGTCCACGGTTCTGCCTGCATAGTAGTGAAAAAGGACAAACTTTAAAAATCAATAAACAAACAGGTATCAGTAGGTAAACAGAGGCAAGGTATACTCTAAAACATAGCGATAGGTAGACAGACACAAATGGAGGCTAGCGTAGAAGTCAGGAGGGTCCCACCCGACTCCCTACTCCTGACTCCCCCTTGCCTCGGCCCACAGCCTGTCTTGGCTTAGCGCAAATAAATCACTCCTGCAAGCAACTATGATACTTAGCGCAATGAGAAAAGTCGCAAAAGCAGAACATTGGATTTTTTATACACATATATATATGTATATATATAATATATATATATATACAGAGAGAGAGAGAGAGAGACAGATTTTAAATTGTACAATACACCTTTCCAACCATTTTCCAGTACAGAATTGCAGGTAAGAATTAGCACAGTGAATGGCATCATCTATCACCAGTCATAATGGCATATTCTGGGGTTATCTGGAGGTAATAATTTTGGAGAAACTCTAAAACCACACACTAGAAAAACATACAATGTCCACACTACTGGGTCATCCGCTTTGTCACACATGTGCACATGGGAGGCAGTCTAATGGCTTAACTAAGGGCAAGAAGTGGAGTCAGGGGTTGACGAAGTGGACTAATGTCTCTTCTCCCTCTCCTACAGAACACTAGAAGGGAAGCCCAGCTAAAACACTTCCAGCTCCAGCACTCCCTTTCTGACCATACCTCCCTGCTCACCTCACTTCCGCCCCATCCCACATGGACTTGCCTTTTGCTGCCCACCACCTATAAAACCCATCCACCTCATCTTACGAGTCAGTCCTGTTTTGGACTCCAGACCAGTCATTACTCTGGCATTTTTTTTCGAGAGAGAGATAACTGCTGTTGCCAATATATGGGGTGGATCCCCAAACCTTTATCCTTATTGGTCTATTTTCTTACAGCTTCTATCATACAATGACTGCTTTTAAGAAAACTCTCTTTAACATTTAGAGTTGGCTGTCTACTATAAAAGTAATTGCTATATTACTATTATTTAGATAGCTGACGCATTTAGCAAGGTGAGTTACAGCATTTGAGATACAATTAGCTACATTTATTTTATTTTTCCAATTGGAGCACAGGAAGGTAGAATGTCTTAACCATTATGCCACACTGCCTGCCTATATAATATTATATGAAAACATAATGAGACCAAATACATAAATACATGTGTCCTTAATAATGGTATATTAAATATAAACGATAAATTCAATTAATGCTTTTGAGCTAGTAACAAAGCATCAGCCCAGCTAAACATACAGTTAATCCAATCACTTGAAATTGCAAAAAAGAATGATTTTTTTCCAAATCTTTCCATTGCTCTCTTGAGATATAACAAAAACAACAGTGAAATTCTATTACTTAAGTAAAGAAAAGAAAGCAAAAACAATAAAATAATTTAAAGGGAAATACATCTACAAGGGCATTAAAAACATGGATCTATTTATTTCTTTTTCAACAATGAGAGGAATGCTAAAAGCAGCAACAACAAGGGACTGAAAATGCAGGATTGAATAGCAATGCCAATAAACAAACAATAGTCACCTAATTGTTTCATATTACAGTTAGTATTATTTCTAAACTTAAAAGATTAAAGAAAATTGACTTCTCTTCAGTGCCATTCTGTGATGAACTAGTTATGAGTCTGTGATGACTGCAGTTACTTTTTTTTTTTTCTTCAAACACTGAGCTGATGCTTTTATTGTATCACCTCCTCAGTGAAACTGTTCCCAATGTTTTTTGCAGCATGACCACAGGCATGTGAAGTGATTCACTCAAGGTCACATCATCACTAGCAGGCAGAGGTTGAACCAGCAGTTTTCTGGTGTAAAGTCCACTGCCTTAGCCTCTACTCCAGGCAGACCCAACAAAGGATCTGGACACCCAAAAACTGCACAGATGATAATGCAAATATATCTAATCTCACAACATTTTTCTTAAAAGAATTATAAGAAACTTTTTTTATTAATTAGTTTCTTACATCCACATTTCTCAAGATTTAAATTGAGACCTCAGACGGGAGTGATAAACGGGCAGAATCTGTTTTCCAATTCTGACAAAAGCAAGGGTGTTATCTGAGTCGACAGCACAGACAGAGAAAAGAGCATGAGAATTACAAGACTCAAAGAATGTAAAAATTGCCAAGTGCATATGCAGTATTCATTTGTGCATGAAATGAACGGAAACTAGTGGTTATCATTAAGATTAATATCATTTGACATTGTAGACTGTGTCTGACTAATATTAAAAGGCTCTTACCAGTGGCAACATATTCTGTTAAGCAATATCGCTCCTATGGTATGTATGTGAGCGGAATTTAAGTCTTATTGCGGACAGCTGAGGATTTTGCTATTTATTGAAGTTCACATTTGTCCTCTGTTATTATTGTTTTTTCAGCCAGCAAAGAAATTTGAGATAGTTCAAGTATAAACTTAAAAAAAAAAAAAAAAATTGGTTTGGGCTCCAACAGCTGACTACATGCAGTGGGATGGAGGCCAGTAGAGGGCTAAATCAATAAGTGTCTGCAAACTGATACACTTGAGCAGTAAGTCACAGCGGATTAAATCCTTACTACTAGCCAAAGGTACATATAGGAATCATCAGGACATCAGACCCATATTGTTAAGTGCATCGGATTGAGTGCACAAACAGGAAGGCAGTTCTAATAAATAAATCTGAGTCTTCCTGCATGCATTGCACTGCAGATTTGAAAACTGCTGAGAAAAGACCAATTGAATATGCATTAAGTTTAGAAAAAAACAAAAGGTTGAACAAGCCCAGAAAATTTTACTTTTTGTTTTAAATGGAGCAAAAAGTTGAAAACTTAAGAGAAAAATCTGTTGGTATGGCTTAGAAGCCCATTTTAAAAAGGAAACAATTGCTTAAAAATTACTTTCATGCTTATTGAAAAATGACTATACAGTTAAGTTACCATACTGAAAACACCCAACAGGCAGAGAATACAAATCCATTTTTCCAACCATATTCACCTTCATGATATTATGTTAGACCAGGAATATAATTAATAACTAACTTTATACTAAAGAATGCATCTAATTTACTACATTTAATTTCTCTAAAGATACATAATACAGTGGTGGCACTTGCATACCAGCCGTGAAACCAAACTGTAAGGATAGGGACATTCAGGCAAAAAATGATTTCCAACATGCCAAAAAATTCTGACAGGTTACAAGTTTAAAGAAGCTCCAGGAAATCAATAGCAATAGTCAGAGAAATAAAATGTTTGAGCTCATGCAGTCACAGCAGACTTAACTACAAGACATCACTGAATCGCACAAACTACAGTAATTTGCTTAAATGACATTAATTGACGCAAAAATTAAAATAGTTAATAGATCTTAGGACTGTCAAAAAACATGCAAATTCCACAGAATGTACTACAAAACTAAACATCTTAACAACTAAAGAGAAAGGCACAAAGGGGAACAAAAGAAAATCTTTTGGCTGTCTAAAGGGAGAATAATTGTCAGAGTGACCACCTGAAGACATGGTTCCATGTGTGCTCGCTGGGGACTTGAAAGGTGGCCAAAACCATGTTAAGAAGGTTCTGAAGACATCCAGGAAACTATAGATTGGCAGTATAAAGGTCTGACCAACAATGGTTTTCCTGGTAAAATATCTCCAAACACAAGCTAAAGAAACCAGCATAATTTTGCAACAAATGGTGGAAATAACAAAAACAAGATTTCCCATAATATTTATCTTGTACAACATATACAACAAAAACTGCTGCATTAAGAAGAGCTGATTGAAAAAAAATGCTACTGATGTATATGTTTCCAACTTAACTATTGCAAGTGCTCATGGCACTTCTATCTGTAAATATGCATTAACATTCAAAACAGTACAGCTGTAATATTATCTAGTGAATACTAACCCTGAACTTTGATGTGCTCCTGTCTAGCACTGAAATCCAATGAGTCAAAAGGACAGAAGATCAAAACCACTGGTTGAAAAAGCATTTCATTTGACTGAAAATTCTCATAAGCAAAACTCTTAAGAAATATGCCTGATAAACATGAAACCTAAGATCTTGGGTTATAATGCCTGTATCAGAAAGCTCACAGTCACACTGTATGCACTGTCGCACATGTGTGCTTGGGAGTCAACCAAAGGGACCAGAAAACTCCAATTCCACGCCAGGCCAGAACCTCTTTTTTTTTTCTCCACAGACCAAACACGACAAATCCTGCCTGTATCCGATTATGCCCCGAAGATGTCACTTCCTGTTCCGGCCCCGAGGATGTCACTTCCTTGGAACCGCCTATAAAAGCCCCTAACCCTCCAAACTTAATCAGTTCTGTTTTGGACTCTAACCTGTACACATTGTGCACAAACTTACTGTAAGCCTTTTGCAGCCTGGGAAACTATACAGGTGGCTGCCCCAAACCTTAGCTGTGTGTCCGGCTGGTTATTTCACAGCACAGAAAAAAAACCCATAGGACTAGAAGCAGGCACTACATGTCCAGTCAGATTGTATAAGCTACTTAATCAGTACACTATAGTTAATGAATTACATGAGTCAACAATTATCCCCCAATGGAAGACCCACTGCACGCCCAATCTACCTGGAAAGGGGTCTCTCTCTGAACTGCCTTTCCCAAGGTTTCTTCCATCTTTCCCTACTAGGTTTTTTTGGGAGTTTTTCCTTGTCTTCTTAGAGAGTCAAGGCTGGGGGGCTGTCAAGAGGCAGGGCCTGTTAAAGCCCATTGCGGCACTTCCTGTGTGATTTTGGGCTATACAAAAATAAACTGTATTGTATTGTATTGTAAGACCACCATCTCATACTATGCAAACCAGTAACTGCAAATTTTTAATTAAAATCAGTTAGCAATGTTAACATTTCACATATGAAACATGCTTGTTCTGCATCTGGACTGTATTTTTAATTTCATGTGATCCTTTACAGAGTGCACATTGCTACAGTAATATTCTTAGTAATGCATGCAGTCACATCGGTAAAAGTTTTGTGATCACAGATTTTCTAATAGGTCAGATCTTGTGACTATTTTCAAGAGAAATGATGCGACTAGTGATTAAGCATAGTGCACTTTTATATAGTTAATAGGTTTGTGTGTGACAATGTCTATAGTTCAATGTCTGCATAAGTTACTACAATAAGTAATTAGTAATGTCTAAAATGCTAAAAATTGTGCAAGTAAAGATTTTCTAAGAATTAGTTGAGACTCCTAAACTGGAGCAGATGTACGTCACTGTCCCAGGAAATATTGAATTTCTTACTTACCTAAATATCACCCAGTCAGGGATGAGTTTCATAAAATAAGTTACTCTTAAAGGGCAACAAGCAGCTGTAAGATGGACAAGTGTAATCCATGTGTTACTTTTTCAAGGGTTCCCCAAAATTTCTCTATTTGGCTACTTTACAAATGAGTATGAAGTGCTAGTTTGTTAAACCCAACCCAAACGTAGACTACAAAAAAGTATTACAAGTAGATTGAAAAATGATTAACAATAATTTTTATTATAGGATTATGTTTTTTGTTGAATCAATGGGATAAAGTAAAACGTTATATGAAATAAACAAGAAATACAATTTTTAATAACTAAATAAGACATGTAAAATAAATGGATGGATGTGTTGTTAAAGAAAACCACACTTTTCGAAAGAAGAGCTTATTCTTCTTTTAGATAACAACAGAGTTATGGGATGCAGCTGCCTTTTCAGAAGTGAGAAACATATAAAAATTGGGGTGAGAAGGAAAAAGGAAGAAGCCTGCACATCACAACCTAAGTTTACTCTGACACCTTTACTTCTACACTTCGGCAGCCTAGTGACAACTTGAAAATGGCTTGTGTAAATATTGTATTTAATGGATATAATCTCAAATATTTCCACAATCCCTATATGGAGTAAATAAATTCCATTATGTATTAAAAAAATCTCCTACACATCTGTATGGTGGACGGTGTTTTATTCTTTATTATATAGACAATAACTTAAATATAATAAAATGTTGATCGCCAGCTAAGTGTCCATGTCAGCTTTGTATACACCCACTGCCAAAAGATCAGGAAATTTCCAACCTTCATCTCCACCTCCACTTCTTCTTTGGCAGAGGTACACCATCCACTAGTAAAACACTGTTTCTTGCCTACTGACACACAGAAAAATTGCATCAGATTAAGTAGTTTGCCATGATATCCGCGCAAAGCACTTTTACGGCAAGTGTGACTGAGCTTCAAGAGACTGGAAGTATGAATGGGTATCAGCAATGATTTTGCTTAAATGATGTGTGAGTGCTGGGTTTGTAAGGTTGTGATTGGAAACTCACACACAACATTTAATTGATATTCTTTTGAGGAGGTTCTTTTAATTGCAGCAGTATTATCTCTCTCCAAACAAACATGCCCTTAATTCTTCTCCTTTTCTTTTCTCCTACAGCTTTACAAAATCAAATGCAATAAGCTAATGTCAAAACAAATAAGAACACTGAAATATTACCAACTTAACTTTTTGCAATTATTAAGTAAACTAGCCTAGTGAAATGCCCATTTATTAAAACAGGCTTAATGGAACAATAAGTCTAGTCCATTTCAATTAAGTAATGCATCTACAAAGCTATGCTCACTGGATAAGTCTTATATCCCTCTTTCTTTGTGTATCTTGTTTCTG
This sequence comes from Erpetoichthys calabaricus, assembly GCF_900747795.2. NCBI lineage: Eukaryota > Metazoa > Chordata > Cladistia > Polypteriformes > Polypteridae > Erpetoichthys > Erpetoichthys calabaricus. The sequence goes on along the minus strand of NC_041405.2, from coordinate 95,803,582 downwards.
TTCTTCATTAGACATTCCAGCTCTGTTGTGGATGCCGGATGAAGTGATGTCTGCACGCACGCACAGTTTACTATCTTATGCTGGCTCCTTGCCTTTGCTCATCCAACATTTCTGCCCCCTTGTGGACACCCTCAACATCATGCCTGTGCATGGATGCCATAAGCTTTATCACTTTATATATGTTATTTATTTGTACTTTTAACAATTTATCTACATAATGTTTTAATGCAAATGCATTACCTCAAACAATTATATCATCTCAAGTATAAATCTTAGCATTTTAAATGTTCAGAGGATTGTCATGACATGAATTTAATGTACCACCGCTACAACTGATGCAAGAGGTATCCAGTTTAAGAAGTTCTTAGAGATTAATGAGTGCTTGGGGAGCACGCAGATTATGAAGGATTTAATATGCTACCTTAGTTACAACATATCATTATAAATTAACAACTGATCCTAAAATCAAGTTAAGAAATTCAAAGTGTTACGATGCTTTCAGGAAACTCACCCCAAAGTAAAGCAGAAACACTAGACATAGATTTTACCTAGCCATGTATGAAGAAAATAAAGAAAATAAATTTTCTTAGTTTTATGACAGTCATACTTTCACGATTCACTATAGCTTAAAAGATTAACCATTTGAAATAACAAATAATACTGTATACATTTGGAAAAGTGATGATTTTAAAAAAGGGAACTTGTGGGGCCTGACAGAAGATATCATTCCAGATCAAATTTTTACATTAAAGCACAACATTACAGCCATAAATAATACACATATTCTTTTGCTCTGCAGGATTATATTCAATTAATACATGTTAAAAGAACATGAATATGACACATTACAGTGTAATAGAGAGGGAAAACATAAATAAAAAATATAATTAAAAAACCAGAGAATAAAAATTGCTTCACAAATTGTACTTCATAAAATATCCCATTTGATTCCCTTTCCTGTAGATCTCCCATCTTATCTTTGTCATCTCCTTCCCTCTACAGGTTAAGCCCTGCCTGACCTCCAGTAAGCCCTCATATTAGCTTGTTACAGCTGTCAGACGTTTCACCACCTGTAGGATATCACATGGACGGCTTGAACATCAGTGAATCCTCTCTTTGCAACCTTTTCCAAACATTTTGCTCATAAGGAGGTCTATGTGTATGGCCTTATTTTACACCCTTTAAAAGAGATAGCCTTTCAATATATTTTTTGACCTAATTTTCAGTCTGTGGCATTAACCGAACTCAACTAATTTGGACTATTTAAAACTCCACAGGGCTTTCTTACAGAACAGTATATAGCGCTAGCACTACAGGAAACCATTCGTTTACTGGCCAAACAGTAAAATAGATAGATTTTGTGAAGATAAATTAAGGTTAATTTCCAAAAATAAGAAAGAAAACACTGTATCCATTACCAATGGATTCTGTAAACTTATTTACCATATAGAGTACAGAAACAGCCTATGTATTATTTTACACTGTCATGTTTATGTGTTTAACCTGTTGTAAAAGTGCAAAAACACACCTTTAATTACCAATGAACAATAATTTGTATCAATATCATGTATAATATAAGAATTATATGTTAAAAACAATAAACACGAAATTATTATGGTCCTCGTTCTCTCTTCCGTTAGCAATCCTACCTTTTGTCTGGGTTGCAAAATTGAGGGACAGTTTTGCAAAGAGATCAGGATTTTCAAACTTGTCTTCTCTGACTTTTACCCAAAAGCAGTTCTCTGTCATTTCCTGAGGCACAATCTGAAAATTCACAGAAAATTAATTACATTTTCAATCACTCTAACTAATTAGCATACCACCACAATTATGTACTTATGTATAAACATTTCAAGTATTATACAAAACATATAACTAGAAAACTATGCTACATTTGAAAAATCTAATTTTTGTAAGTTTTTCAAATTAATACTATTTAATCTTATCTTAATAAATAATAAATTGCAAAAGACCTCTCTGAGCATACTGTATCAGCAATTGCAATTAATTAAAGTGAAATAAATAATTACAGCATGTCCAATAAATATCAGATTAAAGCATGTAAAATACCCTTAATGATGATGAAGCACAAAAAATAGAAATCTTCCAAATATTCCAAGAACAAAACTAAAAAAGGAATTTCCACATTAATGTAACTATTTCATGCTAAATAGCCAGTCACTTGAACAATGATTATCAACAAGATTAATCAGTAGACAGAACAGTAACAATTAGCCTAACAGTCAATGCAATTTATGATCTGATCTAGTAGACATAATCATCACTGGATGTACTGGACGATGAAATCTCATTATCTTTATTCAGTAAGCCTGAAAAGCTATATTTTTCTTTCTACAAAAGTAGACAAACAATAAAAAACATATATAAAAATGAATATATATATATATATATATATATATATATATATATATATATATATATATATATATATATATATATATATATATATATATATTTACTGTAAATAAAATGCAAATTAGAAAATATCAATTCATTTTTGATGTGTGGTTTTAAACAAAATATCTCATCTTAGCTCCATAGACAGCAATGGCAATCTACATGTGCTGAACAATGAAAGCCAACTGAGACTGCACACAATGAACTGGATTCTGCTGAAATTGACTTGGAGAAGTAAAGGTATGTTGTGGGATTAACAGAAAAATGCACAAAAGAAAGAAATTCATGTACAGATTAAAACTAATCCTTATTGTTAAAAAGCCCAAATGATCAAAATTGCAGGAAGAAAAAAAAAAGTACAGAAAAACCAATAACTAGGATACATTAAGATAGCAGTCAAATCACCCATAAAAAGGGTGAAATGTTGTGTACAGCCCACCATAAAACGAGTTGTTGACATGCGTGAATAACAACAGGAGGGATCTGACAGAGAAACATGAGTGGGGTGGCAGGTTGCCATTCTTTACACATGGTCTGGATGTCACACATTATTCTCTTCCCAAGATACAGAGAATTGCAGGTCAACAAATAGTGATGCACTGTAAATGTGCTAGGCTAACTAATCAAACATGTCCGGAAGAGTTGTGTAAATAATTATATGATATGGATAAACAGAGTTTTCAAGATAAAATCTACCTGTGCCCCCTGTTTATAAACCTACAAAATTAATATTTGATATGCGATAAAACTGCTTAATTATCTGCTTTCGTTTATTGAACTCCAAATAATCTAGATAACATTTTTAAAATGTGCAATTAAAACATCAGGAGGAAATATTCATATCTATTCAACTTTTTTGAAAAGAAAAGAAAAAACTAATGCCCCTCCTTTACATTATTAGTATAATATATAATATGAAAGTATTAAAGTTTAAGGTCTGTGCAATTGTGATAAAAATCATAATATGACATTTTAAACATTTGAAATAAAAAATACTTAAAATAAAATTGCATTAGTCTTAACTGTACTTTTTTTAAACAATAATGTGAATATTAAATGACATTCATTTTTGAACTTTCAAAGCAACGTGTTGGTAATGTATAATTTCAAAATTCCCCACATCGCATGCCACATCAACTTTTTTACTGCTGCATTTTAAAGTGACAATGAGACAGTGGAATATGCTAAGCACTAGGGAAGGATGAGAATCAATAGGTAAACACATCATAAATAAAACGTGCTCAAGACAATGGGCTTAATTTCTCTTTGCTGGTTTTGCTTTTATAAGCTAAAAGTGAACACAGAGTAGAGTTAGCATCAGCAGATTTGTGCAGACTACAACCTCATTGATCTCACTTGTGCTAGACTGGCTCTTCCCAGGATTCGGCACAGTGGGATTAATGCCACCTTACAGCCCACCACCTACCCTCTAGGAAACATACACTGTTGAATCCCCTGGTTAGACTAGCAGTAGATTCTCAGTGTCCACTCTTAGAATGTTTATCACAGTTCAGAAATCCTAGTACTAACCATAGGGACAACAACATTTTAAAAAGAAGAAATAACAAAAAGCAATAAAACAAGAGGCACCCTGCTCGGGATTGGTTCCTGCCTTGTGCCCTGTGTTGGCTGGGATTGGCTCCAGCAGACCCCCGTGACCCTGTGTTCGGATTCAGCGGGTTGGAAAATGGATGGATGGATGGATATCTGAAAGTGTAATAGTCTTTCCTTTTCTTCATTGTAGCAGTAATATTATTGTAAAATGACAAGGGAAAAGGAAGGCTGGAGGAAGTATATTTTCAGAATTTTCTGAAGTCTAAATCTGGAAACAGTTTATAAACTTAGTGTACACTTCTAAAAATAATGGTCCTTTAATGGCACTGTATGGTTCTTTACTGAATTGTGTGGTTCCTTGTTGAAATTTTTGCTTTACAAAAAATCATTTCATTCTAGGAAAGGTTATTTGCAGGTGAAGTTGGTTCTTTGTGCTTTGAAAAACTTCCTAACAAGTAGAAAAATATGAAATTCTTAATGTACATTAGGCTACCTAGCAGGACACAAACAGATAAAGAAAACCTGGACTTAGCCTGTGTTACTCTAGATATGCAGCAGTAGTCCATTTGAAATCAGGACCCACTGGTATTTCACAAATCTGTTACCATCTGTTCATGATTGATTACTGTATGGAGCCCATTATACATTTAAATAAATAAAGGTTCTTTCTAGAACCTTCATCTGGATAAGTCTTTTGGGAACCAAAAAAGATTCCCCTATGACATCACTATGAAAAACCATTCTGGTACATTTATTTTTAAGTTTAGTATTAATGTTAATGAAAAGGTAACTGACTTGGAAATTACAGAGTGAGAACAACTTCTATAATTAAAAGAGGGTGAAATCAGATATGACCACGTCCAGATAATTTTTACCAAAGAGTCATCCAGGAAGTAGTATTTACACATTTAAAACCTTAATGTGTATTTTTAAGTCATTCCATAATGAGAGAATTCCTAAAGACTGAAAACTAACAAATGCCAGGCCTTTATATAAAAAACGTATTTTAGTAATGTGGAGGATTGCCGGCTTTCCAGTCCGGTCCTCACCACCAGGCCGCTGGGAGGAGCCCTCCGGACAGCATATTGGTGCCCCGAGTTCCAGCAGGGCCTCATGGACTTTGTAGTTTCTATACACAGCCCTGCTGGATACCTTAGGGGCCGCCAGGAGTCGCTGTAAAGGGGCTAGTGGGCTCTTGCGTGCCCTATAACCCGGGAGTGCGTCACAGTCATGTGACTGGAGGAAGCGACGTGCTCCCGGGATGAAGAAGAGGACTGTTTGCCCTGACCCGGAAGGAAAACGGACTTGTGGGTTTGGCTTGGAACCACTTCCGGGTCAGGAGCTATAAAAGGACTAAGGAAAGCCCAGAACACTGAGCTGAGCTGGGAGGTAGGGTGGCAAAGTGTCTGGGCGAGGAGGATTGGTTATTGTGAGAGAGTTTATTGTAATTTATGAATAGTGTGGTGTGTGTAGTGCTTTGTGCACAGTATAGTAAAATAAATAGTTATTATACTTTCACCTGGTCTCAAGAGTGGTACCTGAGGGTTCAAGAGGTGGACAAACGCCTTAATCTGCTACAGTAACTACAAGGTGGTTTAATTTGTGTTGACGGGGTAAAAACGTAGACCAGTACTGAAGACAAGATCGATCACCAAATAAAATACATTTGATCATAGATGGGCATACCCTATTATTTATACTTAATTTGAAAATGTTTTGGATAGGGCAGCATACAATTGGCTAGTGATCAAACTGTAATAATAGATGGAAATTCAAGGTGCAGTATGCAGAATAGCACAAATTGGCAGAAATACAAAATATAATGGGTTATAATTTAGTATTGTCATTCAAGGGTCAGAGGTGGAAATATGGGTCTTTTTAATTTATATAAATGGTACCATTAAAAAATGAATTAACAACCTAGATAAATATGCAAGTGACACAAAACTACAGTAGGTGTAATGGAGGTATGCTCTAGACCAGGGGTGGGCAGATTCAGTCCTGGAGGGCCGCAATGGCTGCAGGTTTTTGCTCCAACCCAATTGCTTAATAAGAAGCCCTTATTGCTCAAGTAACACTTCAGCTTCACTTTAGTTGTCTCGCTCATTAAGATTTTGAACCCTTATTGCTTATTTTAGTCTTAAACAGCTGTATTCTTGGTTTTTAATTGCTCCTAATTAGCAATACCATGCAAATGACAAAAGAGACCAGCATTTCTCCATTTAGCTTGTTTTCATTTACACCTGTGTGTATTTATCACGCACTATTTGGTTTAATTAAATACTTGGAAGGAAAGTGAAGAGAAAAAAGTGAAGCACTGAGAATTACTCATCTGTTTTAGACTTCAAATCATTTGGATGATATCCTTAGAAAGGAAAATAAATCTAGGATATGAGAATGACCTGACATGGCAGAGTTAAAGCACTAGCAAGCCATGCAATTAAATAATTGACAAGGATTGGTTTTTAATTAAGCAACTGGGTTGGAACAAAAACCTGCAACCACTGCGGCCCTCCAGGACTGAATCTGCCCACCCCTGCTCTAGACTGAGGAAAATCATCAGAAAAGGACCTAGACAGGATCATGGCATACAAGATATGTGGTATCTGAGGTTTAATATAAATAAATGTCATTTTTTCACACAGAAGGTAAACATGTTAGATATAACTGAACATTGGAATTTGAAACTTGAGGGTAAAGTGTATCTAGAATGCTTGCATTGCTTAAGACTTTCATAAAGCCCAGGTACCATGACTTCACTCATTTGCTTTTCTTTTGTTATATTATACAGCGGTTTCAAAACCTGCATCATTTGTTGAAAGCCATCGTTGTCGGAAACAGTGCCGGGTCTCATATCTTTACAGATACAAACTGTTATAGATTGTTATTTTTTGGAGAGGAGATTAATCAGGCTTGGAGTTACATGCTATCTCCAGTGTAGATTGTTTAGGCTGTACTCATTTGGATGTCGACTAAGACAATGTTTCTGGGTGACGTTGGGTTAAGTAATTCCTCAAATTTGTTGTGTAACCACAATACTTAACTTCTGAGTTGCACAGCTTACATATGGCATGTCAGTTTGTGCAAAGTACTATATGTAAATTTTTGCTTATCTTCATTTAGTGTAGAAGATGCTGATTTCAGGTAAGGAGGACTCGTCAATTTGTGCAAAGTACAAGTAATAAAGCTCTTTTTCTGTAGAAAGCCTTAACAGGCACATTAGCGACATCTACTGGATCGGATGCCAAAAACAAAGATAAGCAAAAATCTACATATAGTAATTGAGCAGGATTTAGATGCACAAGACCGATCTTGAGACTTTAAGAACTGACACCGAATCATTTAATCAAAAAATAAAAATTAATCAGAAAATTGATATTTTTACTCAGGCCTAGCCCTAACCTGGTAAGCCAAAGAGAACATGCTAGATGCGCTGGTATGCGTGTCTAGGAGAAGTAAATGTGTATTTACAATATACTTAGTTACAAAGTAGAGAATCTAGACTTTTAAGTACAGCTGTAACTAAAAAAAGAACAAAAAAAAAAAAAACCACACACACACATGTACATGTATGCATACTGAGGCTGTCAAGTTGAATGTTGCTATTTGAACAATTTGAGTGTTTTGTCAAAAAAACAATTTTACTCATATGCTAAAAGTGATAACAGAATGTAAGGTCATGTTTTCTCTCTTAAATTCAACAGGAAATAACTGCTATACTTCTGATTTTTATGTTTTTACCCTTCTTTAAAGAGTCTTTTCAGCAATACACATTTTAGTTCCCTTTGCCAACACAGTTTTACCCCCAATCTGCATTACAGCTGATTGTTCACTTAACATGCATTGCCTAAAGTAATTAAGTATAATACTATCTGGATTTGGCTGTAAAGGGAAGAGGACCGTCAGTTTATGTTAGTTTCACGAGTTAGTCTTTGACCACCCACTCCCATGCACTGCACTCAACTTAACTAGTCCTATAGACGAGTCCAACATGCTCTGTTGCTCGGTCATCTACTAGCTGCATGGGTATGTGTTTTTTTTTTTTTTTATTTACTGTTCCATTTAGCCACCAAACTAACTGTTTGGTTTACTTTAGTAAACAAATTCGACTTAATGCAAAGTATTCAAACACAGCTCTCACTGTATTCATTTAGGAAATGAAAAGCATGCAAGAGCTGCCCTGTTACCCTATATTCCTGCAGCACCTCCCAACAACACATGATATGGACATGGTCTCATGCTTTTTCCAAATTTACAACATACACATATACTGGGTTATCATACTCCCATGCACCAGTGTCAGGGAGAAGAGCTTGTCTACTGCTCCACATTCTTCCTCCTATATGTATGGCTCACCTATCAGACGGTTTCTTCCCTTCAGCATAACTGCATATGTCTTGTCTTACCTGGGAGGCTGAGGAGTGTGATCCCTCTTTAGATGGAACACACCCTCTGGTCCCCTTTCTTAAATATGGGGACCACCATGACAGTCAACTATTCCAAGGGTGCTTTACCCGCCTTTCATGCAACACAGAATAACTTCAGCGATGTTATCCCAATAATGTCCAACACTTCCAACATTTCTGTTCAGATTATATTTACCACCATAGTACTTTCAGCAACAGTGATGGGATTCCTCCCACCAGACTTGTCTAACACTGCCTCCTTATAGGATTGCATGTCCACCAGGTTTAAGTTCCTCAAAGTGTTCCTTCCACTATTTTAAAACTTCCCCAGAAGAGGTCAACACTTCTCTGTCTCTGCGTAACATATTTTGAGCAAGGTCACGCCTTCCCCTTCTGAGGCATCAAACAGTTTACCAGAACAACCTCGAGGCCATCTGGTGGAATTTCTCCATGGCCTCTCCAAACTCACCCTAAGCTTGAGCTTTACCTTTGACAAACACTTTTGCAGCAGTCCTCTTAGCCTGTCAGTACCTCTGAACCGAGTCAGGAGATACCACAGGGAATATTTCCCTGAAGGGCACCATCTTCAGTCTTACAGCTTCCCTTACCTGTAGTGTCCATCACTGGGTCTTAGTGTTGCCACCATGAGATATCCCAACAACTTTAAGACCACAGGTTTTAGCAGCCACATCCAAAAGTGAAGTCTTGAACCAGGTCTGTTCAGACTCAAATGCCCCAACCTCACTCTGCACATGGGAGAAGTTCTTTCAGTGGTAGGCATTAAACTCATTATGAAGGGAAGCCTCAGCCAGACATGCTCAGGGTACCCTAACAGCTCATCTAGGCTTCTCTAGTCTATCTGGCCTAAATCCTAACTTCAAATCCAACTCACGTGACCATACCTTCACCTGACTGTCCAAAACATATGGCCTCCCGTCAGCTGAAACAACTACAAAGTCTATCATTGACCTTCTCCCAAAGTGCTCTGGAACCAGGTACACTTATGAGATTCCTTGTGTTCAAACATGGTGTATGTCATGGGCAATCCATGACTAACACAGAATTGCAATAACAACTCATCATTCTGTTTCAGAACTGGGAGCCTGTTCCTCCCAATCACATCCTTCCAGGTATCTCTGTGATTCCCAATATAAGTATTGAAGTCACCCATTAAGATTACTGTGTCAGTGGGCAGCATCCTTTCAAACACCTTGCTCAGCTTCTCTAAGAAGGCTGAATACACTGAACAGCTTTGTACATAAGCACTCAAGGTCTTTCAAACATGGGAACTCCAGAGCCATCATCTTGCAGGTGGGTGAGCCCACAAGATGGCTCCTTATTGCCACTGCCTGCTGAGCCCATCCGGGTTGCCGGTGAATGCCACCTCTAGTCCTCTCCCCGAAAGTGGGTTCTGGTAACCTTTTCCTGGGCAGGGTATGCTGGTCTTTATTTGTTCTTTCATGATGGTCAATGTAAATTGTTCTGTGTCTGATGTTTCAGACCAGATCTATTCATCAAGGGAGACCTTATCAGGAGCACATTGCTCTAGGTGACCTAGCTCTGAGCATCACTAAGGTGCACAGGCCCCATCAACACATCAAGGTGACAGTGTGGGGTGGAGCTCTGATAACTAAACAATGACATCAGACTTAAAAATAATAGTTCTAAAATGGCACTTCACTGGGCTGTGCACTTTGTCATAGTTCCACTGCTTGACAAAAGAACATTTCATTCTGTGATGGGATCCCTTCATAAAAAATGGGTTCTTTGGACTTTGAAAAGGTTTTTAATATGTGGATAAAACGCCCAATAGCAAAAGGTTTGCTTATTTATGCAACCATTCAAATGGAAATGTGCCTCGTCACTGCACATGACGATGGCATCTTGATGAACAGTTTGCAGAATGTTCGTGCACAACTCTCTACAGCTCTCCCAGTCTCTCTCAGTGAGTTACTGCACTACCATCATTTTGTATGGATGGAGATTAAGGTCCTCATGCAAAATCCTTCTCAAACACATGTTGGAAATGACTAAGGCAGAATCATGTTTGCGCACTGAACGTCTAGGAGACTGCAAAATTGATGTCCTTAAAGCTTGGATGTTTTCAGGCATTTCTTACAGTCTGAGGACGGCCTGGAGATTTTCTGTTCAATGTTGTACCCGTCTGTGTATATTTAGCCACCCACTGAAGAATTATTTTTCCAATTTGGGATGTCACCATTAGGAGGAATGCTGTAGTGCATTCAGAAGGCACGTTGCATAGTGATGATGGATTTGTTTGTTTTTGAAGAATGCTTCGACAGCAAAAGCACGGTTGCGTACCGGGCCATGGCATGTTGCCAGCTGAAAAGTACAAGGGATTGCCTATCAAAGGACCCCCACCCCAACTCACTCGGCTGCCTCTACTTTGTGCAATTATCTTGAGAAATGTGGTACTTCATTTTGGCTCACCCTGTACAACTTGTTGGAGATCTAAATAAATAAAGATTCTTCCTGGTACCTTCTTGTGGATTGCTCTTTTGGGAAACAAAAACAGTTCCCCAATGGCATTGTTGTGAAGAACCACTCTAGCACCTTTTAAGAGAGCAGGAGGAAAACAAATTCCGGACAAACTGACATTGAATCCCTGTAAAAGATATCCTCTCATGAATTCTTTACGTAAGAATTGCTGCTATCAAAAGACTCAGCAATGTCATTAGACTTCCATTTTTCCATAAGCATATTCCTACTCATTTTAGGCTTTCACATCAGAAAGGTAATCTATTTAGGGCTAAGCTGGATTTTACTCGTAACAAACTACAGTTGCCCCTCTAGATTTGCAAATTTGACATTCATGGTTTTGGTTATTCATGAGTTGGCTGTGAACAAATAAATTGGAATACAGTACTTTGGAAGTTCAAAGATCTCAGAAACTTGAAGCCAAAAATATATAAACAATACTGAAAATGATTTGCATCACATAAAATTATTTAATATATAAATATTTGTGTTATTTAATATTTGTTACTGTAAGTGTATACTATATCATTAATATTAAAAGTTATTTTTTGAAGAAAAAAAAACTGTGGGATTTACACCAGCCAACTTCCAGCTTCACTGATCCCTTCAGCAGCAATTATCCCTTCAGAATTATTCAGCAAGTCAGAAATATCCTCCTAGCTGTTGCACTTGCACTCGCTCCCTCTCCCTCCACCGGAAACCCGTGAAGAGCTCACGTCATTCACTAGCGCACATTCACTTCTAAATTATCTTTCTACAGATTTGTTTTTCTCCTTTCTTACCTGCCCCTCTTCTTTTATCTGTGCAGCCAAGCCCAATCTGATGCCATGCATTTGCCTTAATGAGTTGATTGCTGCTTAGCGGAGTAAGAAAAAAAAAAAAAACTAAAAGCAAGTAATAAATTGGTTCCAAGACACCTTTCACCATTACTATGGAACATAAAACTTTCTGTACAAGTACTCAAAACAAATAACAGACTTACATTTATTGGTGCTAGATGTATCTGTTTTCTGTTAGAAGATATCTTTTATTAAAAAAGAAATCACTGAAAAACCTCACTAATTACCTAATAAAGAATTTCTTTGTGTAATCTCCCTAATTAGAAGAAAAAGAGGGTTATTGACTGTTAATGTATCAAATTAGCACAATGGGGAAATGAGTATTAAAGAGTGAAACTGCTAAATTGGAGATTACCAAGCTGAGCATTTCTTGATTCTCTCCTGAAATTTTGCATACAGTAGCTTCCTTATCAAGGTTTTGCTTTTATTTATGTTTAGCTAGATAGATATTGATGCAAAAATCCTGGAACTAAAACAGGATTAGATTAATTGTTTCAAAAGAGAGTTAAATGGTTATACAGTATATATATACGTAACGTGAATACTTGATAGATATATTAGAAGCCAAATGTAATACATATTTTTACGAGAGTCAGTAAGATATCAGTTACATACTATATTTTTCTGTGTTATATTGAAGGTTACTTTTGAATTTTCACTGGATACTGCATATATGCATGTTAGGTTAATAGCTAATTGCAAATTGACCCAGTATGAGTGGGTTCAAGTGTGTTTATGTACTCTGTGATAGACTGAAGTACCAGTGAGGCCTGCTGCTATGCTGTGCCCACAAGAAAGCTGCAGCTCCACTGTGATAAGCAAATGGACAGATTAACCTTTCTTTAGAAAACAGAAATTCTACTTGTGGATCTTTTACCATTACTATTATTATTATTTTTATTTGTTCTTCTTTTTTTGGAGGCCATTTACAAACAAACAATTTACTCCCTTAGTAAATTCTAAACATCAGAAATGTGTAACATATTAAGGTATTACATTATCCTTTGTGAAATGATTTCTGTTCACTATTTTTATTCTCTTTCAGACACAAAATTCATTTACACTTGGCCTGATTCTACAACCAAGATTTCTGTAACCTATTTTATTTAAACAGTCATGCCATGGCTGACAGTGCATTGATGGATGGTGCCCAAACTGTATCCATCTCTGAAAGCAAATGCTTCTGGCACCGCATATCACTATAAGTCCTTGATAGTACTTAAACAGATTTCAGACATAATGTTTTGTCTAATTATTCTAAGCTTGTCAGAACAGTGGTCAGTACAGAAAATGTGCATAGTCAAAGTTTTGAGGTGAAAGTGGGGCTACACCACAGTTTCATTATAAATCTCATGTTTTTTTTTTATTATACTGATACAAGTAACTCCAGAAGTGTGAGAAGGACTGCTATGAAAGCTCTTGTATAACAATGCTCTAGTTCTGATGGCAAAAGGGAAGCAACATTCAAGAAGACAAGGAAATTGAAGGGTATTTTGGAAACAAAAGTTAATGCAAGAAAAACCAAGGTGATGGTTGGAAGTGAAAGGGCAGGAGGTGTGGAAGAAATGGACATGTGGCCATAAATGTGTGTGTGTATGGAGAAACTTGATTTAAAGCATTGTTTATTGTAAGTGAGTCCATAAAAATGTTGTGGTATGAAGTGCAGTCTGTAGGCAGTAAGTGTAAATGTTGTAGAAACTGAGTGTAAATTTAGATACTGGCAAAGGAGTTGTTTTGAAGAAAGTAGGGAAGTTCAGTTATATACTGTAGGTAACAGTGAATTCTGGGAGCAAATTCCCATTCTGACATCTAAAGGAGTCATTGAAAGCTAATGTTTATGAATGCTTTGTGAGCAGTAATACTGTATGTTCTACAAGAGTGAGTCTTGGCTGATAAAAGTGGAACATGGTGCACAGCTGTAAGAACAGACATGAGAATGACCAGATACTGTTGAACTGTCACTTACTGTAGGAATGAAGGATATTACTGAAAGTAACTGCTATACTTCAACAAATGGAAGATATTAGCCCACCAAAATAAGATGCTCTGTAATTTTAAAAAGAAGTAAGAAACAGAGATATTCATCAAGATGTTATATTATAAAAGCATTGCAATAGCTTTAAATTATAATTGCCAGAAGAGAAAGAGTTAACAAAAGAAACTTCTTTTTGAAATAGTATCTATTTTTGAGTTCTTCACTGTAAATGACCTTTAATACATAACAGGTCCTTCATTTTGCTTCATTTAACTAACTGATCTGTCAGTGTTTCATTCACTTACCACTTTTTGAAAATTGTTGCTATGCAGATCCTAAAAATACTCACATGTACATTTCAGACATATTCTTTTCCTTTAAAAGTGATTAAAACTATGACAAAAATGCCAGTTTGTCACAGGAAACAATGAGGAGGAGGAGGGTGGGAGCATGCACTGAATACCACGCGTTGCCATACCCACCACATGACAACCCACCTGGACTGGGACCCGAGTGCAGTGGGTGACACCTCAGCACTACATTGGAATGGTGTGAGGTTTTTTTGTTTGCTTTTTTTTTTACAGTGGCTGGCATGCCAATCCTGCCACCAACCCCAAAATTTTCCCTGCAAGTTGGAGTATCTACTTGCAAACAAAGAGGTAGAGAAATATTTCATGGTGGCACCGTGGTTTAAAACAGTCTATTCACCATTTTCCCCAAAACTACATGCATTTTTTCACTGGATAACAGAGGTAAGTTATATTAATTTGATCAACGAATGTAAATTGGCCTGGAATGAATGTGAGCGGGACTACAAGTAGGTAAGTGTGCACTGTGAAGGACTGGTTCCTGCATTATGAGCAAAGATACTCAGATGGGCTACTGCTAACCAGGATACTGAATTTGATAAGCAGGTTCAGATAATAACAAGGAAAATGTTTTTACTTGTATGCTACTGTTCAATTTGTTGCACTCCAACCTCTAGACTAGGGTTACTTCTGGGTCAGACCAACAAAGCTGACAGCTACAGTATGTCTACTGGGACAGGTAGTCTTCCCACATTAGTGTATAGAGATGTTCATTCAGTACGAGTTCTCACCCCTATCTTAAGATGGTCTCTTTTGAAACTGTCCTTTTGCACAGAGACTGTCACCATATCATGCACAATGTCATTTTTAAAAGACCGCATAGCAATATACTATGTGAAGTATACAAGAAGTGTCCCATTGGATTATAGATATCATGAGAGATGATAAACTTTGAAATTCCAGAAAAACTCTTACTGAGATGTCTAGAAGCATAAAATAATGAAAAGACTTTGCAGAAACAACTGAATTTGTAGCTGATATTTTAAGAAGTAGGATATATATATATATATATATATATATATATATATATATATATATATATATATATATATATATATATATATATATAGTGCATCCAGAAAGTATTCACAGTGCATCACTTTTTCCACATTTTGTTATGTTACAGCCTTATTCCAAAATGGATTAAATTCATTTTTTTCCTCAGAATTCTACACACAACACCTCATAATGACAACATGAAAAAGGTTTACTTGAGATTTTTGCAAATTTATTAAAAATAAAAAAATTGAGAAAGCACATGTACATAAGTATTCACAGCCTTTGCCATGAAGCTCAAAATTGAGCTCAGGTGCATCCTGTTTCCCCTGATCATTCTTGAGATGTTTCTGCAGCTTAATTGGAATCCACCTGTGGTAAATTCAGTTGATTGGACATGATTTGGAAAGGCACACACCTGTCTATATAAGGTCCCACAGTTGGCAGTTCATGTCAGAGCACAAACCAAGCATGAAGTCAAAGGAATTGTCTGTAGACCTCCGAGGCAGGATTGTGTCGAGACACAAATCTGGGGAAGGTTACAGAAAAATTTCTGCTGCTTTGAAGGTCCCAATGAGCACAGTGGCCTCCATCATCCGTAAGTGGAAGAAGTTCGAAACCACCAGGACTCTTCCTAGAGCTGGCCGGCCATCTAAACTGAGCGATTGGGGGAGAAGGGCCTTAGTCAGGGAGGTGACCAAGAACCCGATGGTCACTCTGTCAGAGCTCCAGAGGTCCTCTGTGGAGAGAGGAGAACCTTCCAGAAGGACAACCATCTCTGCAGCAATCCACCAATCAGGCCTGATGGTAGAGTGGACAGACAGAAGCCACTCCTTAGTAAAAGGCACATGGCAGCCCGCCTGGAGTTTGCCAAAAGGCACCTGAAGGACTCTCAGACCATGAGAAAGAAAATTCTCTGGTCTGATGAGACAAAGATTGAACTCTTTGATGTGAATGCCAGGCATCATGTTTGGAGGAAGCCAGGCAACGCTCATCACCAGGCCAATACCATCCCTACAGTGAAGCATGGTGGTGGTAGCATCATGCTGTGGGGATGTTTTTCAGTGGCAGGAACTGGGAGACTAGTCAGAATAAAGGGAAAGATGACTGCAGCAATGTACAGAGACATCCTGGATGAAAACCTGCTCCAGAGCGCTCTTGACCTCAGACTGGGGCGACGGTTCATCTTTCAGCAGGACAACGACCCTAAGCACACAGCCAAGATATCAAAGGAGTGGCTTCAGGACAACTCTGTGAATGTCCTTGAGTGGCCCAGCCAGAGCCCAGACTTGAATCCGATTGAACATCTCTGGAGAGATCTTAAAATGGCTGTGCACCGACACTTCCCATCCAACCTGATGGAGCTTGAGAGGTGCTGCAAAGAGGAATGGGCGAAACTGGCCAAGGATATGTGTGCCAAGCTTGTGGCATCATATTCAAAAAGACTTGAGGCTGTAATTGCTGCCAAAGGTGCATCGACAAAGTATTGAGTAAAGGCTGCGAATACTTATGTACATGGGATTTCTCAGTTTTTTTTATTTTTAATATATTTGCAAAAACCTCAAGTAAACGTTTTTCACGTTGTCATTACGGGGTGTTGTGTGTAGAATTCTGAGGAAAAAAATGAATTTCATCCATTTTGGAATAAGGCTGTAACATAACAAAAGGTGGAAAAAGTGATGCGCTGTGAATACTTTCCGGATGCACTGTATATATATATATATATATATATATATATATATATATATATATATATATATATAAAAAAGTCAATGTATGTGTGCATGTATGTATGTTCCAGCATCACTTCCGAATAGCTGGAGCAATTTTCATGAAACTTGGTACACATGATGGTCGACTAAAAATACTGTAGGGTGAAATCAACCCTAACCCACCCCCTTCTGGGTAGAGTGGGGGTGATCTTGAGGTCTTATATACATGTTATCATCCAGTTGACACTCGGAACGACCACCAGACGGCGAACTGGAGGTGACTGCCATCATTCTTTATGTTTGTACCCCTGTTGCTTTTGACATTAAATAGAGTTGGCCAATTCTGAGCATCAGCTGGATGATAACACACATACAAGATCGCAAGACAAGCATATTAGTGAGTCTTCATTGTTTGTTAATTTATTTTTATTTTTAAAGTTGTGTTTTTTTAATTATATTTTTCTCATACAATTTAAAAAAACACTTTATTTTCCTCCCGGGCAATGCTGGGTATTTCAGCTCGTATAAAATATATTGGCACTTTCAAAGGCCTAGTGTTAAATTGTACCACACAAACTACAAAGTCTTCTTAAGACTTCTTAATGAAATAGCTATCTATGGAAGATACCGTCTTTAGATTTTGACAGCCAAATATTTAAACTTGTAAGACATACAAAACATTCCCGCTTTTTAAAAAGGCAGTAGTGGACAATCTGGTAACAGGTGCTTTTTTCCTTAAAGCAACATTAGACCTAATCACTTCTTTGAATTCTGTAATGTTTAATTCATGTTGAACAATAATTACTGGGGGAACCATATGAGTTGAATCATTTTCCTGCAATAGTCTAGTGAACAATTTTAATAATAAACTCCAGGGGACCACTGATAAAGTCTCTCCTGTCAAAGTAGAAAGAATCTTCTCCAGACTGAAACTCCATGGAGAAATCACAAAATAAGTCTGCTAAAAAGACAATGCCATAATGCAGAATAAAATTGGGAAAAAGCTAAACTACGAGTTTATCATGATCTTCTCACTAATGACAACAGAGAAAGAAGTGCAGCAGAACAATCATATTTCTTATTCTGATTAAAACATACAAATAACCATAGATTGCTGTTCTTTGAGTGCTTAATAAGATCAGATTCAAAAAGGCAGAAATTTCAGTGACTTTGCCTCTTGATGAAAATGTGATTCCTGCTAAATTTACCTTCACAAGAGCAAAGTTTGAAATAAACACACAACATTTACAGGGTAAAGTTCCAACTTTGCTATAGCTGATGGAGCAGTTTTATAATCAAGACTGTCACATTTGTAATGTTTTACCTGCTTTCTTAATACCCATGTGATGATTCTGAACTGAATTAGAGGTTTCAAGAAAGTGTACATTTTTATTATTATTTCAAGTAAAAAAAAAAATGGAAACGCAAATACGTGTTTTTAGTGGATCTTCTTTGAACACACACATTTTCTATTCTTTTTTTCTGCCAATATATTAAAGTTATCTCACATCTATAATTAATTGAGCATAAAAAGTAAACAACACTGAGTTTGCAACTGCAGAGAATAAGTGATATTGTAGTATTGATTCAGATTCTCTTTTGCTAGCAAAAGTCAGATTGCTTACCCTTGACATTTAATAACTGTTTCACAATCTTGGCTTTTAGATTTTTATTGTTCAGTATTCCTTCAAAAAACCATTTAAATATTTCAGGCTGAAGTTGAGAGGGCAGACGCAGGATATACACTTACTGCCCTTGAATGGCATATAGGTCTTTTAAATGTACAGAATTTATCAGAAATGCAGAAGAATGCACACTGAAATATGTTTACTTCTTGAAGCAATGCCTGCTTGAATCACAAAAGTGTGAAGTATAAAGTCAAACCATTAACTTTAACAGTCACTTGAAAAATTGCTTTTTTTAAGTGCCTATTTAAAAAAACATACAAGTGACAATAATAATTGTTAGCAATGAGAAACATAAAAGATTCAATAGTTAAATTCTTTATGAACTTATTTAATTTTCTTTCAGTGTAATAACTCTCAACACTATAAAACCAATTCTTGGGGAAAATATAACTTATTTTATTAAATCAACCTTGTTCTATTCATGTATGCATGTATCCATAGAGAAAGAGAAGGGAATCCACAATGTAACAAGATTCCCCCTGGCAACTGAAGACACTTCCTTGGAATAGAATACTCCGAAAACACAGAGTGAAGCTGGCAGCCTTTCAGGAAGTTTCAATATTTTTGAATTATTCTGGATGTCAAACACATTGGTTCATGCTAAATCCACAGAGGACTATCAGGAAGCCAGTGAAACTCCCCAAAATTCTTGGAAGATTGAAGAGTTCAAAAAGATGAAGGATTTCATAGCAGAACCACTGTTTCTCCAGACAGAGAACAGCCAGTTGAGATGGTTTGGACATGTAGTTTGAGTGCCTCTGTTGGGAAAAATGCAGGGTTCAGCCTACTCTGAGAAGACTGACTCTCTCATCTGGACTGGAAGCATCAGGGAATTCCTCAAGAGACAAAGAAGGTACATATATAGGGGGTGACATCGCTAATCAAGTTCAGTGTTTTGCCACCTTGAATCCCACCAAGGTAAGCAGAATGAAAATGAAGATAATGCTACTATGATATTGCCAGAAAACAGAACATTTACTGAATACATTCACTCACCATAAGCTCAGACAATGGCTATACTTTTAATGTAAATACATGTTTAACTAAACTGTGAGTTTCACATTTTAGCACTTTTAATAGGGCATTGAACAAATCAGTATTCAAGGTAAAGTAAGGTAACAAAATTCAACAAACGCCAATAAAAAGACTAACTACCCACATTGTTAATAGCTAGGTACTAACATAAGACAGGGGAGGCAAAAACCAACAGGAGTGCTTCTCTTTCCATTGAACAATGACCCATGCACAGCATCAATCTTGATGAGTCCATGTTGGGATCACTACACTGTAAAACATGTTAAATTGGAAGAAATATATAATTTTTCATGAAAGCTGTTTTTTGCTATGAGATCTAGCAGAACTACCTTTGAAGCTTTATCCAGCTTCACAAAAGACTATTACTCTTAGAATGATTTTGACAAAAATCCTCTTGAAACAACATGGAGTAAATAGCAGGAAAACACTAACTAGTACTCTATCTTAATTTCTCTGCTCTAAATGTTTAACGAAAAAAGTGAATACCTAATGTAATGTCTACTCAGTACTCCCTGTGGACTTCCTATAGGTTCTGGTAAGGTCGTATAGCTCATTGGCTGAGAAACCCCTGCAATGCCCTTTATTAATTGTGCACCTTTCTCTAAAGGTAACCTGTTTTTAAAGGTAAAGTAATTACATTAAAATTTCTTCAAGTCCATGTACAATCCCACAATCACTTGTCCAAATATCAGTGATATGCTAAAATGTGTCTGCATTTGACAATGCCCTTGGCTTTTTTAGTTTTTACAGATTTTCTCTTATTTTCATAAAGACTGTTCTATAGCCGAGGGGCCATATGATTAAAAAAAGTTATCTAGCAATACAGCTGAAAGCAGCATTATGAGAAGGATTATAATATTGTTACGAATGCCTAAGTAAACAGGAGTTGACGGGCACCTGTATGTTACGGTGAAGGGAAAGTTTTCAACTTTTTCTTTTGCAATTTGTAGCTATAGTTGCTAGCAGGGATTCTGTTGTAGTGACTCCAATATGCTGGTAGGCCTCTACCATCTCTTGGCATCTCTATTGACCTTAAGGGGTTAAAAAGTGAGTTCTGTGCAAGGGCTTATTGCACTGATGACAAATGTCAAATGTGAATGTAGTCAGAGTAAGGACTGAAATAAGAAGATGAGGATGAAAATGAGGGAAAGTGGGTACGCTATGCCAGCATAAAATTAATGTTCAGTACCCAGTAGAAGCTTAGATCAGTAAAATGTTTTATTATTTATTACCTTTAACTTACTTTTATATTTTTAATGCTGTTTATTTGCTTACTTGGAGTGGCACCAAGAGTGTTAATCATGCAGCTATAAAGCTCACAACAAAGCATTCATTTTTATGGAACTTTCAGGATCAGAAACAGTTTTAGGTGCCTTAACCTACACCCACTTTTACTTCACATTTAAAAAACTACTAAGTACTTATAGGATTTTCAAATGTCTGTCTGTAAACCAATATCAGTCATGTTTTATGAATATTATTGTATATAAATGTCAGCAATTACTGGCCTGAGGAAATCACCTATGAGGGACCCCACTTTCAACATTATTACCTAAATTAAAGAACAGTTGCTTTCTGCATTTAAGTCAGCTTTGCAGCCATCCTTAAATTGAGCTCTAAATTTCAACTTCATGAAGTTTGTTCATTAGCCTCTCATTAGGCTTCCAATCAAAAGCTTTCTGAAAATAAGAATACATTATGTTGTGTATATATATCACTAAGATCACTTTCTTAAGTTTCCTTATAAAATTTTAGCAATTTTTACCACGGTAGTAAAACATGATCCATCTTGTCTAAATCTGTGTTGACTGTTCACTTATGTAATTACAGTACATTTCAAAATAAAACAGAAAACAATTACAGTATGTCAGTGTGTGCCATTGCCTAAAGACACATGCATACCTAAAATTTGATTCTTTTTGCTCTGGTGTATTAAAATAGAACATTAATAAAGTGAAACATATCTGCAGAAGCATGATGTTGTGCAATAAGATATACCATCAATAAAGAGAAAAAGAAAAAAAAATCTTGTGAGCTAGAACGCATACAAACGATCACAATAATAAATCTGTAAAGCCACAAATAGTACAGCTAGCTATTGCATCTTACTGCAACATTTTAAAACCTTGATACAACTGTAATTCAATTAATTAATAAAAGTCAAAAGGAATACCAAATACCTTGGACCAATTAATCCTCTTCATTGTGATTTCAGGCTTGTAAAGCTTCTTAGGTTTGAGGCCATAAGGTAGCTTTTCTTGTACAGGAGGTGGTGGGGGTCCCCCAAAAAGTGGTGGTGGCGGAGGCATACCAGGGAGACCAGGAGGTGGTGGAGGCCCCATACCAGGGGGTGGAGGCGGTGGAGGTGGCATACCACATGGTAAAGGGGGTGGAGGAGGTGGGCAACCCCCAGGAGGAGGTGGAGGTGGGGGTGGAGGTGGTGCTCCTCCTGGAGGAGGTGGAGGGGGTGGAATAGCACCAGCAACTGATGCCTTAGGACCCTAAAAAAGAGAGAGACAAAATTTAATATTTATTTGATATAAAACAGGTAATCCTTTTGCATCCTGCCAATGATGTTTGTTTAATGTCAATCTCATTTAAAAAGAAAATGTGTCTTGATAAAATAGCAACATGTATGGTGTATGATTGAAGAGCTCCATAAGAAACAAAAAAATAAAAATCCAAAGCCAGAACACATCTCTGCCTGCTTGCAATAAATAGTATCAGTGTGTCAACTTCAGCTCAACTCCTAGAGTGACTCTACATAAACAAGCTGTTAGAGATACCGAAACATTTCACAAGTCACTCAGATTTTCATTGCAAACCAAAGGTCAACACCCAAAGGTACCATTACTAATGTATCTCCACCTAACTAATAGAGTAGTGGATAGAAAACTAGGTCAGATGTATTAAAAGAAAAAGGAGAAAGGAAATCTCCAGGTAGAAAGTGAGGCACAAAAAAAGCATTCGGTGAAATAAAAAGTCTTAATTATAAGACCAAAGTCTCACCAGATATTAGGCCCTGACATTGTACAGTAGGGGGCAACAGAACAATAAAGGAATATTGACCTATTTAGTGAAGTTTGTGGAGCATATTAATTTATGACTTAAAATTATGCATTTTAAAATATAGAAAGTCACTTTATCATTTTGATAAAAGTATAAAGTAAGTAAAAGTTTTTCTGTGTCCTTGTTTGAACACATTTGTTGGATTATAATTCATCAGAAAGAAAAAGATCCATAAGATCAGACTTTATCTGGCAGAGTATGCAGCGCACCTTCTGGTCCAGGCTTTGGTCTTGTCGCATCTGGACTACTGCAACTTGCTCCTGGCAGGAGTTACCCGCATGTGCTATCAAGCCGCTGCTGATGGTCCAAAATAATAATAATAATAATAATAATGCATTTTATTTATAGGGGCACTTTACATTAGCAGTAAATCTCAAAGTGCAACATAAAAAAATTAAACAAAGGCAAGGCACAATAAAAACAGAGATAAAACAAAAATAATTATAGCATTCTTGTTAATAAGCTTTCCTACATAGAAAAGTCTTTAGCTGTTTTTTAAAACAGCCCACAATCTGCTGTGTTCTTAGGCTCTCTGGTAGGACATTCCAGAACCGTGGAGCAGCGGCTGCAAAGGCTTGGTCTCCCATTGTATGAAGTTTGGTCACAGGGGGGCAAAGGCGGTAGGTATTTGTAAAACAGAGGTTTCTTGTAGTGGATTGTAATATAAGGAGTTCTTTAAGATATTGTGGAGCATTTCCATGGATACATTGGTGAGTAAACAAACAGAGTTTGTATTCGATACGGAGATGGATAGGGAGCCAATGAAGTGACCGAAGGATTGGTGAGATATGTTCATATTTGCAGCAGCCCATCTTGTATGTCCGAGACGGACACATGTCACTCCTCTCTTCAGGTCACTACATTGGCTCCCTGTAGCAGCATGAATTAAGTTCAGATCCCTGATGCTTGCCTAAAGAGTAGTCTATGGGTCAGCACTTGTGTATATAGAGACACAGGTGAAGTCATATACTCCTTCTCACCTACTCTGTCTGAGAACAGCGTCTGGTGATGCCGCCTCTGCGTGGTATCATATCTCAATCCAGACTCTTTTCCTGTATAGTTCCTAGTTGGTGGAACAAGCTGCTCACATCCATCAGTGTACTTAAGAAACAATTGAAAACCCATCTGTTCTATGAATATCTGTCGGATTGATTGGAAAAAAAAAAACTTTGCTTTGTGATATTTTATATTATTGGTTAATTTGTTATTAGATTAAGTTTAATTGCTTTATTGATTGTAATCCATGATTATATATTTATAAGTTTTTACATCTTTTTCACTTGTGGCAATCAATTTTGTGTTACCTGTCCTACTACATTTGCTGAACAAACAGGCCATAGCCTAATGCTACTTGATTATGTTAGCTTCTTTTGTAAGTCGCTTTGGATAAAAGCAACTGCCAAGCAAATAAATGTAAATGTAAAAACATCAGTTTATTTCATTATTTGGAGGTAAAGCCCAAATTTCTATGGGTCATTAGCATGTACTATATATAAAAAAACCTGACAGCATCTAATTTGTGGCCTTTTATAATTAATATAACCTCTCTCTTAAAACTTAAAACAAGTAGACGTAAAACAGAAACATTGTTTTGGGAACAACTGTTGCCACAGTCCTAGTAAGTACAGTTACAATTAAACACACTAACATTCCACGATGTAAGACAATTCTGCATTTATCATGTAATGCAAAAGATAAGTGATGGAAATGCCTGCCACACAAATATCATTGCAATCTGGATTTATTTAGTGCATGAAGTAACTCACATTAGCATAAGAAAAGAAATGCAGTACATATTTTTTAAGTTCACTAATCTGAAATAAATAAAAAATACTATTGTTTTGACTATCTGTTAACCTCCTGTTGCTCTTCTAAACAATCATACAACTAAAAGGTATTATTAGTATTGTTATTTTTACTAGATACTAGTCAATATCCAGAATCACTACAACTATATCAATCATTTATACCTGAATATTTTAGCTGTTAATATGCAGTAGCTAATGAGTTGTGTTGCAAAACAATTTGGATATAACACATTTTAAGTTAGTAGGCCTATAAGCAGAGGAGGGTTTCAGTCAATCATCCTGAAGCACTACCAAACTAAAGAATGTCTATTTAAAAATTGATCAATGAGATGCAGAAGATCACTCACAAAACAAAAGTATACTATAATACAATATGTTTAAAAGCTCTCAAATGTAATGTGATCATAGAGAGTTTGTGTTTAAAAACTTTCTTAATAAACAGCACAATTTTATAATACTGAACGTTTTC
Source organism: Erpetoichthys calabaricus (assembly GCF_900747795.2). Lineage (NCBI taxonomy): Eukaryota > Metazoa > Chordata > Cladistia > Polypteriformes > Polypteridae > Erpetoichthys > Erpetoichthys calabaricus. Next base: position 95,778,746 of record NC_041405.2, on the reverse strand, counting down.
CCCTTCGATTAACTACACCATGGTACTAGTGTTAAGTAACAAGATTTAACTAGAAAAGGCTGTGTTTTTTTCTGCCACATTGAAAGTCTCCAGATTTTGAAACACCAAAACTATCCTTTATTTCTCACATTTAAAAAGATAACTGTTAAAATTCCAGATTCCATTTTTTTTATTTCTGTTAAGTATTTCACTGGTATTATACATTATTTATGATTATGTTTTTGAATGAAGGTTCAACAATCAGGCCATTGTGTCAACAGGGATTCATCCTATTAAATAGGGTAAATCATTTTATTCACATACTGTATACTGAACACACACACACACAAAAGTCAAAGATCAGCTGCCGCCATGCCAGCTGTTGTTTGACTTGAGTATTCTTATTCTGATTGGCATTTTGTTGGATAAGCTGCCTCATTGTTAGATGGAAAATGACAACCACATGTTGTGCACATATCTGAAGTCTGAATATTGCATGGAGTTATCACTCCCCCAGGTTTTTCTGTGACTTGCAATTGCAATCAGCTCTCACTGTCACTGTTACAAAGAAGCAGTTTTCTTACTTGTCAAAAAAGGATCTGAAATATTTGTATTTATTTTGAAAAAGTTTTCACTGAGACATGAATGAGTCTGCACATATTGTTTTAATGAATAAGCGCAGCTGGATATATAAGTTATAATAAAATTTAATTACAGTAAAGTTTACAGTCTGAGTAACTAACTGGCAGACTTCTAAATTATTACTGTAAAAATGTTTTATGTTAAGGTGATGTTATCAATATGTGATTTAAAGTCAATATGGAGAGTAACAAGGAAATTAACTGAATGCCATATACTACACAGTAAATGTCCTGCAAACATCATTTTTTGTTTTCTTTAAAATGGTTGAATATACACTTCACATTTCAAATCTAACTTTGTGAGGTGTAAGGATATAGTGATGTAACACAATAACAAATTCGGCTGAAGGTGACACTTCAAATCCAGGCACACAGTGTTCACTATATATTTTTGTTTAAGTCAGATACGGTATTCATTGTAAATAACTTGATACTGTAGTCGAAAGCTAAAGTCACAATAGTAAGACTTGTTAATTCTGCAAGGGGACAACAGAAGACTGCATTTCTGCCAGCTCAGTAGATCACAGCAATAAACCTTTTCCGGTCTTGATAAAACAAAATGTACATATTAAACTACTGTAGTTGTTTCCTCAATTTAAATATAAAGATATAAATGGGTAAATCCTTTAACAAGTCTGTCACCAATTTAAATACATTTTCAATGTTTTATACCTGATGATGACCGAGATTCATTCGTATTTTAATCCTTCTTTTTCTAGAACATGTGAGAAAACATTTACAACCGTGCAGTAGGAATTAAACACTTTTTGCTCCAGATTTTAAAATTAGATTTAAAGGGGGTATAATATTTCACACTGACTCACCATATGCATTGATATTTCTACCAAAGATAATCAATCTGTAATAATGAGCTGGGTGGCATATTAATTGCAGCAAAATGCTCTAGCTTTTAAAAGTATAATCTAGATGAAATGCTGTAGATGAGTGTTAGGGTGTTCTGGATGTAATGTTACAAACAGGAAATTGGTTTGAAGTGCTAGAAAGATAAATTTTAAAGTCAGGCAGGAGTATAAATAAGAACATTTATAAGAGTGACGACTTGCTGTACATTCATCAGTCATGCAAGTAGAAATGTCACCCTACTCTATGGACATGAGAGTACTACAGCCACTTCTATTACCATAGGTCTTCAACATTTAAATCATAATATTGTAAGCACAGTAAAGCAGTTTTTTCAAAAGACTAAATATCTTTTGAATCTAAATTGAACCTATTGTAAATTGACAATCAAATACTTGTCAAAGTTGTGCCCTTTTGAACATTTCAAAGCAATATATTTAAATGTACAGTATAATCAATCAATTCTGCCTTTATACTAATCATCAACTACTACCCACTCAGAGACATGTTTTATTTCAATATCACAAAAGTTCAGATTATTCAGAGGCAAAAAAATTAAAGAAAACAAATGTATCAGGTTAAGGTAATGGCATTTTGATAAAACAGAAACTCATATTGCCTAAGTTATTACTCTCACCTACTACCTAAATGATTTACAAGATACTACCACAGGGACAAGACAGAAAATTTATTTGAATTGATTACAACATTTTTGGTCTAAAATCATTTGGTCCCCTCCACTTTTTTTTTTTTGCACAGGCCATTTGTACATCACCTGCACTGTAGCACTCCAACAGATGGTGCTGAGCGACTACTGATGGACGATAGTATTGATGTCAATAAATCAATCCATTTTCTAAATCTGCATATGCCTAATAGTATCTCATACCTAAGGATGTAAATTGTATTTAGCCTGACACCAAGCATTACTGAGATTTTAGTGGTGATATCAGAATTAGAATATCTTTATTATCACTGTCACAAATACAACGAAATTAGGTGCAGTCCCTGCTGTGTCAAAATATAAATAAAATATGATCTTTATCTTGTCTAATGTTCAAACAACAAGTTATTCAATTCCATTGAACAAGTATACAACATATTTCAACATTGTGAAAAGAAGGGTGGGCTGCTGTAAAATGAGATTAGAATGAACAAAAACAGGGCATGTAAAAATGACATTTTGGACTGAAATAGGTTTTGCTTTATGTAAATTACAGGGAAAATTAAAATATAAATTACATTTCAGTGATACTTGGCCAACGGAAATTAGCTTCTGAAACAGAATGTGCAGTTCACAATGTCATTCTGTCTTCAAAGCCATCTCCTGGTCTCCATGTGGAGTGTGGAAGAAGGCTGCTTGACTGCACTCGTCTGGTATTCTAAGATAAAGGGGCAGACTCCATTTTGAGTGGGTAACTAAAAGTATTGGTGAGAATGTATACATCTTCAAAAAGGGTACATGCAGCTCAACTACTTTGGCGTAAATATCATTTACATTAAGAACATTCTGTGTGATCTCCTGTTCAAAAATATTGTTAAACAAAATAACAATATGGACTAGTACTACTGAATTATTTAGCAAGAAACAAAGACCTAATAAAATAAGTTAACCATGGCTTAAAAAAAGGAAACAGCTGATTCTGTAAAAACGCTGCATATCTCACTTAAACTACCACACTACATAATTGTCCTCTGGAGATCAATTAATATTCTGTTAAACCATCACAACTGTTTTTTTTTTTTTTTTTATACATTGGTAATTTAGCTTTCAATTTATTCATTGTTTTATCGAAGAGGCAAATGCAAATTGTGCTGCTTGTAAGTTTGAAAACATACGGTTGAATTCCTGAACACTGGAATATAAGAATGATTATGCATCTGTCAATCTCTGGGTCACTGTGCACTACCTCTCCATTTAAGATGAATGCAGGAGAATGAAAGCAAATTAGCTGGTAAATTAGAGCGGCATCATTTTCTTATTCAATGGCCCACTGAGCCGTCTGACTGAGTTTAGTATTCTACAGCTCATGCTGCCTCTTTATAACACCCTCACTCCCAACACCTACCATTTTGCAGACAGAATGTTAATAAGTTGTTACTACACTCTAAAGGTTGCACATAATCTTAGCACCTTTTCTTTTTTTTTCTTCAAAAAAAGAGTGTAGGTTTTTCAAGCATCTTACACAGTATAACCCTACCTTCAAGCCTGCTTTGAAAAAGCCATTATGCCTCAGTGTGGGCATAACACTGTTGATGAACATTACAAACCATGACCAGGAATTGATCAACCAGTAACAGGGGTCAAAAATGGGGAGCATCTGCCTTACACGTCAGGCTTCCTAATGGCCTGCCGCTGCCAACGCATTAACTAACTTGTTCATTTAGGCTCCTGATTAGCATGACATTGCCTTAAGAGAGCACTTCCCATGGTATGTAAGTGATATTAAACTTAACCCTTCAGCAGAGATAGGGGCAATGCAAACCATAACTGCAAATGAGTTTGTTAGGGACCACTAATGTCCAAAAGCAACTATAACTCAAAATATTAACTGGGAACTTTAGATTTGAAAACCTTTTTTCTTTTTTCTACACAGTTATATGGATGTTTAAAAGATACGTTGCAAGTCCATTGCTCTTCAAAGTTTCCAGTTGCTCATCAAACAGCCAATATGTGCTGTGCATTGTACTATTCTGTAGTAAGAATTCATACTCTAAAAAAGTAATTTAAGTACTTTGTTCTAGCAAATGACTAAACAAACAAATAGTTGCTGATTTTGATGTGATTACTTAATATTGTTAATATCATTTTTTCCCCGCAATTAAGGCTTGATTAAGGGGTTTTTATTTTATAAGATAACAGTCTGTTTTTAACACTAAAGAAAAAATGCAAACACAATAGCATTGTTTAATAAGACTGCCCCAACCAAAGTGAAGATCTTCATATGCAATTGGCCTTTGCTAATGGCTGTCATTTTTGTCTCAGTTATTTTACAAATCACAAGAAAAATTTACTATACATGGAACTTTTAGTTTAATTCAATGTTTACCTGTCTGCCATCTCTGAAACAACAAAAAAGAAGTTGTTTTTATTCTTTAAGCACTTCAAAAAGATTCTTTCTTTAGCTTCTAATGCACAGTGGTTTATCTGACATATATTTTACCTACATTACAGCATCTTGTTTATGACATTCACACTTAAATGTTTTTATTTTTCTCTTAAATAAAGTAAAATGAACTGAGAGCAACAAAATACCAAAATTTGGAGTGGCTAACTTGTATTTCAGTCATAAAGTAGCTATTTCAATAGAAATAGAGAAACGAAAGGTCAACTTATGCTAATCCAATTCAGTTTGAACAACATTTTGTTAAAGAATTTGTGAAATACTCTGTACACTAACAGACATTACTAATGTAGAAGAACAGAGGCAGGAACAATAACTCATAACTTATTAATGGTAAGAATTGCCTTCTAATTACAAAAATTTGTTTAAACAAAAATGGTAGCCATTTATCTAATGGGAAGTCTTGTAAATGCAATTATTTAGCTTTGTAGTTGTAATGTTACACCAGAAATATCAAAGAAAATGAACGTTAATTAATCACTTATGAATCTGCAATATCCGTGACTAAATACTGTAGCACAATTTAGCTCTAAAGTTTCTACTTATAAAGTAATCTTCAAAAAAAATAGATTGATTAATTTTTGATTGCTTGTATTGTCATTCTAACACTGTATGTGTATTAAGCTTACTGGGGAGTATTTCAAAAATGAAGTGTTTCAATGATAAACTACTACCACGTTAGAATAGGTAAAAATAACTTGGATTTTATCCAACAATCAAAAAGAAAGTATGTTAAAATTACACCTATCAAAGTGTATTACTGGGCACCTCTCTCTCTATTTCCCTTTACCAGCACTTACATGATGGGGAACACACAAAAGCATGCAGTGGAAAGTAATCAGTCAATAAGAAAAGTGAATCCCTCTTAGATGTGCATGAAAAAAAAAGCATTCTCACAAAAACAAGGAGAAGACCCCAGGATTGTAGACTGTAGCACAGGGCAACAGCAAAAGACTAAGGGTTAATCATCATCCAAGTCGGAAATGAGAACAATGAAAAAAATTTAATTTCTTTAATTTGGTAATAAAATTGAACAAATTAAACTGTTTACATTACCAGTTTGGAGATTAAATTTGTCAGTCTTAAACAAATTATCTTTATGTACAATTTAATAAAGTATTTATTAAAATGTAAACAGAGCCTCACAGGAATAAACTCATTATGGCAGCCAATGCCTCCATGTGTAGCTGATTTGGACTTTTTCATCACAGTGGTGATTGAAAAAACTCTTACTGTATATACATATAAAACGAGCCCTGCTAATAAACAAGTGTTACTGGGATTTATTAAAAAATGGACTAAAGAGCTACTTTGGAAATTAAATGCCTCATTAATTCAGAAAGATTAGGTTAAATGCGAAGAATATAACTTGTAATGGCTTTACTATACAAAAACTTAACAGTAAAATATATCTTTAACATGCATGTGCATAAGATCTACTTTACCCATGCATGATAGATTTTGGTGACATGAATTATGTGACATTTTGAAAATGATACAGTATTAAGTCCAGTATTGCTTAAATACTTCTAATAAATCACACATAATGTTTATTTAAATACATTTTAATTACTTACTTGACAGTGTTAAACAAATCAGGCATCTCAATCCAGTAAAATAAATCAAATTACACACAATAACTCAAATCTTTCAAAAGGATGTCCATGTATCAAAACTGTATGTACTATCAAACAAAAGTCAGCAGGAAAGATACATCAGAACTTTCAGACTGGTAACCCTTTACTGACAATTTAACTACAGCTAAGTTCCAAGGCACACTTTTGTCCAGCTGCTACACACCATTAACTGTGTATGTCACAGAAGCAGTTGCCACACCACTATAACATTTGTAAGTAATCATCTCTTATATCTACAAAACATCATCTGTAAGTCTTAGTATTCTTGCAGTGAAATGTTTACAGCTGCTGATAAAGAGAAAGAGAAAATGGAAAATGCAGAACTAGAAGAAAATAATTTTGGTTAGAAATTTAGTTGGGAGTTGTGGAAATGCGTCTCTTGACAGCCAAATGATCTGGAGCCGGGGTAACAAGCTTTGAGACACTCTGGAGACATGGAGACAGCTGTTATGGCAGTGTGAGCCACTGAAAAGTGGCAGATGTCTCAAGGTGGGGTTGACAAGGAGAAGTTTCACTGTGTGACATATTCCAATGGGATCTCTTACTGCACTCTGCCTACCATGCATTAGCTATCCTTTATTTTGCAATATTTATTTTGGAAGGCAACCTGTTCTAATATACTGTATCTTTTTTAGTTTTGCCTTATAGTCTTAAAGTAATGAAAAGTCAAGCAAAATGACACCTTTTATTGGCTAACTAAAAAGATTACAAAATGTAAGCTTTCGAGGCAACTCAGGGCCCTTCTTCAGTACCCTAGTACTACAGTCTTAAAGTAACAAATGGAAAGTACAACTCTCTTCTCACCACCAAAAGGCTCATATTCTACTGAATCAAGTTGCTTAATACTATTTAGGTTTCTTGTAAAGTAGTGTCTCAGATGATATGTGAGTTTAGATGTTCAAGATCTAATTAAAACGTGTGACAGAAACATTTGTAGATGTTCTTTATACCACTCATCAAAAGAAAAATGTGAAATTAAGCCAAAAAAAATTCAATTTACCATTATCTGTATCAATGGCATTATACAACCTATAAGGTGAATGCAAGCTCTACTGCATTTCTCAAATTAACCTGGATGTTCAATTTCTCAGACTTGATTAATCCACCTTAATAGCACTGAGCACTGAAGCAGTAACCTTGCTTGTGGCAACAGTCAACCATTATATTAAACAAATTTTAAAAACACTCCTAATATGGGATTCTTAATTACAGATATCTCTCTGGGAATTTTTAGATCAAAGTTGCTATCAGAGAGGTTTAACCTATATCAGATAAAGATACAAGTCTAAGCGCCTGCATGTCCATGTTCACACCAGAGTGTTACGTGTGTCAACTTAGTACTTTTGTCCTTTCACAGTTAAATCAGAGGAGGTATAAATAGGGTAAGCTGAACAAGGTTATCATTGAACCATACAATATCTAAAAAAACACAAAACATACACAACAAATGCATCACTGGAACACAAAGAGAGAACCTTGAAAGTATAGCAAGCAACACAAAAAACATCAAATACAAGACATACTGGCAGTGACAACACATGCCATCAAACTAGTGCAGGAAAAAGGGTACCAGCAGTGCACAGTAAGCCTTGGAATTGGACTATGTGCTCTGATGGAACCATTTGGTGAACAGAACACAACAGATCCAGCTGAAACATGGCTAGAGAGGGAGAAATCACTTTAAGGGGGTTATATTGTTATTGGCTCAGCAGACAGGAATGCTTAACTCTCCTTGGACAGAGAGAAATCATAGAGGATTGAGAGAGGGGCAGTACACTGTAACGACAGGAAGCATGTTGCCCTTTATGGGGTATGATCTTAAAGGGTTTGCTGGAAGCCAGTTACCTCCAATTAGATGGCAGATGTCAGCAAATAGTCTCACGGCTTCCACTTATACAGTATACAAATAGCACAGTGCCCTCTTTGCAACCCTCCAAGTCCAGAATAACAGAACAATCTCTCCAAATTGTTAGAAATAGTTAAATATCCCTTAAAAACAGGAACTTTTCATATTCTCATACAGACTGCATCTCCCTTCTCCTGAACCACTGTTCCGGCCTACTGCTATTCCAGTGCACATGTCAGACACTCAGGGTTTAATATCATGTCATGACTCCTGCATTAACATGTCTGCATATGCAGGACCTCTCATACTGCTTATGAGGTTCTCTTCTGCTTGACTTTGCTCTTTGTCATCCTGGTGGTACCCTTGTCCCTGGTAATCTCTTACATGGCAGGCACACTTTTGTAATGTATGTAAACACACCCATAATGATTAAATATTTGACTTGCAGAGACGAAAATAGATTGCTCTTTTTCGGGGTACAGTAAATTATAATGTGCTCATCACATCACACATCATGTTGCAGAGCATTTCGGTTCCTTAAAGGCCCACTGTGTATGAATAGCCCAGTCACTGTCATTGTGAAATTTGGACATTCTTCCATTGCCTGTGTGGGATTTTGTCCAGGTGTTTTTATTGCTTTTCTTTTCCTAAATTATCTGCAGAGTGGTGGCTCTGAGGCTAGGGATTTGCACTGGCTATCGGAAGGTCCCTGGTTTGAATCCTATAAATGCCAGAGGTGATTCTACTCCGTTGGACCTTTAAGCAAGGCCCTTAACCTGCAATTGCTCTGTTATGTGTAAGACATTAACCTTGCAAGGGAAAATTTAGGGGTTGGTGGCAGGATCCAGCCACCATAAAAACCTCACACCGTTCCATTCTAACTAGTGTGGTGCTGAGGTGTCACCTGTTGCACGGCTGTGCTTGGGTCCTGCCTTTCACTCACTGGTTCTGGAAAAGGCTCCAACCTAGAATGACACTCTAACCAGATTAAACTGGTTTGGAAAATGAATCATTACAGTAATAAAATATTCCATAACAAAAGAACTTTTAAAAATGATTGCATTTAATATTTTATAGAGTGCATTTCAATTTGCAAGCTCAGTTTTTCGTAAATAACCTAGATGACACTTAAAATATTTTAAACCCACAGGATTTTTAAAACTACCATTTAGAAATGTTGCTTAAAGAATTAAGACTTTCTTCTTTTAAAAAGAAACTATTTTAAGTTTAGAATGATACAAGCATGTTGTTTTTTAACAAACTGGGCCTTCAGTTCTGTACGTTTCATTATATGTGCTCCTGTGGCTCAATAGTGTTTATTTGTTTTGGCCTTTTATAATTAAATTTAACAATCCATCTATTCATTTCTCAAATCTGTTATATCCTGTTATAGGATCACATGGGGTGGAGCCGCCTACTGTAACAGGCAGGAAGGCAGGAATGTGCTGTAGATGTAGTGCCAGTCTATCGCCGGGCATAATCGTGTACACAACAATCACCCAGGCTGAACCTGAAAGACATATATCATTGAAATAGGCAAACGTACTGTACTTTCTGGAGAGTGTGGCTACAGTGTTCTGTGGTACTATATGATTACTCTAATTTGCTCTATAAACGTAGTTACTTATATGAATAGACTGAAAGTCTGTGTGTGTACATACTGCATAAAAAGTATAATAATAGTACAGTAAGTAATAAAAATGTATAAATCATGCAAAGAAATTGTTAAACGAAATAAACAAACACAAAAAAAAAATGAACAAAAAACTTGCTGCACAAAGTGGTGCGTTTACATGCATACAGTAACAATACCCACCTGCCCATCAGTTTCACAGGTTTTCAGAAGGAGCTCTTTCACTCTATTTCTCTGACTAGCTAGCTAGACAGACATAAGACAGACATATAGACACATTAAGCAGACAATTAACAATATTCTTTATTACTGTCGAGGCAAACACACACACACGCGCAAAATCCTTCATGGATCAGTAAGTGATAAGTGGGGAAAAAAGAAGAAGATTTAGATGATCATACAGAACATGATGTGCTCACTCTGATTAAAGAAGCATAAAGGATTCCTGTCATGGCATCTTTCCAAATAAGTGTGTGGCACTATTACAAATCTCTTTTAATGAAACAGATAAGTTTACCATTAGTCTAAAAGGCATTTCAGTGTTAAATACTCCTTTATATTTACCAGTGCTGTCAGGGAAGAACCTGATCAAACAGAAAAAGTCCTTCATGAGGTGGAAAAGATGTATAATTGTTTTTTCCTGTTCTAGTACATTAACTAAGTACACTGTGCAGTTCATTTCCACTCACCCACATATAATTTATTTTTTATGTTTCTTTTCCTCAGCTCTTGGAAGAAAATAAATAAATAAAAAAATGATACAACTACTTAACTGCACATAATCTGTTTGTTGAGCTATATAAATCACAGAACATAGCTCACCCGTCTTCAATGCTTTATTTAGCCTTTGTGGCCATGTCCCTATTAGAAGTAAAAATTAACTGACGACAAAGAAAGGCAATGTTGATGTGATCTGATATGCTGAAAACTGAGTGTACATTCCAGCACTTGCCATGCCAAAGTATTTTCATCATAAAAATCACCAGGAAAGTAATATTAAATATTAATTCAGTGCTTTGCCCTCAGTGCATTTCCCTTCTATATGTTCTATGTAGCTACATCTTCTTTTTCTGTCTGCCTCTCTCTCTCTCTTCTAAATATGCCGGTTATTGATTTTCACATGAAGACTTTGTCTCCATAATGGATGGGATTTGCTTTGAATCCCAAACTTCAATTAGTCTGCAGTATGAAAAAAATGTAGCACTTTCGGCTATCAGCGGGAATGAAACTGTTTAAAATTAGAAAGTGCACAGTATGTGTTGGGAGCCCAGTATTACAATATTACAACATTGCACAGTTTAATGAGAAAGCGTGTAAATCACAATATAGAAATAATGAAGCACTTTAAGGCTGCTGGTAGACAGTAAACTAATGCTTTCAATTACACACTTTACAAGTGCTTAAGTTTTTCCTCAACTACTTACAGTATATTTTTGGGACTTTCATGTTTAACACACATTATTCTAGTTAACTGTGGCTGACAAAAAACTTGTGTCAGCAGTAGACATCAATCCAACAAAAACATTAGGAATGCTGTCTATATGCAAGTATATTTTCAAAGCTCAAAATGGGGACACATTAAAAAATAAACTTTACAAATAATTCAAACATATAAACGTGGGCTGCCTTAACAAGCTCATATTTTTGATGGTGGATTTTTCCCTTTTTCTTCTAATTTGAAAAGGCTTTGATTCTAGTCATGTATTATTAATAATAACAGCATATGCCTCCTAGCAGTAATAACCAGCAGCACAACCTGCTTTGTTTCTGTCTATGGATATTACCCATACCATGCAGGTATAGCATTACTATATTTGAAAATAAAGCCAGATTCTTTGTAATTTGTTTTGATTTTGTTGCAAATGTTATTTATCATATATAAAGGGGTTCACGTGATGAGAGTGAGTAGCAAGTGTAATCTTTACATATCATCCTAAAATAAAGCTAAAAGAAAGCACAAAGATGACATCTAAAAGTGCAATGCTACATTAAAATGCTTTGACTGAGGGCTGCTGCTAGTTTATAAAGAACATCAGAAGAGGGGTAGTTTTACTTGAACAACCAATGATACATTATAGTGAGAGATATGTTTCAGTTCACTTACAAGCTTGTGACTTTTATCTTCATTGTGGAAATATAAAAGCAGAGAGCAATAAATTCAACCATACAGAACTAAATTAGAACCATAAGATAACTGATAATTCAATAAATATAGCAAACATAAAACAGTAAATACATGTATTTAGCTTAGATGTCAAAGACATTAAAGACAAGGCCAATGAACACCTAAAGAGAAGGCTACCGTACCAAATATACAGCTGTGATGGTAGCACATTTGTGTTAATATTGCTGCTTTTTGAAAGCATACACAGGAATAGAGTATGTTAGAAAACTGACAAGGTACTTCTGTTGTCATTATAAATCAAGATATTATGTTTCAAGATGTGTCCTATTTTTTAAATGCATAAATAACTGAAGCATGTTTTACCCATTACCTGCTTCTTTGTTTTGGAAAGTAATTGACTGTTTAGATGACTGATTAGCACTAAAGTCTAAACCAGAAAAAGGGGTACTAAAATGAATGGGCTGGGGGTTGGGAATCATGGATGGACAGATAGACAGATGTGCAGATGAACAAGTGAGCTGTGCATGAGATGGGAAGAAAAGAGTCAGCAGCTGGGAGACTGGATGGGTTATAAGGATGCATGGACAGATACACAGGTAGAGTGGATAGAGAGGTGTTTTCCAGATTGAATAGATTTGTGGATAGATACCTGGATTACTACATATTTTACAAAAATTAAAATCTACAAAGAGATAATAATTTCAATATTTTTATAATCTATAACAGAATTATTAATAATGACAATCTTTGCCCTTGATCAGTCATAGAATGTAAACTTTCAGGCGCCTAGCTGTATATTATGTGGTTTGGTAGCAGAGCTGGTCCTCAGTACAACAAACCAATGCCAACACATGGTGTGATGTCAAGAAGAGATGACATAAGCAGATATCCTGACAGTAACATAACACTTTCTTTTGTATAAAGGTATATAAAACATACCTATACACACATACAGACATCAAAAGAAAAATAATAATTTTTAGCGATTTATAATTTCCACCTAGGCAATTTTCCACTGATAAAGCCCTGTAGTTTATATTCCCATTACCTGTTCCTGCAGTGTCTGAATCTGTTTTTCAAGGTCTTTGATTTTCTCCGCTTGTTTCTGCAGCTCTGCCTGCGCCTCCTGTCGAGCTGTGAACTCTTCATCAAACTGCAACAATCACCATGACAAACACAGTCATCCATCTTTATGCTACATTAAATCATCCCTGGAAGCCTTTAACAATAGGTCAGATGAAGCGATGGGATTAAAATGCTTTTCTCATTCTGTTCCTGTTCTACTTTCACTTACTCTTTAATTTAATATGTCTTCATGTATTTATTTTGAATGATGATGCTCTCATATTCATTTTCAACACTGTAATTTGTGCCAGTTCATTACTGTATTGCTGATATCTCCTATTCAGTCTCCTGCTTGGTGGGTATGTGGGAAATAATCAGTTTAGATTGTACACCTAGTACAGCATGGTTGGATGCTAGTATACTAGAACAAATGACTACAGTATTCAAAAGTTACTTGTACTATTCAGTCCAGAATCAGTTCTCATGAATAGTCTTAATTATAGTGGAACATACTTTTATTTGCCATTCACTAAGTATACTGCAGCTGCAACAGATGCTTTCAATTGTTGAAATGATTTCTTGCACTCAATATTAGAAAAGATATCTTATATAAGTTTCTTCTATGTAATAAAACTATATACACTTTAAAACAAATATGATCACTACAATGAATAATATTATTCATTCATGCATTATCTGAAACAACATTGTTCCCACACAATGGCAAAACAGTCACAGCATATTCAGAGAGCCAGGCCAGTAAACCACAATGACAACCTGTGTCAACAGGTTACATGAGCAAGAATTAAATGTATTTCATGTCTTTACTTATTTAATACAGATATGTTAAACACAAATGGGGTTGTGTCAAACTTTAACAAGTAAATGCATAAATGTCTAAAGTAAAGTTATGTATGCCTTTTGATATTTTAGACTTATTCCAGCATAAGATACATTTAGAAACATTTTAAAATTGAGAATAGTAATAATATACATGTATATATTAACAAAATTACTATTATTCTCTCTAGGGATCACTAACTGTAAAACATTGTGAAAATTTGTCTCTGCTCATTTAAGAAGTAACTCTATGAGGTACAAACAACTAAGCAGAATGGACTTGGTACATCAACATTGATCCATGTAATACTGATACAGATCATGTACTTATGCTGCCAGTTATTGATCAAAGCAGCACAATCAATATTCTGTCTCAGAGCTTAAGAAAAAAAGCTTTCGATAGGAGTCTTATTCATGGAATACCAATCTCATGGGGAAATGATTTATAGTTTTACCTTTTTGGAAAACTCTTCTGCCCTCTGTTCACTTTCCTCTACTTTGGCTTTGTCCACCAATTGATCTGTGGGAAGATAGTAGTAATAATAAAAATAGTAATACATTGAGAAAATTGCTTTGCAGAATCAATGCATTATATTTAGTAAGTAGGGTACAAAATGAACTCACAATAGCCACTAATTTAAAAGAGAAAATAGCAAGATGATATGTTATTGAATGTTATTGTTATTGACTAGTTAACTTGGTGACTGGACAAATCCTAAATTGGTTGAACAGCATGAACTGAACAGAACAATAATTAACATTAAACTAATTGATCTTTGATTTAGGGGAAGGCACTTACAAAAATATTCTACAAGGAAGTATTTTCAAACAAAAGCTGAGAGGTTTTTAATGGACTATGTAGAGATTGTGCTGTGCAGTAGGATGGAGGCTGAGTGTGTGAGAGATAGAGAGAGTCCCCAGCTGACATCACCTGAAGTTCTCCACTTTGCTGTGCCTACAGGCAGTCCCCTAGGTGATGCTGTAGCGAGCTGGTGCTGGGGACCTTTGTCATCCAGATGTTGCGGTTTAACAGCTGACCACTGGAAGTTACAACAGGGCAAAATTTGCGACCTGGTGGTAAATCATGGTGTGAATCCATGATGAAACACTTGGCATAGTCAGCAGTATTTATATTGTGGAAAGATGGAGTTTAGAGGCAGTGCTGCACATTAAGATGGGGACTGAGTGAAGGAGAAAGCCCAGCTGACACCACTGGGAAATGCTCCACTTTGTAGTAGATACAGGCAGTCCATGAAAACAAATAGGCAAGGGAAGTCCCTACACAAACAATAAGGGGAGTTCTCCCTTTAAGTTATGTTTTAGGAACTGCTTCTGTAATCCAAATGTTTTGACTTGCAGCTGACCACCGGCCGTTACCACAGTGCAAAATGTGATACCTATGACTGATCGCTGTGTGATTCCACGACAAAACAATGTTTTAATATTAAAGAAGTAGCATATTACAATCGGTAATGTAAAATTAAAATTTCAAATTATTGTGCAATTTGTGTTTTGATAATTATTGACACGGTCATTCTACATGTCCTCTGTGTGAGAGGGCCCTGCTATGGACTGGTGACCTTATTATGGCTAGATCTTGTTTTGAGCATGTCATTGCCAGCACAGGCTCCACTATCCAGAACTCTAACTAAGACTGGGAATGTTGTGTCATTAATTAAAAATATATAACATTTTTATGTTGCTGTTTTAATTGTTCAACCTATTTCTGCTTCTGCAAAAAATGTGAATAACCAAAAAAAAATGTACAGTATGTGAAATTCTATCTGAATGACTTTTTAATACAATTTGATGTTGGCTAAGCATAGCAATGATAAAAAAAAAAAAGAAAGAAAACCTTCAAAATGTGGACAATCACATAATTACCAGAGGATGGTACTAATGAAGTACTAAGGATTAATTTCTCTAATGATCTCTTCTGTTTTGGTAAATATATCAATCATGCAGCCAATATATCAGAAGCTGAACAGCATAATGACAACATTAATGAGAGGATTACATTTTCTTGTAGTCAGTTCTGTGGAAAACACAAAACAATTGGAGAAGGGAGAGATCTTTTTATGGCTGCTTGTAAAAGTGTGTGTAAAAGTATAAAAACCTCATGCTCAAATAAAAGGAATCATCACACCAACCACTAATTAAAACTATTCAACTGCAAAAAATCTATAAAGTTTTCTAACTTATCAATATTAGGTCCTTACTGTTTCCTAACAGTCAGGGAATGGAAAACGACCTGCTCATTCAAGCAGTTGATTCACTAGTCACTGAAAGATCATATTACAGTGTAAATTCAATTCATTGAATTAGGCTGTTCTGGTGAGCCAACAAATCCATGCTATTGACAATGTGCCTAACACTTTACATAAGCATTGATATGTATCTTTTTTCAGGTATATAGTATATTGGCAAACTATCTCCTTAACTCTGTGTTTGCCTAATTTAAACTGCTATCTTCAATTAAGCTATTCTCATATACATTAAAAATCTAAAAGATGGAATTTATTTCTTCTTTCTTAACTTTACCAAAAGTCAATGTATCCTTCAAACAAGCATTTGTTTTTAATTGGACTTAATCAGGTGCCGTTCAGCTGTGTTGCTTTTTAGCCTAATAAGTTTACTTTTAAATTAAAAAAAATTATTAAAAGAAAATGTGTTGGGATTTTTTAAATAACCTAACAGTTAATAATTGTGCCATTACTTATACCTAATCAAAGCATCTGTGCAGTAGTTTGTAACATATGTTACCAAGACAGGATTGTTTCTTATTTTTCATCCCTGAATAGGGAATAGTCATTACTATAAAATATCAGAGGTTTAGTAACAGCATACAGTATGTGCAAGGACAACACAGTTTTTTTCACCATAAGGAAATGATTTTAATCTTCACTGTTTCTTCATTACATTATCTCTTCCTACTGTTCAGAAAGTAACACTTAAGTAAAAAATATCACATTCTCAAACCTGCATACTTCAATACTTGGTCACAGGAAGCCCACAATTGGCACAAGGCAAGGCCCAATTTTTGACAGGGTGTCAGTCCATTAAAGGACCCACTCATGCACACTTCTAGACTGGCATTCATATGGGACTAATGCAGAACTGGCCTAATGAGCTACCCAGTGCTTGATTTAAAAATAAAAAAAGAGTTTGTAGATTGTTTATTTATGGCTCCCAAAAAATTCAGTATGTGGCAATGTATATGGTGGGATTTATTTAAATACCACTTAGTTGCTGTATATACAAGGGTGTAAGAGCTGATCTTAGAAGGATAAGGCTTAAAGTTACAATCATATAGTGTTAGCTTGACTCCTATAGAAGAAAGCTATTAGAATATGGTATATTCTTTTACGCCCTCAGGGTGGAATGGGTGGAGAAGAGTGTCAGAAGTGATTTGTGACAGAAGAGTACCAGCAAGAGTAAAACAGAAGGTCTACAGGACAGTAGTGAGACCAGCTATGTTATATGGGTTGGAGATGGTGGCACTGACCAGAAAGCAGGAGATAGAGCTGGAGGTAGCAGAGTTAAAGATGTTAAGATTTGCACTGGGAGTGACGAGGGTGGACAGGATTAGAAATGAGGACATTAGGTCAGCTCAAGTTGGACGGTTGGGAGACAAAGCCAGAGAGGCAAGATTGTGCTGGTTTGGACATGTGCAGAGGAGAGATGATTAGTATATTGGGAGAAGGATGTTAAGGATAGGGCTGCCAGAAAAAAGGAAAAGAGGAAGGCCTAACAGCAGGTTTATGGATGTGGTGAGAGAGGACATGCAGGTGATGGGTGTAACAGAACAAGATGTAGAGGACAGAAAGATTTGGAAAAAGATGATCCGCTGTGGAAACCCCTAACGGGAGCAGCCGAAAGAAGAAGTAATATGAGATAGAACTTTCTTGCTATATCGGAGGTACACTGAGTTAATTAAGTCAGTTATAGTTGTTTAGAATAGGTCTCATTGCAAGCAGGGACGGAAACACCCACTTACAGTAGGAAAATGGGATAAGCATATAGTTTTCTGATCATCTAGAAATGGTTCAACTGTATGAGAGAACTTAAAGAAACAAACAAAACATATAAGCCTTAAAAATAACTTTTCTTTACTTTGCAATACCAATTTTTTGTCTATTTTTGTGTGAACTGTTTTAAAACGAAGACGTTTTGTCTGTGGAATCATTTCAGCGTGTCAAGCTTTTTGCTAGAATCCCATGAAGCATTTTGGGTAAACGCAGCTACACATGGAATTAATACTCATTAAATATTGTTGAATAGCTTATAACAACACAGCATAAGCTGTAACATGAAAATCTGTTGAGCACAAATGAACAAAAATCTTACTTGGTCTAATTTTTACAGAAAATTAGACATAGCTGTCACTAAATTCTGTTGTTCTAAGGCTATATTTTGTGGTCTGATGAAGTACTTCGCAACTGGTTGCTACGGGCAAGGTCACCAGTAAGGTGGAACATATCAAGATAATGCCTCACAGCAACCAACTAAAGATGTGGGAAAAAAAAACACAAACAGATGACAGAAAAGTACATGTCATGAGGGAACACAAAAGACACAAGGAGACAAGAATGAGGTGCCACACATGAAATAGATGGCAGTAATCGTGGAAGAGAAAGGGAAAGAGAAATATCCTAAACAGAAAATTATCCCTAGAGACAAAATAGATCAAAATGCCAGGAGATGACTAAACTGTCAAACCACACGTTAAAAAAGGCAGAAAGGCTACAGAGGATCGGCAAAAGGCCAGCACTCTTCCATCATAGCACCAGGGAGAGCACATGATCCTTGTGTTGTTAAGTTTCTGTATATTTCTCTTTGTGTCTTTCACTCAATTAAATCTCCCAATTGGGAATGTTGTAGCCCACTAAGCTAATTTTCATATCAGAATTTTCATTTAATGTATCATTCAGGTTATGAATATTTATTTGGATAGTTTCTGATGCCATTTTATTTTTAACTGGCATGTCTATTTTTGCCTATCCACTGCTAGGTTTCTTAAAGCTGTTGTTAGGGGTAGGGTAACGGAGATCGCAACCTGAAAGTAACAGGTAATGGCCCAAAAGGTGGTCAATCACAGCCCCTCCTAATCTAGGTTAGCAGACTGGAATGAGCTTTTTAAATTCTACTTTTGCTTCCAGTAAAACCTTTTTCAGGTATTCTTCTGGTATTGACCTTTGCATTTTGATTCATGTCTAATTACTGTTGTTTCAAGTTTTTTGCTCTCCTGTTTTTTTGGGGGGGGATTTTTGCTATGTACTGACTTTGACTTTTCTGTTGCTTTGTCTCAAAAAACTGCTTGTGCTTCTTTTTGCTCTGTAGTGTTTAAGAGAAGCTCAAATTTTATGACAAAGATCATGAGAAAAGACAGAACAAAGATTGATACCAGAAGAATACTTGAAAATGGTCTTACTATAATCAAAAGTCCCACGCAAAAAATTTTTTTCAGTCTGCAAACTTGGATTAGTAAGTGCTCTGATTGGTGACCTTTAAACTTGTTAAGTGATTAATGTTGGCCTGTGATCCCCATAAACCTGCCCTTAACCACAGCCGCAAGCTAACCTTGCAATAAGTGGACAAAGTGGAGATGCCCATTACAAACACAATGGTACTGAAAATTATTCAAAATAAACACTCATAACCTGAATGATACAATAAATCAATCCTCTGACACTAAAATTAGATTCCTGGAGTATAAGACCAAATCTGGAGTTTTAATTGCGTGCAAGACATGAAGAAAAAATTGTAAATTAATAAACAGGCATTTCACAACACCTTGACTGGAATGAAGGAGACCATGTCTTCCCTTTTAGAATATTCCCTTGTGCAGCCATCTTGTAAATTTCACTCTATAAAAGGTAGATAAGACGAAGGGAGTAGGGACGCAAGGAGCTGCTAGATGTCTGGTGTTACTCTAAGTCAAAAAAGCTTGACCATTAAACCTGGATTTGATTCTGGGAGGGCATTAAAAATCATCTGATGACAGACAAACAGTAGAATATGGAGTCGAGATGATGTGTTGCAGAAGCAAAGTACAGGTAAAATTCTGTTACAATGAATTTCCAGGGACCTAAAAAATATTTAGTTGTAATGAAAATTTTGTTGCAATGAGATTCTGTATTTGTCGCTATAGTGCTTTTTTTAACTTGCATCCAGGCGTCTGCAATCATTTCAATAGCTTCTTTCATGTTAATTTTAATCTTCTCCTGTCTACAAGTTATGCTGACAAGAATTTATCTCAGCATTTAAATGACATAATACTATTTCAGGGTGCGAATGATGCCCAAATCCAATGGCTGAATCACTGCTGTGCAATTGGGTGGGAGGAATTTAACGCGAACATTATCTAAATGCAGAACCATGCTGTGGGTAGCACAGTTATCAATCAGAAGCCGAAGCATCCTTTTCTTCTTCTTCATATTGTGAGGTTTCTGAACTCTTTTAGGATCCCCCCAATCCCCCCCCCACCCAACGGGAACGTCACGCTGAAGTGTGTTCCGAAATGTGACTGCCGCGTCTGTGGAAGATTTTTTGTCCGTTGCTGGGGCAGGGGAACAGCAGGATCACAGCGGTGCAGTGAGGCACCACAGAAGCGAATCCTAAAAGATTGGGGTTGTGCTATAAGTCCCTGTCTTACACCCCAAAACACGAGGCTGTGTCTCAGTACTTTAGCAAAACCTGCTTTATTCAACTTGAAACAGGAACAGCATGGTTATTTATTGTAGCAGGATCTGCCACTCTCCTATAAACAAACACAGCAGTCAGGCAGGGTTGTGGCCAGGTTAATGGCCAAGTAATCCTGTTCACTGCATTTACAATGTTCCTTGCATCACCCATCGAGTTTGCAGCAGAGCTGCGAGCCTGCTGTTGCCCCGGCAACAGATAAAAAGTCTTCCACAGATGCGGTGATCACACTTCAGGACGCTCTTCGGCATGTTGTCCAGTTGGGGGAGGACCCAAGGGAGTTTAGAAACCTCACATTTTCTTGAATGAGTGCCGCATTAATAGGAATGTTTCTTGAACAAGCATCACTGAACATAATAAAAACGGCTTTTTCGACGTCTTCAAATGCAGCAGTTCACATACATTTGCAACCTGAGATTTTTCTTCTTTTTTTGCCCGGTCTTTCAAGAAAGTTGACAGTGTCGATGGCGAAATTACAAATTCACTGGCAATGTCTTTTTTCTTTTTGCCGCAATTGAGAGCTCCAAAAATGTAAAGTTTTTTTTCTAATATGAACTGTTATTGTTTTTTGTGTTTTCCATTTCTATAGGAGGGTGACAATGAGTTAAATTCCAACAGATGTTTTTCAAATGTTGACGAGCAATAAGCAAAAAGGTATCACTGAAAACCACAGAAAACAAAAACAGTAAAAAAAAAAAAAACAGTATGAGGAAAGGTCGAAGAAAGAATTTTTTTTTACAATGTTTCTGTTTAGGGATCGTTGTGTACAACTGAGCTGCGACCACAGAAAAAACTGCTCTGTGGATGATTTATTCAGGCATTTCAAGGTCTTTTGGGCACTTCGTTGTAATGAAAGTATCTGCTGAATGTACTTCGTAGTAACAAGATTTCTATAAACTCGTATCATATGGGGAAACTGTCAGGACCATAAAAATACTTTGTTGTAATGAAAATTTTGTTGTAAAGATATTCATTGCAATAGAATTTTACCTGTAGTAGAGTAAGAAATCCAGGGTTGTGTGAACAAGTCAGAGACAGAAGGTCAAAGAGGAGTGCTTATGGGTTTTAACTGAAAGGTTGGTATTTGAATGGACCAACTCAGGTGGGAGACAGAGACAGTGTCTGTACTAAGAAGGCTCAGAGGAGCAATTGGATATTGTTTCTTTTTTTACTTTTCTTTTGTACACTCCCTATTTATTCCACCATGTGTCTATAAACTAAAAAAAACAAATACATTCTTAATACATCTTCTATTTTTGCAATTATTATAAGTGTAGAGACATGGCAAGAAGATGCTTTGCTGTTACTTGGTTTTTACTGTTTAGGAATTATACTTAATAAGAATTGTTCTGCACGGAATTGTTAAATCCAATACAAATCTGCCTTAGTCTTATAGAATTTCTGAAATGTGATAAATTTTAAAATTAGAAAACAAATTAAAGCCTTTTTTACTTATTTTAAAATTGTGATCCAACAAAGAGCTTGGAAACTTACCAACAAGATGCATAAAATCAACATCTAGTCTGTGCCTGTAGCCAAAGTCAGGGTCCATTCCACTGCGATTCAACACAATTTGTGAAATGCATTCTTCTATCACCTTATAGTATTGAGGCCTACAGAGAAAAATGTGTGTGTTAAAATTGATGCTGCAGGGAAAAATACAAGATGCACATTTAAAGGCTTTATAAAATGGGAACAAATAATCTTTCTCAGTGTGAGTTAAACCAAAAGTAAGAATAATACATCACTGTAACAAAAATCAGCCCTGTGATACAACAATCTTTTTATTCATTTGGAAAATATGACTAAACAATTTAATTACCTTTTAATTTAATTTGTAAATACAACTGTTTTTCCAATCTGGGGAGGGGGGAGTGTAATAAAAAAAAAGGAACGGATGATTTAAGAAAATAAGCAACCAGTTTAAAAATATATCATTACAAAAATATATCATTTCTTTTAGCTTTTTAACTTTAAAAGTCCTACCTGAAAAAAGACTTGTTATTATTTAAAATAAATATTATTAAGAAATTTAATTAGTACAAGCTTTAATAATATTCCAATAACAGTAAGATGTGTAAACTATTTACCTGGCACAATGTAATATGGCTCTTCAAGCAGAATTCAGTAAACTTTAATAAATTTAATATGCTAGAAAACTAGTATTTACTTGAAGAAGCTTGTTCGTTAACGGTGGCACAATAAATGAATTTTCAGGTTCAGAGAATGTTACTAGATTTAACTAAAATAAAACGAAGACCTAACATATTACAAGATGATTTCAAACACTTTTTGAACCCACAATAAATCTCAGGAGTGAAAGACCAGGATAACAGATTTTGTTTCAATTATTTCTAAAAAGAAAAGGAGAAAGAAAAAAAAACAATTAATATACGGATGACGGTAAAGTTTCCTAGAAGCATCAAAATGGAATTTCTAATTTAATTTGGTAATTGGGATGCTCATAAAAACCTTCTTTTTAATTGCTTGATAACATTTTGAAATGCACTATCCGGCAAGAGGGGATAATACCAAAACTTGTATTAAAAAATGTCTTAATAAATATCACAATACAATACCCTGGTTCAAAAATTCAATCATAAAGAAATTACTCTTGGCAATAATAAAATTGTGCAATGTAGCTGATAAAGCCTTCGGATTATCATAGGAAAAGCAGTCAGCAGTGGGCCGATATCCTAAATAAGTAAATCCATACTGCATTCTCTGCTCACTCTGTTCTTACTATGAGAAAAATGAAATCCAGGAAAATATGTAAAATAAAACTGTGACTTTGTCATTTTTGGGGGACTTATGACCCAGTGATCCTTCCATATAGTAATCTATCTGAGTGCCATGTGCTGCTGGAAGAATTTCCCTTTAATATAATTGGTCTAAAATCCCAATATTGACTCCTATGATAGTTCAACCAGGGATTTAAAGACAGGGAGACCATGAACTGCTGCGGTGTTCTTTAGAAACAGCCTAATGACAAGGTGATCAGGTCAAACAACTGTGGGGGAGTTGGTACATGGTAAAAGGTAGGAGTAAGGTTCAATAATAGTCAGTATGGACAGAAAAAGAAAGATCAAAATGAAAAGAAACTATATCTTGGAATATGGAAACGTATCACTTTATTTCACTAGTCAATTAAGTACCGTGATAATCTTTTTTAGTTGTTTCATCTGATCTAAATCCATATGTTTTAAAAATGAAATGCTAGAAATACCTTGTTCTCCAAGACCAACTCTGAGCTACTGAAGTTTTTTATTCCAGATCAGTGGAGATGCTAGGAACATGGGATCTGAAAGAACAGCAAGTCCTTTGAAGCACAGGGCACTGCAAGTACCTGGGGCAAACAGGTGTTTGGTTTTCATCACATTGCAAATTTAGGACTTATTTGTGCAAACTCAGTAAGGTATAGATTCAGATTCAGGAAGTATGACATAAATTCAGAGCTAGCAGAAGGCTAAGGAGCAAGAGGAGTTCTATGAGACCACAGCAGTATCAACTATGATCTGGTAAACCAATTGAAAACTTAGGAACACTTAGGGATATACCACTCAGGCTGTTCTACAAAACTGGGGCAAAATAGACATTGGATATAAATATTTTTAAGGTACATGGAGCACTTTAAGCAACTCCTGATTTGGGTGGACACAATCTACACAAAAAAAGTGGAAAAGGTCAACAGAATGGTATAGTCGATGAGATATTTTTAGGGTGAATCTAAAATGTTTAGTCAAAGGCAAGGACAGTACCTATGGACTTGCACCCTGAAATGATGAGCACTGTTTACAAAATGTTTTTCAATTACTAAGGATCACACACCTTAGTTTCTTGTAGTAGCAGAGGTAGTAGTAGTAATATTACTGGTAGTAAGATAACCAAAAACTTATTTCACAACAGAGTTTATTTTACTGTTCGATGCTTTCTTTCACACAATTCCACAAATCATGATAGTTAGGCTTTTTCTGAAGTCTTCACATGTGAGGAAGTGGAATAACTCCCAGTGGCAATAGGGACTACTAAAGAAGCACTGATTGATTTGGAAATTGTAGAAGAAGAGGTACTGGTCAGATTAAATAGGCAGAAATCAAATAAAACACCAGGACCAGACAATATTAATCATCAAGTGCTTAAGGAAATTAGTAAAAACATATATAAACTCTTATTTATATTTATCTACATATTTTTAGAAAGACACTACACACTGGGGAAATTCAGAAGGACTGGAAAATGACAAGTTATAAAATGGGCAGAACGAAGTAACCATAGACTAGAAAGGTTAATGTGCATCAGAATTATTTAAATTACTAAATTTATTCAAGGAATTATCAAAGGAAAAGGTTAAGCAACACATGGCAAGAGCAGGAGTTTTCCTGAACAGTCAGCATGGGTTCAGACGAGTGGGGTCATGTTTTCCTAACATGTTGGAATTCTATGAGGAAGCAACAAAACGACAGACAAAGTAGCGCATATGATATTATTTATGTTGACTTTTAGAAAGTATTTGATGAGCTGCTACGTGAAAGCTTGAGCATCAAATCAAAAAGGTGGGAGTTCCGTGTGTAGTGGGGTGCAAAATTGGCTCAGACACAGGAAGCAGAAGGTTATGGTGTGAGGTACCTTTCCAGAATTGGATGAAGTGTCCCACTTGGGTCAGTGCTAGGGCCGCTATTATTTTTTAAATATATAAATGATTTGGATAGATATATAAATAATAAGCTGGTTAAGCCTGCAGATGATACCAAGCTAGGAGGATTGACAAATAAGATAGAATCCATTGAATCATTACAGAAGGACTTAGACAGCATACATGCTTGGGCAGATTTGAGGCAGATGGAATTTAATGTAAGTACATGTAAAGTAAATTACATGTAGTAAGTAAAAATGTTAGGTTTGAAAAAACAATGGGAGGTCTGAAATTAAAATTACACCTTATGAGAAGGATTTAGGAGTCATAGTGGACTCACCAAAAGCAAACTTCTGACAGTGTTTAGAAGTCATTAGGAAGGCTAACAGGGAGGTTATGCTGAAGATTTATAACACACTGGTAAGGCCTCATTTGGAGCACTGTGTACAGTTTTGGTCTCCACGCTACAAAAAGGTCATAGCAGCACTAGGAAAAGTCCAGAGATGAGTTATGCTAAAAGATTAAAAAGGAAAAGAAAACCAGATTAAGAGGTGACATGATTGAAGTGTTCAAAGTTTTGAAGGGAATTAGTACAGTGGATCGAGAATGTTCCTTTAAAATGAGTTCAACTAGAACACGGTGGACCCAGGTGGAAACTTGTTAAGGGTAAATTTTATATAAACATTAATATGTTGTTCTTCACACCGAGAACCATAGACACATGGCATAAGATACCAAGTGGTGTGGTAGAAAACAGCACATTAGGAAATGATTCTTTAGATTCTTTAGCTGGAATTATTGTTGAATTATTCATTATAAAGTGAGGCGATCAAAAAAACAGAAAGAATTTGAGTATAGCTACTGCTTCTGACTTTGGAGTGGCCACGTTAAGTGGTTTAGGGCTCTAGTGAGAAAATGATCAAGTGCTTCCCACTGGAGGAATACAGAGCCTGGTCCATAGGCAATTGTAGTTCTAAAGCAATTTGTATTTGTATTTCAGAGTTTGCACAGTCATTAATGCTGCTGCCACATGAATCTAGTGTCCTGGTTTTGAATCCTAATCCGGGTCACTAGAGTTTGTGGGTTTCTATGTGTCTTCGTGGGTTTTTTCTCTGGGTATTCCGGTTTCCTCTCACAACTGAAGATAAACATGTTAGCAGTAAATTGTTTGACATCCGGGATGGTGTTGATTATAACCTAAAGCTAATGATGCACATTAAAATAGAAATTTAATTTTATAAATATTTTCTTGTCACATCATACTTCAGGTATTCCTAAGAAAATTTTAATATTGTAGATGAGATGTTCACAAGGTTAACCAACTCCTGTGTACCAGTTTAGCATATAAAATAAATATATCTGAAGAAATGCTATCAAGGAAAAGTACTATAGTCATGTTGATTTTTTTAATATACAGTAATCCCTCGCTATATCGCGCTTCGCCTTTCGCGGCTTCACTCCATCGCGGATTTTATATGTAAGCATATTTAAATATATATCGCGGATTTTTCGCTGCTTCGCGGGTTTCTGCGGACAATGGGTCTTTTAATTTCTGGTACATGCTTCCTCAGTTGGTTTGCCCAGTTGATTTTATACAAGGGACGCTATTGGCAGATGGCTGAGAAGCTACCCGGCTTACTTTTCTCTTTCTTTTGCGCTGACTTTCTCTGATCCTGACGTAGGGGGATTGAGCAGGGGGGCTGTTTGCACACCTAGACAATACGGACGCTCGTCTAAAAATGCTGAAAGATTATCTTCACGTTGTGATCTTTTGTGCAGCTGCTTCCTGAAACGACATGCTGCACAGAGCTTCGCATACTTAAAAGCTCGAAGGGCACATATTGATTTTTGATTGAAAAACAAACTCTGTCTCACTTTGTCTGCTCCTGACGGAGGGGGTGTGAGCTGCCACCTTCAACAGCTTACTTTGTCTGCTCCTGACGGAGGGGGTGTGATCTGCCGCCTTCAACAGCTTTGTGCTTCACATACTTAAAAGAAAAACAGCCCTATTGATCTGTTTGCTTTTCTCTATCTCTGTGACAGTCACTGCTCCTGACAAGCACTCCTTTGAAGAGGAAGATATGTTTGCATTCTTTTAATTGTGAAACGGAACTGTCATCTCTGTCTTGTCATGGAGCACAGTTTAAACTTTTGAAAAAGAGACAAATGTTTGTTTGCAGTGTTTGAATAACGTTCCTGTCTCTCTACAACCTCCTGTGTTTCTGCGCAAATCTGTGACCCAAGCATGACAATATAAAAATAACCATATAAACATATGGTTTCTACTTCGCGGATTTTCTTATTTCGCGGGTGGCTCTGGAACGCAACCCCCGCGATGGAGGAGGGATTACTGTAAACAAAAATTCCTATATCGACAACATTAATTTTAGGGTCAAACACATAAGTTTCTAAAATTTCTTGATAACTCTTTTCTTGCATTAAAAGAATTCAGAACAAGCATTAAAATTTGCTTTGATCCAAAATGTGTATATCAATATTTGATTAATTTGCTAATGTGAAAGAAAGGTCGCATGGACATCAGGGACAGTGCCTCTGGATTGGCAGACCGGGGTGGTGATCCCCCTCTTTAAGAAGGGGGATCGGAGGGTGTGTTCCAACTACAGAGGGATCACACTCCTCAGCCTCCCTGGAAAAGTCTATTCAGGGGTCCTGGAGAGGAGGGTCCGTCGGATAGTCGAGCCTCGGATTCAGGAGGAACAGTGTGGTTTTCGTCCTGGTCGCGGAACAGTGGACCAGCTCTATACCCTTAGCAGGGTCCTGGAGGGTGCATGGGAGTTTGCCCAACCAGTCTACATGTGTTTTGTGGACTTGGAAAAGGCATTCGACTGTGTCCCTCGGGGAATCCTGTGGGGGGTACTCCGAGAGTATGGGGTACCGGCCCCCCTGATAAGGGCTGTTCGGTCCCTGTACGATCGGTGCCAGAGCTTGGTCCGCATTGCCGGCAGTAAGTCGAACCCGTTTCCAGTGAGAGTTGGACTCCGCCAGGGCTGCCCTTTGTCACCGATTCTGTTCATAACTTTTATGGACAGAATTTCTAGGCGCAGCCAGGGCGTTGAGGGAGTCCGGTTTGGTGGGCTCAGGATTGGGTCACTGCTTTTTGCAGATGATGTTGTCCTGTTTGCTTCATCAGGCCGTGATCTTCAGCTCTCTCTGGATCGGTTCGCAGCTGAGTGTGAAGCGGCTGGGATGAGAATCAGCACCTCCAAATCCGAGACCATGGTCCTCAGCCGGAAAAGGGTGGAGTGCCCTCTCAGGGTTGGTAGCGAGATCCTGCCTCAAGTGGAGGAGTTCAAGTATCTCGGGATCTTGTTCACGAGTGAGGGAAGAATGGAGCGTGAGATCGACAGGCGGATCGGTGCGGCATCCGCAGTAATGCGGGCGCTGCATCGGTCTGTCGTGGTGAAAAAGGAGCTGAGCCGCAAGGCGAAGCTCTCAATTTACCAGTCAATCTATGTTCCTACCCTCACCTATGGTCATGAACTATGGGTAGTGACCGAAAGAACGAGATCGCGAATACAAGCGGCTGAAATGAGTTTCCTCCGCAGGGTGTCTGGGCTTTCCCTTAAAGATAGGGTGAGAAGCTCAGTCATCCGGGAGGGGCTCAGAGCCGCTGCTCCTCCGCATCGAGAGGAGTCAGATGAGGTGGCTTGGGCATCTGATCAGGATGCCTCCTGGACGCCTCCCTGGTGAGGTGTTCTGGGCACATCCAACCGGGAGGAGGCCCCAGGGAAGACCCAGGACACGTTGGAGGGCATGTCTCTCGACTGGCCTGGGAACGCCTTGGGATTCTCCCGGAAGAGCTAGAAGAAGTGGCCGGGGAGAGGGAAGTCTGGGCATCTCTGCTCAAGCTGCTGCCCCCGCGACCCGACCTCGGATAAGCGGGAGACAATGGATGGATGGATGGATAGATGGATGGAAAGAAAGGTCTCTAAAACCATAATGTAAATCAAATATTGGCTGCAAATGAATATTAGATGGATGCATTATATGCATTCAGATGAGATAAGACATTACTATTGAAAAACAGATATTCAATGGCAATATCCAAAAAATATTTGATAGAAATATTTTACTACTATTTCTTTGCATTTGACAAATTTCTTAACTTTAATAAACCTTTTGGAAATGGCAAACACTGAAATGATTATGAAACAGTCACTGCAAATTATTATTAGTTTTGGTTTTACATTACCTCTGACTCCCATCTCTTTCCTCTAACAAGTGTCTACTTACCCAACAACGTTACAGTTACTAACTGCTGCTATGGCACAGCAACTTAGTGCTGCTTTAACCAGATGTTTCAAAAGTGAAGGAAGGATAAAGAACATCCATTGTTCACAGCTATCCATTTAATTTTTAAAGGTGCAAAAAATAATAAAAATGTGGCTTAATGAACATGAAATTGGAAAAATTATCTGCTACACACACTCTCTCTCTCTCTCTCTCTCTCTCTCTACATATATATATATATATATATATATATATATATATATATATATATATATTGTAACAGTAGGGGGCGCTAGTGCTCCTTTGAACCCTCAGGTACCACGCTAAACACCAGGTAAAAGTCCAAGACTTTTTATTTTTATAATAATAATGTGACAAAGCACCCTCCACTCCACACTACTCATACAAATCACCAAGTCAATACAATAACCAAATCTTCCTCTCCCAGACGCATTGCCACCCTTCCTCCCAGCTCAGCTCACTCGTCTGGGGTTTCCCACAATCCTTTATACTCCCTGACCCGGAAGTGGTTCCAATCTTATAGTCCATGATTCATTATCACTTCCGGGTCAGATTAAAAAGTCCTTTTCTTCAACCCGGAAGCACGTCGTTCCTTCTGGTTATGTGATCATGACGTACTTCCGGGTTATAGGGCACGTATAAGTCCTTGAGCCTCCCTGTAGCGTCCTCTGGTGGGCCCCACGGTGTCCAGAAGGGTTGGAAATAAAAACTCCATTGTCCATAATTTCCTGCTGGTCTTCGGGGCACTCCCATGCTACAGGGAGGGCTCCATCTAGCGGCCTGGGGGTATTGGCCGGGATGAACAGCCGGCCATCTCCCACAATATTATATATATATAATATATACACACGAGGGACATTCAAAAAGTTTCTGCACTTTTTTTAAACTCTGTTTATTAAGAATTTCAAAAACAAATGACATCACTTTTCTACGTAGTCATCTTCATTTGCGATGTATTGTACCAACAATGCCCAATTACTACTTCTCCCACCTTCACCGTTTTCAACAAAAATACTGTATAAAAGTGAGGAAAGTTTGTGAATGTCCCTTGTATGTATACATAATTTATAAGTTATTTATTTATATCTAGAATTCTTACTGTTAGAATAACTCTACGATATAATATTTAATTTTACTTTATTAAAAATAGATTTATTTATAGCCTTTCTCTGTTTGACAACAAGTTTTAATATTTATTTTAGCATCATTTCTTTAAAAATACTTAAGTAGTCAATTGTTTGCTTTCATATTACCAGATTAAAGCTTTTCTAGAAATTAAAGGGTCACATTATGAAATTCAGCACCAACCAAATTAATAATGGTGATATAAGCAAAGAAGTGGAGATTCCTCTTGAGGTAATGAGGTGTGAGTAAAGGATGCTACAAATAAATCTGCTGCTTTGGAATCCTCTTCAAAATTGTTTGATGTCTTAAAGAAATTAAATGAACAATATCAGAGGAAGATGATGTCTTTTAATAAAGGAGAGAACTGAGGACTAGCAGTCTCAACAGAAATCACAACAAGAAAAGAATAAAGCTATTGTGAAGTGTGGTGCTCAGTGGACTGGAAACATAGATGATGTGCTAAATTTTATAGAGCTGAACATAATAATTGTTTGTCCAAAGATCTTTCTGTTCTAATTTGAGGTTTGAGAAACAACAGTAATGAGCTTTACAGTTCTGTTTACCTTAGGATAGCATCACACGTAGATCTTTTAAATTAGCAAATGAAATGGTAGAATAAAACAGACAATCAGAATTCAAATGAAATGAACCACAACAAGAAACCAAATAAATATTCTTAACAGCTTGTCTTTGTTCAAGCATTACTTAATACACTCTGTTTCCCAAATGAGCACTATGGTTTAGGAATGGCAGTGATAAGTGGAAGGGTTATGGGGAGCAGAAGGAGGAAAAAAAAAAAACCTAATTAGCTGACAATAAAAAGAATTCAGGAAAATGTAGATAATGATATTAGCATGTAAAAACAAAAATTAAATTCACAAAACGATGTTCTGACATGTGTACTGCTCATCGGTTCTAGGGACAAATTGTAAGAGTGAAGAAGTCTGAAATATAGTTCTGGAAACAAAGAAATAACTTCTATTAATAAAAAAAACACCAGAAATAACAGAACAAAAATTGGAATTACTCAAAACCACTGATGAAATGGCACGAGTTAAAATTTAATGGAGGGCAAAAATTTGCAGCACTTGAGCACAATTAATTAAATTGTATATTAAATAAATTGACTTATGAAAAATAGCAACAAATTTACTAAACTGTTCAACCAATCAAAAATATAAGATTTGCTATTCAGTAATACAATCATTATTAGAAAGAAAATATATATATACATATATATATATTTTTAAAGTCTGTGTAACTTTACGCAAATTCCTATTTAGTATTCTGCTGCAATATTTTAAACAGATACATTGCACTGTAGAAACATTTTAATGATGCAAAAAATCCTTAAGAAACTGTTTCTTCCTTCTGTCAAAAGTAATTTTGCATCATGCAAATACTTTTTTAGATAGTGTTTTTTTAACTAACTATCTTAACATATTCTGTAGTATGATTTCTTGAAGAGGAAGAACAACAGAAAACTAACAATACATTCAGCTTAAAAGATGCATGTTTGAGATCAATGCCTTCTACACAACTTTAAAAATGTAAAATTCAGTCCTATGAGAATTTAAGGGGAATGTGAAGTGTTTGAAATATTTATATAAAAGCATGAGCAATTTCCTTTCTGCGTGGTTTTAAGTACTTCTAACAAACTGCCTTGAGAAAGAAACAGGAAAAGAATGAAAATTTTCCCATTTGATATATTCACCAGTTTTGCCTTTCTGCAATGTTTTTATTATGAATGAAGATAAAGAAAAGTGCAGAGTTCAAAATACTTCTGCAGAATTTCAATAAAATGATACTGTCTGGTCAATTATTCACTATCAATCAACTCATAAAACGTCAAGCCAAATCAAAGAGGTACAATCTATTCCATTAACAGCAATTAAGATTAGACATAAACACACTGAGCATGTTGTATAAAGATCAAATACTACAACAGTAAATGATAATAAATAAGAAAAACGGAATATGCTCTACAACATGATTCTTATCAACTCCAGGCTACACTGGCACATTAAATCTAACCTTGCCTGGCTTGGCCCCAATATTATCCAATTCTATTCTCTCGCTTAAAGCATAAATCGGCTTGACAAAAGAGCCAATGATTTCAAATTGTGCATTAACAAAAAGCATCAGGCTTCTTTTATTGAAAATTCCAAGGCAACAGAATTTTTTGACTTGTATCTATAGAAATAATGAATTTCAGCCATGCAGAGCAACTTTCATCAGTTGCCTCCACTTATTGCACCTTCCCCTCTGACTGAAAAGGCAAGTTGTTATTCAGTGAAAATAATCCAAAGTTTAAAATGTTTGTTTTTTTATCTTTTCCTAGTGTGCATTCACACATTTGAATCCAGGTTCCCAGCTTTGGCAACCTTACAGAAAATGTGGTCAATTGACCTATACATATACTGCATGTGGACTGCAAACCATATAGTGAGAATTATCTATGCACATATGGAGGTAATGAAATAATTCATAAAAAATAATGTTTACTATTGTTTCCCTTTAAATATTTACTTAAATGCAGTGGTCATTTCTTAAGGTACACCTGATCTTTAATGCAAATAACCTGCTGTTCCAAACAGCCAATCATGTGGGGGCAGTTAAGAGAGATGCTCTGGACATTTGATCATTTTTGGGGGGCACAGGGGGAGCACAAGACAAGCCTGAGCCTACTGCATCCCCTACATTAGCTGTTCCAGAAGTTAATACAGCTGCTCAGGAAACAGAAATGTTGCAAGGTCTGTTTAGCTTCAGCATTGAGAAACAGATCTGTAATGTACAACAGTATCAAAAAAGGTTTTTAGGGCTACAATATGTCTATATAAGGTAAATGAAAATTGATAACATTACTTTTGTTTTTCCAGTTGGAGCACAGGCAGGTGAAGTGACATGCTCATGGTTACAGTGTCAGTAGCAGGATTTGAACCCCAAAACCTCATGTTTTAGGTTAGGGTCCACAATCTTAACACTATGCCACACTGCCTGCATTATTATAATGAAGTAAATTATAGTGCAGTTTTAATCAGATAAAGCACAGACAAAAATCTTTGTTTACAAGGGTAGGCTTAAACTAAACTATAGTATGGCAATGATTTAGTTTTCACTGTTAATGTATTATGGTAAAAGGAGATACAGGAACAATAAAGGAGTTCATGTTGGAATACACAACAGCAATGTATAAATTCCCAAATATATCATTTCACTTAATGAAAAAAGGGGATGGTGTACAGTCTTTAGCATTGTACAGGGAGAAAAAGACAATGCTCTTCTCTGGATATTGCAAAGCTCTGATTGCTACGCAGCGAGGGTTTCTGCCAGTGAATTAAGCTCCTGCCTGTCACTGATGTGCACCTAATTAATATCCCCATACAATGGCCTATTTTCAGAACCCTCACAGCTGTATGAAAGTATGTAAAAGGGATTGCTTGACCCAAAACTGTCAGGTCACACTAAATAGGTGCACAACTCATTTCTATAAACCCAGTATAACATATGTTACCATATAATTACTTATGCTATACCTTCATCAAAGTAACAGGGGAAAAATCTCTACTTTGGTAGTTAGTGAACACTGCTATATCTACCTCATTAGGGATATTTTTTGTTAACTGGGATTGTATTAATATTGCATTTTACAGTGTTTATCAGATGCTTCTGAAACATTTCATTTATCAAATAGAAATAGCAAAAAAATGTTTCTAGATCAAATTTAAAATTTGTCCACACAAACTCATACACACAGCATACAAGGGTGTACCTTAGTTTACAGTGAGTACAGTACAAGTACAGGATAGTGTGCGACAGTACAGGACAATAAACAATTACTGTAAAAACTGTAAAGCCTGTATCCAAATGGCACACAGGTCGGAGCAAATAAATAAGCTGCAGGCTCACAAGTCTTATTTACTGTGATGCCACTTTTCATATTTATGGTCAGTACTTTCGTCATTTACATTTACAGCAACTTTAAGGAATTAAATATTTAATCTGTTAAAGTAGACATTTGAGTGTCAAACTTGCACAACAGACTTGTATGTTATAATTCAAGAAAGCTTCTTTCATATTATGGTGCACACACAAGCAATATAAATCCTGGAGTTTAGGTATCCTTTGATCTTAACACATTGCTTAATTGTAATTACTGCATGCCTTTGACAACATGATGGAGTTCTTATAAAAAAACTAAAATTAAATTTACATTCATTTAGTTAAGTTGAAGTTCTATGCTAGTATTTGTTTTAATTACTTTTTTGCAGCTTAAGCCAGTCATTCATTAAAAGTGCCAATTGGTAGAATCTCATTCAAGTATCTAAGAAACAGTTTGTAAAGCACTCTGTGCAGGGTCAAAATAAATTAGACCACGAGACCTGATCAGATAATCTTCATTTTCCAAGGCACATTTTTAACACAGGTTGTAATTCAGTAGTAAAATTCAAACCAGAAGAAACCGGTGTTGGAAAATTAATGTAAATACTCAAATCAAATGGCATAACAAATATTATAAGAAATGCAAGAGAATGAGATTTTTTTAGACAAGAAAGGAGAAATGGTGAGAATGATGCACTTTAAGAAAGAAACAGAAAATGACATAATAGAGGAATAGAAAATGACAGAATTCTTGATTCAGACAAGAAATTAGATAGTAGAAGAGTTGGAGTGGTTATTTTATATATGTTTTTTTTTCTGCATAGAACCAAAAAACAGATTTATGGATATTAGTATGAGGTAGGCATACCGATAGGGACTGTTTTATGATTTTTAGGGATGCTCCAATCAGGTTTTTAAAGGCCAATACCGATTTCATGTTACTTGATCAGCCAACTGATTTTCTTTTTCTTTATCCCATTAAAAACTTTTTGCACTAATCTCCTATAAAAGTTGTTATGTGTCATATATTAAAGTGCATTTTTATAATTAAACTAAAGACTACAGGTGTTAACTGTTCATTTTTTATTAGCAAAATGAAATTCTGTAGGCTTATTGTTCAGTGAGCATAAAATACAAAAATAAATTAAATTTCCTTAAAATACATACTTGAACTAATACAATATGTACAAAAATAGGGCATAAAAGAAAATAAAATGCTTCTCATAATTACAAGCTGTCATATTGTTCAGTTTTTCTGTAATGTACCGATCTGAAACAATATATATATACACACAGTATTTATATGTATATTTTCTCACACAATCAAATTCATCTTTATTTTTTTTCTTTTTCCAATTTGTAAGCTGCTGTATTTTAAACAAGCACTCTGTCCAAACTCAAGCAGCATTTGTTTTACTTTAGAGGAGAAAATAAAGGTCTGAATTCCTTAAAGTAGCTCTTCTTGCTGTCTGTCTAGTTGCACAGAACAAATTCTCTGATTACTTTTTTTTCAGCTTATTACTCTACTTTTTTTTAATGTAAAGGCTAATACACCAATTGCCTCTCATTCACTGATAAAACAAACTTCCACTCGCTGCTCTTTGTTTACACTTCAGGAAGTTTGCTGCAAAAGAAAAAAAAACACTGGCTCAACAACCATAAAACCTTGGGTAAAGGGGCACTAAATTACTGTAAAGCTTTGAAAAGCAGGGGCTGAAAAATATCATTTTTTGTGATCGGCCTTTTTACCATTCATAGATTGAATCTTTTTTTAGTGAAAATTGTCCAATTTTGATCAGCAGCTGATCGATTAGAACATTCCTACATTTTACTTAAATCAGGTCTAAAATATCAGTATTTATGGAATCAATGGATCACCCTTGTGCTTAGCAGTGGCACCAGTTAGGAATGGTTTTCCGTTATAACAATGGAGTACTTGTGAAAATGATGGTTTAAAAAAGAGCCTGAAGATTACAGGAGAGTGGTGGTATATGAGTAGCACAATGTTTACTAAACATCTTGTTCTCTGCTGTTGTGTTTGGATTGAATAAATGTCCTAGCATTTCACAGTTGAAAGGAGAATTCCGTCTGACTTGCTGTCTTGTAATGGCTAGTCAGTGGCAATATAATTATTAAGAGTCATTGAAATAAAAGCTATTTTAATATTTAAGCTGAACTCTGCCTTAGTAAAGGGTCAAAACACCATAGCACTATTAAAGGACTTGTCATCTTTAAAAAACCTAATTCTTTCTTCAACCCATACCATAATTTTAATTTAGAAAAAGAATGAATGAAGATTGGCCTTTTTATGATTCACTTTTAAGTGCCTGACTGGTCAGTGTCTAATATGACTTTCTACAAGCTCATTGATTACTAACAAAACATGAATTAGTCAGAAGCAGGTGGTAGATGTAGCAAAGAAGGGATTTGGAAGAAGACAGAATATGGACATCCTTGAAATATACTAAAATGTCCTTAAATGACAAACAGGATAAATAAAGCAGAAGAAAAGGCTGTATCATAAACCAAGGTAAAGATTATTTTCACGCTGAACAATCGAAATACATGAACATATTTAAATCATTTCTTTCTTTTTTGAAATGCAGAATGTTTTGACCCAACACAAACATTTGAATGGATAGGTTTTTTATTTATACAGAATAATGAGAATTTGTACGGTTTACTCTGTCTCATGGCATTCAGGGTAAATTGAGAAGGTCTAGCAGGTTTTTATTTACTTGCATACCAAACAACACCTGTTAAACTGCCTGGCTATAGTTGTAGAATAAATAAAACACTAAGATACAAATATTTATCATTCAGTATACAACCAGAGAATGTGCTTATAACATTCAGAAGGACAGTTTATAAAATTTGCATAAAAAATGTGCATTTGTGTAAGCATGGACAGCTTACAGCTTTCTCTGATAAAATGATAAAACCAATAAAAAAGGTTTGCTTCTACAAAACCAAAATTCTTTTAGCACTTTTAAAATGGCATTTATTCAAAAGACTTATGTAGAAAATTCTTACTTCACAGATGTATGGAATATGCTTTGACCTTTTCAATTGACAGATTTTAGGTAAAAGCGTTAAGCTAGAAAGGCTTGTCATGCTGAGCATGAGTGACGTGTATTCTGGGAAAACTAAAAGGAAAAGTAGGATTCACAGTATTTTGTTTAGTCAAAAAGAGTAGCATTTGATTACCATGGGAATCAACCTTGAACATGGTGATAATGAATTGGTACCATTTTCCATGTTTTGTTTTGTTTGCGTTAAGTTTTTTTGTTTTTTTTTCCCAAAAGATGATTGTATGACAAAACACACCTGTAACATCTGAGCTTTACTGGAAGAATTATGTTCGACAAAAATGCTATACTTCATACCACCTAGAACTGTTGCGATAATCTGGCAATGAAATATTGATTTATAACCCTAAATTGACATTAAATTGGTTCAAAATCTTCCCTGCTTGCTTTCTCATCAAGTACTGTGATTATTTTCTATATAACTTTTAACGTTTAAATAAATTAAACTTGCAGTAATGCTGTGACTTTATAAAATCAAATATCTACTGTACTTTCTATATCTGCAGTTTTATAAAATAAAATGGTCATTGACATTACTTAACATCTAAATATTTACCCATTTCTTAATTTTATTTATACAAAACTTTAAAAAAAAGAACATTTCCTGGTTTCACGCACGAGCGCATGGGGAGCAGCTTAAGGACCCGACGCACATCGCGACAAGTCGTGCCAGGGGACAAAGGCGTGGTACTAACCTCTCTCTCTCTCTTTTCATAGAAAGGACGAAGTGCCGCCACCATAATCCATCCCGGACAAACAAAACCCCATCACTTCCGGGTTCCTTTCTCTCATCAGGTCCCTCACTGTTGACATCCATTACCCATCCACCACCGCGCCTTCCCAGCATTCCACGTCCCTAATTTCTGGTCCACCTATTTAAAAATGTCCGTCCACCCATCCCTGGTTGTCTGATGTAAATTTTCTGTTTTGAAAATCCATTTGACCTTTTTTGTTACAATATATGGGGCCCAAAACCCCAAACCTTTATGCTGTGTGCTTGTTATTATTACAGTGGCGTAGTCATCAGGATAAAGCCTGAGAGCGATGACTGAAAGGCAGGATCTGAACGCGGTTCATCAAGCTCCAAGCGCTCAAGGTGGACCAAGTGACCACAACGGCGGAGCTTGCAGAAGTGAGGAGACGGCTAGCAGCAGCGGAAGCAGTAAAGCTGGAGCCCGCACGGCCCCCGCCTCCTCCTATCATTCCCCTCATGGAGATGGATGATATAGAATCATACCTTTCGATATTCGAGAGGACGGCCACCCGCAACCAGTGGCCGCGGGCAGAGTGGGCATCCATTCTGGCCTGGTACTTGAATGGCCCGGCACAGCGGGCCTATCATGATCTTCCGAAGGAGGAAGCCGCCCAATACGACCTCCTTAGGGCCAAGATCTACAAACGCTACAGTATGACCCAGGCCATCGAGTTCTGGGGTAAGATCGGACGCTGGTTACGGCCAGACATCAACCAGGCTCGACAAGTGGTCAAGCAAGTCATGTGTGAGGCATTTATCCATGCCATGCCTGATTATCTTGCCCAGCAGGTCCAGAGGCATCCTTTTAAGGACATGAACGGCCTTTTGGAGGTGCTCGAGAGACAACTGGCGGTGAACCAACTCGGGGAGTCTGAGAAGCCAGCTCGTGGGGTCTGACAGGGACGTGTGGTCACCCCGCAGCTCACCCGCTGCCCTACGGAGGCTCCGGCTAGACAGAGGGACAGGGTGCCTACCCTGCTGCGCTGTTTCAAGTGTGGCAAGGTGGGGCATATCGTCAACTCCTGTCCCCTCAACCAGGAACCCATGGACTGCAGCTGGATCAAGGGTGAGAGGTACTGTGCTCTGTCTAATCCTCTGGCGGTCCATAACACAGAAGTGGTGTTGGTAAATGGGCACTCAGTAGTAGCTCTGTTCGATTCCAGGAGTAACATTACCATTGTTGTTCACCGTTATGTCTTACCATGACAGTGGCGAGCTCCTAACACGAAAATTACGTATGTACATGGGGTGACCAAGTCATACAAGTGCTTCATAACCTGGGAAGGGGAGCCTAGAGAGATTTTGGTTGCTGTGTTACCCAAGCCCCCCTTCCCAGTTATACTGGGACAAGACTGATTGGAAAGTAACCACGGTAAAACAATTGCCACTCCGAATCCTAAGCGGGGTCTGATTATGGACAGGCAAGGGCCCATCCCAGCTGCTCCCACGCCGTGCGCTGCGGTGACTAGTGATGACGCGGATGGGCCGGGGGAGCCCTTTTTGGCTATGGACCTCAACCCTGAAGTACCACCTGAGGAGGTTCCAGGTCAAGACGAAGCCATCCCCGATTTGCTCGCCAGCGTGGAGAATCAATTTCGGTCCACGCCAGCGTCCTTTAAAAGAGAACAGTGGAATGACGATTCCCTGAAGTCTGCCCGGAATGCTATCATATCCGCGAATGACATATCGTTAGCTGATTCCACTCCACTGGGACCCTACTTTGTACTAGATAATGAATTGTTGTATCAAGTTACAGAACATGAAGGCGAGGTGCGGAAGTTATTGTTAGTCTCACGGACCTACCGGTGGCAAGTGTGCGAACTAGCACATGCTCACCTCTTAGGTGTCCACCTCGGGGCCGAAAAAACGCTGGACAAGGTGAAGCTCTGGTTTTACTGGCCCGGGATCAATGAGGAGGTCTGACATTTCTGTCAGTTTTGCCCGGTCTGTCAGCTCCGTCAGATTCCCCGGAGGGACCGCGCTCCTCTCATTCAGATTCCCCTTATTGACGTACCTTTTGAACGGATTGGTGTCGATCTCGTTGGACCCCTGGAGCCTTCGACACGAGGCCATAAATATATTTTGGTAATGGTCGATTACGCAACTCGATACCCTGAAGGTTCCCCTGCGAGCCGCCAATTCAAAAAAATATCGCACCGGAACTGGTAGGTCTTTTTTCCGGAGTGGGCATACCTAAATAAGTTCTTACGGACCAAGGTACACCCTTTACTTTGGATACGTTCAGGGAAGTAGCCAAGTTACTCCACATTAAGCATCTCAGGACGTCGGTGTACCACCCCCAGACAGATGGCTTGGTGGAACGTTTTAATCAGACCTTGAAACAGATGCTCTGCAAGGTAGTCAACGCGGACAGTAGGAACTGGGACCAACTTTTACCGCTGGTGCTTTTTGCTTACTGGGAGGTGCCACAAGCCTCCACTGGGTTCTCCCCCTTTGAGCTCCTGTACAGATGCCAGCCCCGGGCATATTAGATGTCTTAAAATAAGGTTGGGAAGGGGAGGCGCTTCCCTCCACCAACATCCTACAGCATATCACGCAGTTACGCGATAGATTAGACAAAATCCGGCCCCTCCTAAAGGAACATATGTCTAGAGCTCAAGCAGCGCAGGCCCGGAATTATAATAGGAATTCCTCCCTACGCGATTTCCAGCCGGGAGATCGCGCACTGGCAGGGCCCATACGAGGTTAAAGAGAGGAAAGGGCTCGTAGACTATTTGGTTCTCCAGCCGAATCGTCGGCCGGGTGAGAAGGTCTACCACGTAAACCTTCTAAAACCCTGGAGGGATAGGGAACAGTCAAATCCCTCCGGGCCGTCCCTCTCCCTTTTCTCAGAAAAAACCGACCTTAACCGTGGCGCTAATTTGACAGCCCACCAGAGATGGGAGCTCAAAGGTGCCATCCAGTCTGTCATGGGAGTGGTCAGTGAAGCACCAGGCTGGAATGCACTGGTTCAGCACGACATTGTAACAGACCCAGGGGTGGTAGTCAGGAAGCAACCCTATCGCCTCCTGGAGGCGAAACGTGCTGAGGTGGAGCTAGAGGTTCAATGTATGTTGGACATGGACATCATCGAAGAAAGACCTAGCCCCTGGTCCAGTCCTATCGTCCTCGTATCCAAGCCGGACGGCTCCTGGAGATTCTGTAATGACTTCAGACATCTCAATCAGGTCTCCAAGTTTGATGCCTAACCCATTCCCCGCGTGGACAAACTCCTTGAGAGGCTGGGAACGGCCTGGTATTTGACTACTCTTGACATGACAAAGGGATACAGGCAAATTCCCTTAACGGCATCCGCAAAAGAGAAAACAGCTTTTAACACCCCTAGCGAGCACTGGCAGTACAAGGTCCTTCCATTTGGGCTGCACGGGGTGGCAGAGACTTTCTAGCGTCTGGTAGATAGAGTGCTACGGCCCAACCAGTCCTACTGTGCCGCGTACCTGGATGATGTGGTCATCTTCTCCGGCACCTGGGAGGAATATGTGCTGCAGGCATACGCTGTCCTCCTGACACTAGCGAAGGCCAAGCTTCGTATCAATCCCCGGAAGTGTTTTTTTTTTTTGTTTGATCAAAGCCAAATATTTGGGCTACCTGGTGAGAGGAGGACTGGTGAAACCACAGTGTTCTAAGATCAAAGACATCCTCAAATGGCCCCGTCCGATAGTCAAGAAACAGGTGCAAGCCTTCTTAGGTCTAGCGAGTTACTATCGCCGGTTTGTACCTCATTTCTCTGAAACAGCCGCACCCTTGACCAACCTGACAAAGAAACGGGCCCCTTTCCATGTGGTGTGGAATAGCGAGACGGAATGTGCATTCAGTGACCTAAAGATGGCCTTGACGACGGCACCTGTTTTGAGAACTCCTGATTTTACGCTTCCTTTTCTCCTCCAGACCGATGCTTCGGACACAGGTCTCGGTGCCGTGCTGAGCCAGAGCATCGATGGTGTTGAGCACCCCGTGATATACCTCAGCCGGAAACTGTTGGACCAGGAGACACAGTATGCAGCGGTGGAATGGGAAGCCCTGGCCATCAAGTGGGCGGTAACGTACCTGCCGCACTACCTGTTGGGGCGGGAGTTCACCCTG
Organism: Erpetoichthys calabaricus; assembly: GCF_900747795.2. Classification (NCBI taxonomy): domain Eukaryota; kingdom Metazoa; phylum Chordata; class Cladistia; order Polypteriformes; family Polypteridae; genus Erpetoichthys; species Erpetoichthys calabaricus. The sequence continues at coordinate 95,736,433 of NC_041405.2, read as the reverse complement.
GTGACGGACCACGCTGCTCTCCAGTGGATGGCACTTCACCGGGAGTCAAATCCTCGGGACACTAGGTGGTTTTTGGACTTGCAGCCCTACAAGTTCACCGTCACTTATCACCGGGGTAACCTCCAAGCCAACGCTGATGCTCTCTCCCAGATTCACGACCTCTCGGTTTGGGCCGCCCGACCCGGTGAGCCTGGGCTGAAGGGGGGGTCATGTCACGCACGAGTGCATGGGGATCAGCTTAAGGACCTGACGCACATTGCAACAAGTCGTGCCAGGGGACAAAGGTGGGGTACTAACCTCTCTCTCTCTCCTTTTTCATAGAAAGGACGAAGCGCCGCCACCATAATCCATCCCGGACAAACAAAACACCATCACTTCTGGGTTCCTTTCTTTCATCGGGTCCCTCATTGATGACGTTCATTACCCATCCACCACTGCGCCTTCCCAGCATTCCACGTCCCTAATTTCCGGTCCACCTATTTAAAAATCTCGGCCACCCATCCCTGGCTGCCTGATGTAAATGTTCTGTTTTGGAAATCCATTTGACCTTTTTTGTTACAGTATACGGGGCCCAAAACCCCAAACCTTTATGCCGTGTATTTGTTATTATTACACTGGTTAGAGTTTTGGGCAAACACAGCTTATTGGAACAGCAACACGTCCAAATGGACAGCAGAAACCAGTATAAAATTTAATCTTTGCTTTACTGAATGAAGTTCACTTAAACATGGACACATAACACAAAATCCACACAGAAAGCCCTCCCAGCCAAAAAGCAACACTGTCTGCAGTGCCAATGTGATAACACTTTTCATAATCATGATATTCAAATTACTAGTAAGAAGGGTAAGACATAACATACTGCTTTGAAGAGAAAGAATAAAATCATAAGATGTGCTTACCTGATATAATAATCATTCCTTATCAGCAGCAGGTGTTGGAGAACTGAAAGGAGGTAATTCTCGGCTGTAGTATCTTTCACCATGTTCGACAGCAAATGGTACACCTCATTCATGTCAGTATATCTTAGGTTAAGGAAGAACTTGTTATTTCTTTTCATACTGCACAGTTTGCTGCAATTTCAGTCATGTTTTTATGATGCCTACATACATATACTGTATATGGTACATATAAACAATTAGTTTATTACAAGATGTGACACTGTAAATAGGTCCTGGTATGAATGATAAATATGAAAGATGCAAGTGTACACTTTAGAGAAATCTACGTTTAACAACAATGTAGTTTATGAATGTTTTAGAATTGTGGCAACTTCTCTATTCTAATGAAACTATGTTGTGAAGGAAAATGAAAATATTTTTCTCAATAATAACAAGGTCTGTTCTTGTAAGCAAACTAAGCTTATTTTGCAAAGATCACTGATTTAGGGATTTTTAAAATGAACTTACTGTGCATTTGAAGGACCAAAAACATTTTATTTCCTTAGACTATTCTACTTGAGTATCAAATTAAAAAAGGTAGGTGTACATCTTACCTTACTTATACTGACATACTTCAATAACAAAAATTATCATAAATGTGTAACTGTTTTTATAGAACATTTCAGAATAGTAAATAAAAATCACAACAGGGGTATTATTATGTTCAAATACACTCAACATCAAATAAAAACAATTGACACACTACTGCGAGGTATTTATAGTATCCAGCATAACTACTATATTTTTCATATTTTAAACATTAATTCAGGGAAATAAGATCATAAATTACAATGAAACACATTTTTATATGCAAAATTATTCAGCAAAAGAATAGCAATCATGGCTAAACTCTGCAAGATGCATCCTGTATCCATAAGAGCAGCATATGCCTTGGCTTTAAAATATGACAGCTTGCATATCATTTACAAAAAAGACTAATTTTGTACAAACACTGAGTATTTTACTGGCACACAATCCAAGTTAGGTTTCTACCACACACCCCTGAACATAAAAGCACAGTTAACAAATGGTGGATCCTGAATGCTGAGAGCAGTTTTGAGTATACACGGCCTATTTTTTTCCTAGCATCCATCCATGTACATTACAAAATGCCTTATTTTCCAATGTGTTATTACTCCGTTGTTTTAATTAAAAGTTAAGATCAAGGTTTGTGAAGCAGTAATGTAAAGCACCTCCAATTCAAATTAAACTTGTATTACAATTTCAACAGATTAATCTGTAGTGAGCACATGATCCAGTATGCAGTGTTGAAGTTGTTTGGTTATGTTCTATTACAAATTATCAATACTTGAATATGTCTGATGCACAGTCAAATAGTATAACATGAGAAAAATCTGAATGTGCTTTTGTTATTACATATATAAGATAAGGCCTTCTTACTCTTCAGTAAATAAACTGCACACAAAATTTGAACAGTAATCAAAATAAAATCTCAGAAACCAGGGTTAGATTTCTGACCTTCACTTGTGGAGTAATTACACATTTTTAAATATTGTCAATTTTACAGTGTTAAGTACAGCCAAATGTAGAATTATTAGCAATTAATTTAAACTCACTTCAATGTCAGGACTTAGCAAATCAGAGATTTTTTTGTACTTTGTGATCAATTATTCAGACAGGTTCCTTCATGCATAACCAAAAGTTGTAATGATTTCTAACTGCTGTTTTCCCATTAGGGATCACAAGTCTTAAGAAGAGTAAACAGTGAGTGAGAAAAATTGGTAAAATATAAGGTCCCCCAAGCGTACCTGTCAGAGTAAGCCTTTAATGGCTCTTGAAATTAATCAAATGAAAACTCCATAGGTCTGAATATTTAAGATTAAAAATCATACAAAATGTATTAATCAAATTCAAATATTGCCTTAAATCAGGCTTTAAATTTCAGAAAAAATATGTTCATAAACTCCCAAGTAATATTGATTATATGTCAAAGCAGGCCCCTTTGAGATAAGCAGCAATGTACCAATGTTTAATGCTGATGCTGCTTAGACGGAAAAAAATAGCATTCTCCTTTTCTTGTTTATTTATTTTTCAAACTTTATGACATTTACTGCTATTGTCCTATCAAGCATGCTTGTCTGAATAAATATCTAGCAGCAAAATTGTTGGCAAATGTGTGTAAATTGTTAGAAATTGCCAGCAATTTGAACATCAAGAAGCACTTATTCTTAGGGCCTATGCTAGAGAAGTATAAGACTCGCATTTCAAGTGTGATCCAAGTTTTAATAGCAAAAGTCAGAAGTGCTAAATTTCCCCATTCCTCTTATGCCACTATGAGTGATGACAACATGTCAAAAAAGTTTTTTCATTGCTGTAAGAAATCTCCCATGCCCAACACAAATTCTAATCTTTTTCTATTATTTATTGGATTAGAAAGTAATTAAATGTCCTTTGAGAGGTCACTTTGAGGCTGACAACATTTTATATCACAATCTGCCTGATACAATGTAAAATTCAGCAACGCACATCCCACCTGAGTTTATCCACTTCCTTTTATTTAGTTGATCAAAAAGATAAAATGATCAAAGAGAAACAATGATATATTGAGAGAAATAATGTGGCATACCAAAAAGAAATATGATTCTGATTTTGGACTTCAGAAAAAATCTGCCAAGTTTTCACATGTGTGTGTATTTATGTGTGTGTGCTCTGCAAACATTGGATGCTTAGTTTAAACAACAACAGATATAAATTTCATCCAAGTTAAGAATCTATAGCTTGCAGGGCACATACATCCTCAAAGAACAATTTATCTAGCAGTTTTCACTACTTGCCTTATCCTTCCCCAAACACACCTCAGAACAGATGGGATTAAGCACAGAATGCTCATCCATTAAGTCATTAAAACATTAAAACAGGACATCCAGCCCAACAAAGCTTTCCAATCCATTCCACCTGTTTTCTAAGAAATACAGGTTGAATGGACCCTGGAATCCTACTAACTATAAAACTACTTAGTACTTTATTTCACGTGCCTGTGTATGAAGAAAAACCTTCTAATGCCTGTGTGAAATTTACCCTTAAGTTTCAATCTGTTCTCCATGTTTTTGCAGTGATTACACTGTACTACTTCATTTAATTATTTTAAAGTCTTCAATCACGTTTCCTCTTAATCTCTATTTGCTTAAGATGAAAAGTTTCAACTCCTTCAGTCTTTCCTCATAGCTCATACCTCTCAGTCGTGAAGTTAGACTAGTTGCTCTTCTCTAGCACTGTTATGTCTTTTTGGTAGCATGGAGACCAAAACTGCAAAGAATACTCCACATGATGCCTCATTAGTGATTTATGTAGCTTAAGTGTAACATTTTTTGACTTGTATTTTACATGTTATACTATATGACATAATATCCTATTAGCTTTCTTAATGGTTTCTGTACACTGTCGAGATGAAGATAATGACAAGTTCACTAAAATTCCTAGATCCTTTTCATAAGGTCTACTTTCATGTTTCAGGCTTCCCATTGTGTATTCAAATCTGCCATTTGTACTTCTTAAAATTCACACCATATTTTTACTAATGTACATTAAATTTCATATTCCACAAATCTGCCGACATTTGTACTCTGTCCAAGTCTCTCTTTAATGCTTCTGCATATTCTACATTATGTGCCATTCCAACTAATTTGGGATCATCTGCAAACTTAACTAGCTAGTTGAAAAGAGCAGGGGCGCCAACACTGATCCTTGAGGGACAATACTTTTAACATTACCTGATTCTGATAGGGGCCTTTGCACCATAACTTTTTGTTTCTTGTGCTTGGGCCAATTTCGTACTCATTTACACATTGCACCTTGAATTACTCTTAGTTTGATGCAGTCTCTTATACAGTGGCTTTGTTAGGGGGGCTTCTGAAGCCTTAACACTAGAATCCCTGAAGCCTATGAAAAAAGTTGTAATCCTGCAACAGTACCGAGAATGCAGTCAGACCTCTTCTTTTTTGGGCACATACACCGTCAGCATGGCACTGCCAGATCTAAACATGAGCACGGAGAGTTCCTCACGTACTGAAATGTCTATTGCTGCAGGTGGAAGCTGCTGTCACACTTTTCGTAACTGATCTTTTCCTAAATAAGGACTGGTATTGCACATGTAATTTGTCAGCATGCCTATGTTGATTAAACACAGGAAGCTCTCCAGTCTACCTGTGACTTTACGCTGTAGAAAGATAAGTAAATAAATATAGATAAACAACATTCAATGTGGTGTTTATATAAGTAACATATAAATGTTTTTCATATAAAGACCATCAAAAAACAATCGCAAACAGAACTTTGCATGATATTTTGGCGAGCTTTGTAGGCCATGCTGTTTTGTTAAAGGACAGTGTGTCAGATTCACTTGCAGGATGACGCCTGACCTCTTGCTGTATCCCAATGGTACCATCTTTCGCCTTTAAGCCTGGTGCAGCTGCTTTGTTCTTATGTGTGACTGGACATTTCTTGCAGGAAGGGCTTCTGTTCTCTTTCTCCAATGTAGAACCCTCATCCTCATCTGAGTTCACTTCTGTTATAGCATGTCTTTATTTGAAAACTAACAGTGTCAGATCAGGGAAGGATGGACGGACGTAAACATGACTGAGAGAATAAAACTGAATAATAAAAAAAAATGCTAACCTTTATAAGTACTATAAATTTACACAGGCTGTTACAGACTCAAATCAAATGTATGTTTTTATTCTATAATAGCAACGGTAACACCAGCTCACTATTCAAAACAGTAAATCTAGGAAGGGCCCGGAATTAAACCCGCAACCTCTTGATTATGAGTCAGCAGTTCTTACCAACCAACCAAACTGTTGTGTCAGCGTTGTATCCTAACCTGATTTCTTTTTCTTCGGTTATAGTCTTGAATAAAAGTGCACTTGTTTTGTTTATTTAATATTTGGACTTCAGTCTTTGCACTTTAAACACTTCATGTCAAAATTTTGTCATTAGTAGTAGAACATGAAAAAAGTTTCTGTTTTAGCTAGGTGTTCGACATTTCTTGCCTCGCATTTCTAGTCATCCTACATTTACCCAGATTGTTGTAAAGAAGGAACACACATGAAATGCATGTGTTCCAAATAATAATATATTATTTACCCTATACAACTCCAGGCACCTCACACCCAGATAAACAAGACTTGACCTGGGAGAACTTTTTGTCTGACTAGAGCTGAGGCGGTGGGGGGATAGGGGGGTGGGTTAACAGGCTGCTTGCTGCTTGTGCTGATCGACAGATTTGCAAAACAAAAGACGCTAATGGAGTGGTGCAAAGGAATTTAAGGTTGCCTGGGATTACAATTTTTTTTGTAGGCTTCAGGGGTTCTAGTGTTAAAACCTGGTCTTTCAGAGTCCAGTCTTTCTTCCTCCTCTTTTGCATTTTGACAACACTCATCGTTTGCACAAAAACAACATGAGTGAATCTTGTCGACAACCTCCGCTTATTTCATAAAAGGAAGCATTTAAATGGGACTCTGAGCAGTTAAATGTGGACAGTGTAAGGCTACACTGAAGAATCCCTAACCACCATTACTTAAACTCTTTTAAAAGTCAGACAGATAATTTTAATGGTTTTACTTGATATTTGTAAATTGAAAATAACAAAAAATAATGATATATTAAAATCTTCAATGCTATAAGCTTTGTAAGAAAAAAAGCAAAATACATCTTTCCATCATAAAATATTTGGTAGTCCTTCTGTTGCAGATTACATTATCAGTTCCTGTTTGAAATCCTTCCTTCTGAGAACCTACTGATCATATTTCAATTTATTTTCTTACGGGTTATTAAAAGGAAGAACAACTGTCACTTTCTTTGTAGAAGTGAAGTCCTTTAAAATCTTCTTCCTAATGAACTAGCAATCAGTGTACTTATTTTGCTACATAGACTTTAATCAATCATATTTTCTGACAAGTAGCAAACCTCCTTCCATTAGTGACTGTTATTTTTACTTACTTGTCAGTTTTATGCATTATTAGTTTTAGCACAAAATATGATTTGGATATGATATATTATTAGATTATTCTTTTAATGCTTACAAATATAAACATATTTATTGTGTCAGTATACACAAAGAAATTACACAAAGCACATGATGCAATCAGAAAAAGAAAAGAATTTATCTTCATTCTGAATCCATAATCCTGTCTCTTTTTTAACCAAAATGCTGTAAAAAGGTAAAACTGAATAAATGAATAATTACTATATAAAAATATGATAGTGGCTATCTGTGACAGACTTCAGTCAAGCTTTTTCTCATTTACAGATATGTCACCAATACATTTAAATGCAGTCTGTTATTTATGGAAAGGTCATGAGCAATGTGCTGCAGAGGATATGTAAATTTGATGTGATAGTGGGTGGTCGGCAAAATTTAGGGGAAAGAGGTACCAAAGGTATTCAGTGTGCAACCTACTTAGACCAATCAGAAAAAACAGGTAAAAACAATAGCCAACAGACATGATGACGACCTTCCTACAGCCCTCTTCGTCTCAATAAAGAAAATTATACATTTATCATAATTGTCCCAGAACCACTTTTTGCTAGGTTAAAATACACCTTCTTTTCATTATTTTAATTCCAAAGATGTGCTGTTTGATTAACAAACCACTTTAAATCAAGATGATATGAGTGAGTGACAGACTGAATGTGTAGGTTTGTGGATCCTTTGACGAACTGACATCCATGCCTTGGTCTCCAAGATGATAAATAAGGTTTCCACAACTCTCGGCACTGTACTTGGAAAAAGCAGGTATAAAAAATAAATAAATGGATTGATGACTGCATTTAACTTTGTTTGTTGTTTAAAGAATCCTTGCTTGAAAGTAGTAAAAACTTCATATTTTACTATACTGTTTCAGACAAGAATATTTGTTTTGTTTAAGCACAGCACAGACATTTCAGGTTATTTAAATGGATAAGAAAAATGAAGCCTCCTATTAAATTGCATCTCTATAGCCAAAATCTCACTGAATTGACATTAGTGAAACTGACCCCAGCTAGCATTTAAAAATGTTAATGAGTTCTTCAAGAACATAAAAATGCTAAGATTTCAAGCTACAAATTCTCAAGGGGCCCATGCTTTTTGAAGCATGCCTTTTATGACCTTATTTATGAAGGTGAAGGTCTAGATTGAGAATGTCTCATCTTTCTCTCTCTGTATTTAATTACAAAATTACCTTGGAGAAGTATGCACAAAGCACCTCACATTAAGAAACAACCTTTTAATTCATGTTTTGTAGCCCACTAGTTGAAATAAATAAATACATTAAAAAGCATTTATTTGCAGGGTAAAAAAAGAAATAAGGCAAGTACGGCACCAGAAGCCTCTGGTAATTTTAGTATTGATTGCAATAAGATAGCAAAGAACAAACCTGAATTTACTTTAGTCAATAAAAAAAAAAGATTTTTTTCAATATTTTCTTTGCTTCGGCTTCTGGAGCACACTGCTATATTGCATGTGAGCCCATGTTTTGAACACTATAAATAAACATTGTCATTAAGTGTGTTCACTAGAGCTGTATTAAAGGAAAACCATTTCAGTAGGACACAAAAAGGTCAAGGAGAGGTGACCAGTTCCGCTACTCTATCTTTAATGACAAAGCACTAATACCAGCCATGCCCTATCTTCAAATTTCTAAATGTATACTTAGGCATCTTGTCCACAATTTAAATGATCCAGTAGAAGTCTACTAGAGATCATTTGTCATCAAGAGATATATAGAGAGAAAGAAACGAGTCAGAGTGGCACATGAAGAGGATTACAGAAATAAGAAGAGAATCCAGCTAAGCTTTTAGCACCATTTCCAAGAGGGATCCCACCGAGTACTGTGCCTTGACTATGGGCACTCTGACAAAACCAGGAGATTTTCAGATGAGATTACTGGCTGTTACGAAAACAAGATGGATTTACTTGGCACTAAAGAGTTCTAAAGAGTTTTAACGCCACTCCCATGATTTGCATTTAATGGCTCTTTGAGCTTCTATAAAGTTTCAATTTTCCCTTTGGAACAAATAAAATAAGTCTAATAATCTTATCTAATGTCAGGTATACTGTATTACAATAACTAATACAATTTAGAAAATGAATGAATAGCCTTTACAAAACATAATAAAAACTTCTCAAATAGTGTTTTTCTAACACCTTATGTTCTTAAACATATTGTCATGTGAATTTATCTTTACAAGTGACGATTAAGAAACTATGCTGAACGCAAATGTTTCACATAAAAGCAGCATACAGTTAATCTTAATGGATTCTAACTAATATAAATAATAAAACAAAAGAATCTTATAAAAATGGAAGAATTGTACAGCAAATGATTGAACTGTGTTCAGATAAAACATCCATTTACTGAAATAAAGCTGTGGACCAATTTGTATACAACTGAAAAGATAATCTGACTATAAACATAGTAAACATTGAAAGATATCATTTATTAAAAAAAATAAAAAATTGAGGCAAGTAGATAACTGGCAGTAAAACACATCTATACAGCTTTGAAACCAAACCAATTATAATGGCCTGTTTCTTTCCCAGCATTTTCTAACAAAGAGCTTTATAATGAGGGAAGAACCGTTTTATGCGTGGAATCTTTTAGTAAACCTGAAATAACAAGCAGGAAGGCAGCATTACTGTGAAGTATTTAAAAAACAAAAAGGAACACACTAAACACGCAATTTTAAGATGAATAAATATGTTTAAATAAAAGTTCACATCTTAGTTTCACTGTAATGTCTAAAATAAAAATGTAATGAACTGAATGAAGTCAATTTTTTTTAAAAAAAAAGAAGATTGTTCAGTTAAGAAAAATAAAGATAAATGCATAAGTAACAAAAACCTAATCAGATCAAGATGCCAAAATCCCCATTTAATGAGCAACTAGAAGATATGGAAAATAATGAGGTCAGTTTTTAGAGGATTTTGACTTTTGCTTTTTTACCAATAAACAAAAAATATGTCTGGAATGTTTAGGAAAGGATATTCCATCTCTGTTCGTATGTCATCTAGACGATGAGATAATTCAATTAAGTCATCATCCTTATGTTCATTGAACACCTTCAACTGGATATCAAGTTCTTCAGTCTCTTGGAGCTCCTATGGAGAGAAGAGAATACAAGCAGTTACAGCCTCTTCAGTTAGTGATTTGTATTGTCTTAACTTCCACTTGTTTTTACTTCACCTCAATTTATAGTATTTTCTACGTTTATTTATGAGGAACTAAAGGCCACCTGATTACTGTCTAGACAGATCTTTAATATTTTTACCACTGATTAGTTATGTTGGAACACACTAGCTAAGACACCATGAAACATCACACATTCATAAGTATTGTATTAGGGTATGAGGTGAAATTGAACTGGTTAACTATAACACCAGTACCTGCCCCTTTGAATCTCGGGTCAACATGACTGTCAGAGAGAGCATAACAAAAAGAATTGTGTGAAAGTAAAAAATTAAGTGCATGTGTTACTTTTAAATAATACGTTATTTTCTAGTCACTTAAAATAATGAAAGTCGGACTGGGAACTTTGCATTCAGTATGTCATAAAGAGACTAAGAATGTATACCACTGTTGCTAGAAAAGAATGCGTGTGCTCTATTTTATCTTTTTATGATATGAGCTTACAGTTTAAATAGTCACATTCATTACATATTTCAAAAACAAACTGCCTTGTGACAGCTTATGTCACTGCACAAGATAACAAGGTAGCAAATGTCTTGGCACTTTCTTATACCATGGAGTGGCTGCTGCTTCAACACCTGAGGCCACAGATCCAACATGCCCTCGATCCTCTGCAGTTCACATACCAGAAGAAGGTGGGAGTGGAGGATGCCATCATCTATATGCTACACCAATCCCTCTCCCACTTGGACAGAGGCAGTGGTGCTGTAAGAATTATGTTTCTGGACTTCTCTAGTGCCTTCAACACCATCCAACCTCTGCTTCTTAGGGACAAGCTGACAGAGATGGGAGTAGATTCATACCTGGTGGCATGGACTATCTTAAAGACAGACCTCAGTATGTGCGTCTCGGGAATTGCAGGTCTGACATTGTGGTCAGCAACACAGGAGCGCCGCAGGGGACTGTGCTTTCTCCGGTCCTGTTCAGCCTATATACATCAGACTTACAATACAACTCGGAGTCCTGCCACGTGCAAACGTTCACTGATGACACTGCTATCGTGGGCTGCATCAGGAGTGGGCAGGAACCTAATCAAGGACTTTGTTAAATGGTGTGACTCAAACCACCTACACCTGAACACCAGCAAAACCAAGGAGCTGGTGGTGGATTTTAGCCCCTCATGGACACTGTGATCATCAAAGGTGACTGTGTGCTGAGGGTGCAGACCTATAAATACCTGGGAGTGCAGCTAGATGATAAATTGGACTGGACTGCCAATACTGATGCTCTGTGCAAGAGAGGACAGAGCCGACTATACTTCCTTAGAAGGCTGGCGTCTTTCAACATCTGCAATAAGATGCTGCAGATGTTCTATCAGACGGTTGTGGCGAGCGCCTCACGCCTGGACAAACTGGTGAGGAAGGCAGGCTCTATTGTAGGAACGGAGCTGGACAGTTTGACATCCATGGCAGAGCAATGGGCGCTGAGCAGGCTCTTGTCAATCATGGAGAATCCACTGCTTCCACTGAACAGTATCATCTCAAGACAGAGGAGCAGCTTCAGCAACAGACTGCCGTCACTGTCCTGCTCCACTGACAGACTGAGGAGATCGTTCCTCCCCCACACTCTTCAATTCCACCTTTAAACGTTAACATTATGCAAAGTTACTGTCTGTTATACCTGCATTTTTATCACTCTTTAATTTAATATTGTTTTTTATCAGTATGCTGCTGGAGTATGTGAATTTCCCCTTGGGATTAATAAAGTATCTATCTATCTATCTATCTATCTATCTATCTATCTATCTATCTATCTATCTATCTATCTATCTATCTATCTATACAATATACAATAAAAGCAGAACTGCAGATGTCTGCATTTTGCCTAAAATAGAAAAAAAGTACACAGCATATTGGTGTTTCCTGCTTTCGTGAACACTCGCCGATTGCTTATACAGTTAGGTCCATAAATATTTGGACAGAGACAACTTTTTTCTAATTTTGGTTCTGTACATTATCACAATGAATTTTAAATGAAACAACTCAGATGCAGTTGAAGTGCAGACTTTCAGCTTTAATTCAGTGGGGTGAACAAAACGATTGCATAAAAATGTGAGGCAACTAAAGCATTTTTTTAACACAATCCCTTCATTTCAGGGGCTCAAAAGTAATTGGACAATTGACTCAAAGGCTATTTCATGGGCAGGTGTGGGCAAGTCCGTCATTATCAATTAAGCTCATAAAAGGCCTGGTGTTGATTTGAGGTGTGGTGCTTGCATGTGGAAGATTTTGCTGTGAACAGACAACATGCGGTCAAAGGAGCTCTCCATGCCCGTGAAAGAAGCTATCCTTAAGCTGCGAAAACAGAAAAAACCCATCCGAGAAATTGTTACAATACTACGAGTGGCAAAATCTACAGTTTGGTACATCCTGAGAAAGAAAGCAAGCACTGGTGAACTCAGCAACGCAAAAAGACCTGGGGCCTCATGTATAACGCCATGCGTAGAACTCACACTATAACATGGCGTAAGCACAAAAGCGGGATTGTGCGTATGCACAGAAAAATCCAGATGCAGGAATCTGTACGTACGCAAAATTTCACATTCTTCCACTACATAAATCCCGATCAGCGTGGAAAGTAACGCACGTGCACACGCCTTCTGTCCCGCCCCAACTCCTCCCAGAATTACGCCTCTTTGAATATGCAAATCAATATAAATAGCCTTCTGTGAAAAGACAATGGGGAAAGCATGGGGGAAAATATAAGAATTTCAGCGAATACCAAGTGGAGGCAAAGGAAAAACGTACTATTTGTTGGTTTAAACAGTGGTATAATCAACAAAAGGAAGTTGATCGAGTGACATAGTGTCGGAGAAACTCGAAAGCTCAAATTCACAAAGTCGCATAGTGCCCGAAATAAAAAAGAAATCACATATCAAAGTCGCCGTGAAAAGGCAAGTCGTAGCCCACAGTCTGAGTGTCATATGAAAGCTTATTAGGGTACAGAGAAAAAAATAGGCACAAAGTGGGAAAAAAGCACGAAATGTCAACTTTAATCTCGAAATTTCCACTTTAATCACGTAGTTTATTTTGCCATTAAAGTAGAACATCATAAACTTCATCTTAAAATCGTTTATTTTACTAGTTTCTCAAGTAGCATGTTAAATGCTTTGTTCTGTGTTTGATCTTCTATGTGCTCTATGTGTGTGAATCACTACATGCTTCCGTTCTTTCTCTTTCTCCGACAGGACACAGAATCCATTACATTCAAGATATTACAGCTCTCTGAATAATTAAAATACTGAGATGTACACGTGATATCATTTTCATGATGATAGGAATGAAAGCATGTTATTAAACATGGGAGCACGGTGGCGCAGTGATTGTTCATATCTCACGCAAGAGGCTTGCTGCGCCATGTGCGACCTTTGATGAAATAATTTAACACAGCAGTACTGTCTCTTTCAAACGTACTAACCTCCAATTCCTGTCCATACTTTTCTTTCTCCAATTGCCACACAATCAGCTCTGTAATAGACGTTAAGCCATCTGTAAGCTTAGAACGCCGATTCTTCAAACTTTTAAGGAACATTGAAATATCTTCGTAGTACATGTTTAATTATTCTATCCGTCTATCCTTCCAGTGTCGCGTCAGCACCAGCAAGAATACAGCGCAAGGCAGGAGCTATCCTTGAACTAGCTATACGCTGTGGCACCCTGTCCTCACATGTTTAATTATTAACAATACAGATTATTTAAATGAAGTTAAAGTTATATCTGTATACTATAAGCAACATATTTTGCTGCATTTCATCTTAAAAATGATATTGTCATCATACGCGCTTTATAAAGTAGCGCAGTTTGTGCAATATTATAACTGTAGTGTAAGTTTACAGTGAGGTAATTGTACTTATAAGTACAAACAGTTCTACAAGGAGCACTTGATGGACTGATTGAGTGCGTTTATAGTTCTTGGGATGAAACTGTTTCTGAAACGCGAGGTCCGTACAGGAAAGGATTTGACGCTTTTTGCCGTGGTTGAGGTAGTGTGTACTTGAAACTGTATACCGATAATTCTCTTTCCGATCAGCTACTGCTGTGATTCACACTCAGATACAGTGATATAAATACTCCGAGTGGTGCAGTGAGAGTAATATGGAAAAAGATGATCCGCAGTGGCAACCCTTAACGGGAGCAGCTGAAAGAAGAAGAAGATGCAGTGAGCGTAACAACGCTAAAGCAGTTATGGTATTTGGAATACTATGGCTATTCCCTGGACCATTATATTGCTGCAGGTTAATTACAATCAGATGCAGTACACTAATAAACAATATGCAGTTAGTTTCAGTGTATTTATAAAGCCACGTCAGGAATGTGGAGCTAAGAAAGAAAGGATGAGCACAGAGGAACAGTAGTTTGACCATTCTGTGGACCATTATATTGCTACAGGTTAATTACAATCAGATGCATTAAATTTATGAATGATATGCGGTTAATTTCAGTGTATTTGATAAAGCCGCCGCCGTGGATGTGGATCTAAGAAAGGGTGATCACACAGTAGCACTGCTTTGACGCTGGGTGCCGCCAGTCTGCAAAACCGAGCGGAGAAATTGCGTACGCCAAGGTATGAGTTACCGTGGAAATGTGCGTGGCTTTACGCCAAGTTTAGGTTTTATACATCGCGATTTGAGCGTGGAAAGGTTCGTACGCAACATTTCTGTGCGTACGCACCGTTTATACATGAGGCCCCTGGACGTTCAGGGGTGGATGATCGCAGAATCATTTCCATGGTGAAGAGAAACCCCTTCACAACAGCCAACCAAGTGAACAACACTCTCCAGGGGGTACGTGTATCGATATCCAAGTCTACCATAAAGAGAAGACTGCATGAAAGTAAATACAAAGGGTGCGCTGCAAGGTGCAAGCCACTCATAAGCCTCAAGAATACAAAGGCTAGATTGGACTTTGCTAAAGAACATCTAAAAAAGCCAGCACAGTTCTGGAAAAACATTCATTGGACAGATGCAACCAAGATCAACCTCTACCAGAATGATGTCAAGAAAAAAGTATGGAGAAGGCGTGGAACAGCTCATTATCCAAAGCATACCACATCATCTGTAAAACACGGTGGAGGCAGTGTGATGGCTTGGGCGTGCATGGCTGCCAGTGGCACTGGGACACTAGTGTTTATTGATGATGTGACACAGGACAGAAGCAGCCGAATGAATTCTGAGGAGTTCAGAGACATACTGTCTGCTCAAATTCCAGCTAAATGCAGTCAAGTTGATTGGGCAGCGTTTCATGATACAGATGGACAACGACCCAAAACATACAGCCAAGCAACCCAAGAGTTTATTAAAGCAAAGAAGTGGAAAATTCTTGAATGGCCAAGTCAGTCACCTGATCATAACCCAATTGAGCATGCATTTCACTTGTTGAAGACTAAACTTTGGACAAAAAGGCCCACAAACAAACAGCAACTGAAAGCCGCTGCAGTAAAGGCCTGGCAGAGCATTAAAAAGGAGGAAACCCAGCATCTGGTGATGTCCATGAGTTCAAGACTTCAGGCTGTCATTGCCAGCAAAGGGTTTTCAACCAAGTATTAGAAATGAACATTTTATTTCCAGTTATTTAATTTGTCCAATTACTTTTGAGCCCCTGAAATGAAGGGATTGTGTTAAAAAAAAATGCTTTAGTTGCCTCACATTTTTATGCAATCGTTTTGTTCACCCCACTGAATTAAAGCTGAAAGTCTGCACTTCAACTGCATCTGAGTTGTTTCATTTAAAATTCATTGTGGTAATGCACAGAACCAAAATTAGAAAAAAGTTGTCTCTGTCCAAATATTTATGGACCTAAATGTAGCTCATCAGAGGTATGACGTTATTTATTAGTCTAAAAAACTACTGAATAAGAGACAACACTGATTACCTCCCAAGCTGAAGAAATATTAACATTTAGTCAGGTAATTCAGTGGCTTTGTTAAGGAGTCCTTAGTAGGTCTAGAGACTCTGGTATGCAAGACAAAACTGATGTTATGGTTTCATTTCAGCTTACATGGTTTAACATGAACTCTGCCTTGACCCTTCATGAAATCTGATTGTGAAAATGTTTCATTGATATTAGCAACTGTCATGAATGCAACCTCTTCATCTAGCAATAATGTGATGAAAAAGATTGAAAAGGTTGGTAGTGGAGCAGATAAGCACGATGGGCAAAAAATCTGCCATGTAAAACATTAAATTCTATTTAGGCACAATGCATGTTCCTTTCGCTCAGCAGGATAATGCTGATTAAACCGTAAATGTTGAGGACAACCCAAGTTGAAATCTAGGCAATGTATTTCCTTTTGTTTATCTCATACATGATGACAGGGATGCTTAAATATGAATCATATATAATTACTTTACAATAAATGTTCTTAATTTTGCATAATATAAAAGTTACTAGTGCTTTCTTCAGTGTGTCTTTTATGAATAATATTCTGGCATAAACCTATAGTATAAAAATGTTGATTCATAAGGTTAAGACTATAAAAATAAGGACATGAGTGGACTGCTGTAATCTTGCAGGATATAAAAAATACAGAAAACTTTATAAATAGCTTTACCACCAATGTCACATTTATTTTCCCACAGGAAATGGAAGTTTTAAAAACTCATATCTAAATGCTAGAAGATTATAAGAGAGCTACAGTTTGAATATATTGTGCTGCACTTTATATTGTGCAAACTTCTGCAATTACTTTACTCAATATGAATATTAATTCACAAATATGTTCTACTGTGTCTTCTTCAACGCATATTTTTTGCAACCAATAAAGAATTTAAAGCTTTAATATTTATCACTTCAAATTAAATATACATACTGGTAAAAATGAAATATAACAAAATTTGTCAAGATATCAATCATTACTCTGTGGTGATGCCAAACCATCTGTCAAGTAAGATGTCACTTAATAGGAAAATGTTGCGATTCATGCAAATTTTAAAGGGATGGCACAATTGTGGGTGTCTGAGACAGCGTATGGATTAAATTAGTCTGTGTAAAATATTCAAAGTGGTCCTTTTTCCACTGTCTCCTTGCTAAAAATTTGCAATTGTGATTTACCATATGCATCTCAAAATGTCTGAGAAATCATAAGATAAAAATGCAAATAGATCCTAAAATCCAGATATCAATGTGAAGGCTAAAAAAGAGACCATAGGTAAAGGACTATTAAAAACTATGCTTAATTATGTTAAAAAAAGACTATAGTGCAGCAAATTAAAATATTGGAAATTCATTATTAAGTGTGACAGCTTCTAAAGAAAAACATTTAACAACATTTCTGGCATATTATCTCTCATTGTGACATAAATATTCAAGAGATGTCAAGCAACTTGTGTTCAGGCTTATCTGCTCTGAACAAGTAATAAAAAATAGAAAACAACAAAAAAAATAGTTAATAGATAAGAAAAGTAGACAAAAATACTGAAATAAATTAGCCAACAAACTTACAGGTAGGATTTTCTTCAGACCACAGCGCAAAAATTCATTACGGAGATGTATCCGGAAATCTAGATCATCTGGAGATGTGACCAGGGCATTGATCAACTGCATGCAAGCTCCCTGTTACAGAAGAAAAAATATGGATATGGATGACAAATAATAATCAAATACAAACTGTTTTCTGGTCTTCTAAATTTATATTTAAAAAAAAAAAAAACTCAATAACATACCACCATTTACGCTAGCGTGTCTAGGAACTTATATCTTTAGCATAGAAGTATAATGTTTTTAAACCTAAACAAAACAATAATTCAAACAATGATGTCACAACAAAGAACAACATTATGCCAGGAGATGTCTAGAGATGAACCTTAAGTATAAGTGCATTCCAAGGATGACTCATAAATAAGAACATCAGCCATTTTTATAATAAATGGAACCACAAACAATAATTAAACTTTTTGAATTAATTTATTATTTTGTATACTGCTGATGAGCTTCAGTGTTGTTAGAGATGAGCTTTTTTATTGTGAACTCAAATGTAGTCACCATTTTAAAATCCCTGAGGGGCAAATAAATAAACACTTAAGCAATAAGCATATTTTAAGTTTTTATAAAAAGAATGGCCTTCAAAACTCAGGTTAAGAATTCAATTCTGCCGCTAGCAAAATGTCAAGGCTTTGTGTCTGCACTGATTAAAACACTTCCATTTTAGCATTTAAATCTTCATAATTATAGAGAGAGAACCAAACAAAACACAAATCAGAATCACAAATAGGCTCAGAAACTTTCCTAGAACAGCTGCACAGTTCTAATTGATTTATCTGCAGCCTTGCACACTAAAGAAACAAAAAGAAAGATGCTGATGTGCATTAACTGGCTATAAGGTGGCTCCTGGGATTGACTGAAATCAGGAAGGATGTTAATTGCACAGAGAAATGTTCTGAAGACAACAGATCAATAGAAGCTGAAGTATGTCATGACAGACACCCGAAAAGTAGCCATTATTAATCTTCTCTGACAGATTTGTGTTTACCAATGCATTTTAAGAGGCCATGGGGAATCCTGTCACCCTGATTTTTATGAATTGCTTCAAGTGTAGGTTTTTCTTTCTGGCTCAGAGCTGTTGTAAATAAGGTGAATCCTGATGAATTCCGCCACCCTAAACCACCACCAAGCCATCGGTAGACTGAAAGAATATAAGGAATCCACTAAGGCACAGTGGCATAAACAGATAATGCACTATTCTGTCTCCAAAACATACACGTTCAAAAGAAAATCATTTTGTGAATGGCTATATGCAGCAAAATGGAAAAATTAACTTGGGGACCACATGTTTATATCAATTTATAAATGTATTTTTCACATACCATGACAGATGATATACTATAAATTCTGCCTTTACTGAGCAACAGATGTGTTTCAATAAAGAGTTAAATCTAATTAGCTATTCTTCATGTAGTTATTGATTTTACTGAGCTAAATATAAGAAGCTAAAGCTGCACTGCAATTCTGCATACATAATTATGTCTGCCTTAGTTTAACTATTAGTAAGAAGCTCAATGCACTCATTCACTGTTTCATTAATTTAACTTGCACTGAAAATTTGTCTTTCCATCAGAGAATCGCTCTCTTTCATTGTGACATTTCAACTATTTTTGCTGTGCCAAAGTCTGTACATCTAGCTTATTTTACATTCATCAGAGAATGAATGAGGGCAATATATTTGTCTTTGTAAGTTGCACTGTGTGCTGCAAAATGTTTTCCACTTTTAAAGAAAAAAAAAAAACAATGGAAGATAACATAATACTGTACATGTCTGGATAATGTTATTAAGACAATTTGTAATATGACTGAAACAGTTTACTGAAACTAGATTCTGAAAGTGCACGATCATTATGTCCAGTTAGAAAGTACAGGAATATACTGCATGATGGTTTCATCAAAACCAGAAGAGAGCAACTGCCACAGATGCCATCTTTTACTTTAAAATTAGTTGTTCAACTGGAACATGGGGCAGGGATGGAAACTGTTAAAAGATTCATTTCACAAAAATGTCATCCAAAATCAGTCAGTCAGTCATTGACCAACCCGCTATATCCTAACACAGGGTCATGGGGGTCTGCTGGAGCCAATCCCAGCCAGCACAGGGCACAATGCAAGAACAAACCCCAGGCAGGGTGCCAGCCCACTGCAGGGGTCATCCAAAATGCCATAGCTAAACAGAATGAGACTCCATGTAGTGTGATAGCACACTGGGGACTTCAGAGTCTCTAGTAATAAATAAAATGTTTTATTAATATTATTATTATTATTACTATTATTATTATTAGAAGCAATGGTATTTTGCAAAAGTTCCGTGATATAGGACTGTCAATACTATGTTGGGCCAAACAGCTTGCCACTGTCAAAAAAGTTGTTTGTAGGGAGAATTCTTGTTTGCTTTTAAAAATATCTTTTTATGGCATTTTCAGTGAAAGGAAATGTTTAAAGTGTGTTTAATATAGTATAGTACTATGTAAATATTTATAATAAGATCAGTAAATTCTGTCAAACAGAATAAGGATTTCAGTTAATTGTCACTCGTACCTGTGTACAATGATTGCACAGTAATTACCACTCCAAAATAATAGCATGAAATCTAAGTGCACTCTAATGGAATGAATTCCTTCATTATTCAATTTTTACAAATTCCATTATAGGTTAGCCCTAATTTCCCAGAGATTTAGCTAAAAAACATTATTTATGTTAAAGTTACATACTCAGTGAAAATCTGTAGTCCTTCCAAATAACTCTTGAAATTCTCAGCAGAATTAAATAGTCAAATTGTACATTAAAAGTAAAGCAAAAAGAAAGGTGTGTTACTACGGTTACAATAAGGCAAAACTTTCATAGAAAAATACCTGAAGTCGAAGAAGTATTTAATTGCTTTGAACTTCATCCTCAAAGAAGTAACAAGACTTCTTTATAGTTAGTACAATTCCATTCATTAGCCAACATTTCAGACATTATAGAAAAAAGTTGTATATTAAATCAAAAGGACTAAATTTATAGAGTTGGATCTAAGCACTGAACAATCAAAGGCCTGGACAACTTACCTCATTCTTAATAAACAACTTCATGACAACCTTTATGTCATATTAAAATGGATACCTGATTTGCCAGGAAGACTACTGTCTTTGTAATGTATTCATTTACAGCCTGCCCTTGAAATTTATAAGCAGTAATGAGAAATTTAAGGTAATAAAAATAACAAATGAACACAGAATAATTTTTCATTGAAGAGGAACAAAAAAATGACCATCAGCAAAGTAGCCATACAAAGCAAAGAAGGCAACATTGTCTGAACTTTCAGTCCAAAGCAAATATGAGAGACCTTACTGCCAAACTAGAAGCTTTAAGCAAGAAAACTGTGTCACAGCTTTCTTAATATTTAACAAGGTGCAGGAGTTGATAAACACTATTATTACCTTATACACAGTTATTAATTTATATGCATATGTAAAACTGAGACCCCATTGTAATATAATGGTGACTCAAGTACCATGGCTTGATAAACTATTTAGCAACAGACTTCTTAAATAGTTGCAATGTTTGGGATGCACTGTAATGCAAAGAATGTATAATGGAAATTTAAAGTAAGGCTGGTTGCTTGAAATGTTTTTATATTAGGGGAATTCTCTTCATTATCAATTAAAACATCTAAGTAATTTTAGAGCAGAGTTATTTCTGTCTTTCTGCAAAATCCTTGGCATCATATGGTACTACTATAATGTACTCTACATGATATCCATGTAAGAATGTACTGCATATACACTGTAGCAAAATTACTAAACAAACATTATCTGAATGGCTCCAGTCTACCAATAATCTCCTTACACTATTAAAAGTGGCAGGATATCTTAAATACATCTATAAAAGTATTCAGATATTTGCACTTCGATTCCAAAGCTACTTCAGAAGTCTAGCACTCTACGTTTGTAACTGCTTTTCCTAAAGTATTAAGCAATCTTTCATAACAATACACTTTTCTTGACAAGAAGTGTCAAGAAACAAAAATTGCTTTCATTATGACATATATTGCGGGAGTGAACAAAAACCTTTTGCTTTAAGAACTGTTCATAATTAGACAGGGGTAGGTTACAGTGTGCAATGACTTTAACATTCTGCAACAATATAAAAGTGAAGTTTTAAATCATCTGCAACTCTCTTTCGTCCTTGAAATGCTGTACTAAATGACACTGCATTACTGATGTGTGCGTTATTTTGAAGTGAAAAACAAACCAAAGAAAAATGTTAATTGGGAAGAGAGACTGATTAAGCAAATTAGCATAATATTTTTTTTACTTGAATAGTTTGAGCTTCATGTATGAACAATACCCATTTACTTTATACAATTAAAGATAAAATGAACAGATGTAACATATACTGCATAATTATAGGATATAATTTTGATACCAGCAAAAAAAAAAAACAGGTTTGGCAGTGGTTACATAGCTGTTATTAGTTTACTTTAACTCACATTGAGTGGGCTTCGATTATCTGAGTGGAATGATTGTGAATTTCGGAGCAAAAACTGAAAGGTGTTTGATTAAGTAGGTTTTGCCAAAAAAATCTTCATAAAACAATTAACATTAATATCACCAATTCAAATTTAACTTGCTTAAAACTTATGAACAAAACAAAAAATCAAAAGTCTGTACACATACCTGTAATTGGGGAGCTTCATGGTTTTCTAGTCCTTCCACAATAGGAGAGAACCTTTCTTTATTATTATGTTCAGCAGCTATAGTCATGGCTGCTAATATCTTTTCAAGTCTGTAAATAGAGAAACACACACAGATGTTAATCTCATATATAAAAAAGTAGAAACATTAGCTCTATTAACCACACAGACAGTGCTTCTTCTGCCTTTCCAATATTAATTTCATACATTTTTTACTTAAATTAATAAGTTAAACATGATTAGAGATTGTCTTCTTTTCAGCTCAAAATTAAAAATGAAATAATGAAATGTGAACAGAAAAATTCATAAATAGTTCCGTGACAGTCATACAGTGGTTAGTGGCACCAAAGTGTTAAGGGGGCATATGTGTGGATTTTGATAAGTCTTTAGGAACATTTTAGTATCACAATTATATTATGATTATAATACCAGTAAACAAAATGAAAAGTCTGACTTCAGAAATGTTTATATTTGAGTGTTTTATTGAATTTTGGCAACAAATTGAAAAATGTGCTTCCATATCAAAGATCATCATAGAATGATCAGAAATCTTACACCTTACAAATGTAGCAGGAACGTCAGAATTCCAAACCAATTCTCAAGTAAGTCACAATGGTTAAACATCTTCACAGTATGAACTGAATCAAAGAGAATGAAGCAGCATTCCAGTGTATAAAGAGGAAGAGTTTGCATCAAGTGCAACTGCAATGTGTAGTCACTGTTGCTCAGATATATTTTCACATATAAACAGTGGTTCATTTATAACACGAAACTGGGAATCCCAATGTACTTCAGCTCTCTGCAAATTCACACCTAAATGGATGGCAATAAAGCATATTTCTATATACAGTACTATTTTCATATATCCCATTATGTGAAAAAAGACCATTTTTGTCATTTTTAATGTTTGATTTGAAGAGTAATACCTTATTAAAAGTTTACATAAAAAGCTCATTTCTATACACTGTTTACGTAAGTGCTTTCTACTTCTATGTGGCACATGTAATTTTAAATAGAGTAGCATCTCATTGTCATCTGTAAATATGCACTATCTACCAAATCTGAAACAAAAAAGTGAAGGCAAATAAATTATTAATATTATTTAGCAGTGATTTTAATCTTTTGGATTAAACTAAATTGAACTTTGCACAGTAGACTAAACTGATAAAGGTAAAATAAAAGTACAGAACAGTACATTACCCTGCTCAGTTTTAGCAAATTTTGCTGTTTTCGCTCATTAATTCAGTATTTTTTAAAATATTGTAGGGGATATGCACT
Source organism: Erpetoichthys calabaricus (assembly GCF_900747795.2). NCBI lineage: Eukaryota > Metazoa > Chordata > Cladistia > Polypteriformes > Polypteridae > Erpetoichthys > Erpetoichthys calabaricus. The sequence continues at coordinate 95,712,870 of NC_041405.2, read as the reverse complement.
ATTTTAGATTTTGCATTGAACAGATGTTCAGTAATGCTTTCTGTAATTAAATAACCATTAACTGGTCAGAAAGCTATCATAGAACAAGGGGTATGTGTATACACTATGCATAATCATGAGTGAATTTTGGGTCATGGAAAAGTGAAAAAGAAGGGAAGCCATCCATTTTCAAATCAGTTTCCATGGCATGTGGCCAGGTCCCAATATCAGTGCTGAGTACACGGAAAAACTAATTCTGTATTGGACAGCATTTCTTTACTTATTACACATTTCTATTTACATATTATACATATGGGACCAACATTAAGTTGCCAATAAACGTATGACACAAATCTTTTGCTTGTGGAAAAAAAAAAAATAAAACCAAAAACAAATAGGGTACCTGAAGAAAGGCCCACATAAGACATTGACCAGGTCAGGATTCAAACTCAGACTCATACTGCCATGAGACAGCAGCAATAACCACTGCACTGGGCCACTGTGTGTCACTGTGGCTACGGCTATTAATGTTGAGTACAGTAGATAGATAGATAGATAGATAGATAGATAGATAGATAGATAGATAGATAGATAGATAGATAGATAGATAGATAGATAGATAGATAGATAGATAGATAGATAGATAGATAGATAGATAGATAGATAGATAGATAGATAGATAGATAGATAGATAGATAGATAGATAGATAGATAGATAGATACTTTATTAATCCCAATGGGAAATTCACATTCTTCAGCAGCAGCATACTGATACAATAAATAATATTAAATTAAAGAATGATAATAATACAGGTGAAAAAAACAGACAATAACTATGTATAATGTTAAATATTAACGTTTACCCCCCCTGGTGGAATTAAAGAGTCGCATAGTTTGGGGGAGGAACGATCTCCTCAATCTGTCTGTGGAGCAGGACAGTGACAGCAGTCTGTCGCTGAAGCTGCTCTTCTGTCTGGAGATGATACTATTAAGTGGATGCAGTGGATTCTCCATAATTGATAGTATGTGTGCTTGGTTAAGAAAAATCACCACCATTGGGTAGTAAGCAACTCAAGTAAGATGCAAAGGAAATATTTTTATTATTATTATTTACTTATTGCTTAATATTGGCATTAATTTAGAAAGCTATGGTTAAGCATTACATTACAAACTATTTATTTGAAAATTTGATGTTCTGACTTGAATGTGTACTGAGAGAATTACTTGAAGTTTATTAATCATTGCTTTCAGAAAAGTAAAGGTCATAGCAATATTATTACTGATATTGACATATAAGGAAGACTTTATAACAAAAGGATGTATTACTGCTGAATGCATAATTTATGTCTGAAGTTTGCAGTAAACATTAATTGAACAGATTAAATATTAAACATGACACAGAAATAGACAGGTTCCAGCATAAAACAGTAATCAGCATTAAAGACATTTCATGGCATTTTAATACGCACAATATATTTCTAAAATAAAAAGCTAGCTGGATTCTCATGTTTGCCATTTGGGAGTCCTTCAGCTTTCCATCATTTCTTTGGACAAGCTGAGCTGGCTGATTTGTAACAGTTTCTATTCTAATTAGAATTAACATCTTCCATCATGTTGTGGGCAACAGCAGCTAAAACACTTAACAGTCAATTAAATTAACCACTCTCTCTCACTCGTCCTTCACTTTTTTTCTTACACTATGTAGAGTAATTCTGGCTGCCAAAATAAATATTGAAAACTGGCACCTGTCTTTTACTTATCCTGAAATTCTGCAGCACAGAAACAGGTACACTATTAACTTGCATTCTAAAGGTTTTATGGAAAATATTCCTGTACATAGAACAACATATTTTTAAAGGACATATGTTGACATATGCTGAGATTGCGCAAATGTTTTAATGCTTGCACCATTATGTTTCAACACCTTGTTAATCACATAAAATATAACTGTGTTTGTCTTACTTTCTGCTTCAGATTTCATATCTAGTGTTTCTGTAAAATTAAACTTAAATTAAATTGAACTTACTTTTAATTAAGGTTTCAGGGTTGTATTATGCTTTACATAGCTTCTCACCACACTAGAACAACATTTTGCAAGTTGAGGGAAATTAGGATGAATAAACACATTCATTCACCAAAACCAAATCTTAAGGCATGCATTTGGATTTCTGTGGGAGGGCAATTGTCAGAGGACAATATGAGTTTCAAATATAAAATTCTATCATTCTTGGTCTAGGTTCTAAGAACTGTTTTAATAAAGCACTAAAATCAAAGGAAATCCAGTCTAATAAATGGCAGAGATGCTGATGTACTCATCAGAAAAGCACTAAACTGAAGAGATGGTGTTCAGTGTGTTCAGTGCCCCTAGGAACAGATACCCGATGCTTCAGCTAACAAACTAATATCAACAGAGTAGACCTTTTGCTTACACGTCAAACTAGGATAAACCAAAGAACATTATTAATGACAGGTCAACAATACAAAAACACAAAGGATTTGAACACCACAACAGATACAACAGTCATAGAATAAGATCATATTAATCAAATATGATATACATCAAACGCTACTGACTACTTTAATCATGCACTCAGCATCAGAATAGGGCATCACCAAGGCAGACAACACCTGTATTCACAGTACAAGCAATATAAACACTGCAGAAGGTACAAGGCACACAGCAAAGCAAAGAGAAAAACAGAGATGAAAACCATAAATCACTGTGTGGAGCCTCCACTTAGTAAAGCTGAATAAGGCATTGTTATTTCTGAGTTGAACCTTCTTGTTAAAACATTCTTCCATAACGTCCTACCATTTGTCAGTTGCATTCTGTCGCCATCCATGGATCATTTATCAACTGTAACACAATCTGAGAGGCAGAATATTTTCCAGTCTCATCTGGGGGAGTTTGATTTCGACCATTTTATAGTATGCATGTTGTATTTTTTAATGGTGGTGTATGCTTTATAACTGTTAATGATCTACATTAAAGTTCCTGCCTAAGGCATCTTTGAGTTACAGTCAACTAATTAATCTGGGTATGAAGCATAATCATACTCATTGTCAATCAAAAAATAAACTACTTAATATTTTGCAAATTTACAGGTATATATGATGTTTTATGCAAAACTACTTTTTTTCTAAATATGGATTAATGGATTGGATTAGCACTCTAATTGGGCAGACACAGACTTCAAGGTCCATACACAACAAGAAGTTATTGTTCAACCAGAATTTTGTCCCTGGCTTTAATTTGCTTTCTTTTTAATTATTCCATTAAATGATTTTTGTTTTGTGTCATTGAATATTTTGGCTGTCTTTTTTTGTTAATTCTTTAATTATTCTTGTCTTGATTATTAATCACTTTATATTTTATTTTAACTATGTGAGTTATTATGTTTGTGATGATCCTTGTCTTTTATACGTTGAGCCTGGGAGGGGGCACTGACCTTGGCTTATATAAAAAAAAATGTCCACACATCAACATTAAGACATTTACTTTTGCTAACATTTATTTGACTCTCTTTAGGATTTTGCTGTTTTTATTGGATGTAATAAGGGGTTTATGAACTCTGCTTTGGACTACAGATTTTGTGTTTGATATTTTGTATTCTTTCAGCTTGCCCTTAAGGCAAACACCATCTACATTTTGTGCTTATTTTATTAATTTGTCATTTGCTTTTGGGTGACTCTTTCAAATATATATATATATATCATTTATTTAAAGATTCAATTTTAGTATTTAAGTCAGGAATTTTCTTATAGTTCCCCTTTCCCTTCTTGTATTTGTAAACTATGCCTTGTTTTTGACAATGTACTTTGCAAGGCTGCATCTTGAGTTTCAGGGCCAGGCTTATGTTATATTAAGTGGTTTTCTTAATGGTTTTTAAGCATAGCTTTTGATTGAAGCTATTCTTCAGTTTTGAGGAGCCCCTCAAACATAACATGATGGGTCTATATGAATGATCAATAAATGGCTCACATCTTCAATTATTCTTTCCAGTATAAAATCTTTTCCCTACTATCTTAGTGAAAGCAGTTTTGTCAATCCTTATTATAACATTATTTTTCCAATAAAGAAGTAGTATATATTTGAGAAGTACAAAGAAGAATGAGTTATGACGCAAAATTTACTTTCTTAATTAGCAACTATGATAATTTGTGTCACATAAATTAGTATAAGTGAGTATAGGGATTGGTGGTCAATTTATAGGAATAATTTAACAAAAAAGAACAATACACAAGCTGGTAGCCTATAGACGGACTTTGTCAAAATTAAGCTTTTCTACAAATAAAGTTTTATTGTCGAAGGATAAGTCCAGGGAGATATTATAAGTGAGAATGTGAAGTGCGGAACTGGATGTGTTGATGACCTAGCAAGACCGAGGGCTGTGTGGAGGTTCCATTTTGTGGCTGTGACCCCCATCTGCTGAGCAGTGGAGCAAACAGGAAAGAAAGACCATGGGAATGAGCTGAGGATGGGAGGGTTGGATGCAGAGGCATCCACAGATAGTAAAAGTGACCTGGGAGCTGCAGCAAACAAAGGCAGTGGCAGTTTGGGTCTGCATGGTAGACCGGGATGTGACAGGATTCAGTTCATAGACTCCCTCTGTCCTGAGAAGGACCAAGAGAGAGAATGAAAATAATTTCAAGGGTTTTACCTCTCCACCTTTGGAGATTTTTACTTATTTATTGGGTTTATTTACTTATTTAACACTGTGATACACTAACTTTGATTTATGGAACCTCATGGACTCATTTATTTGAAATATTTATTGATAGATTTCTGAACTTGTACTCTTTTGCACATTTTTGGCACCTTTCATGCTCCTTCTTTTAATAAACTGTAATTACGAGGTGCGATCCAAAAGTTTCCAGAATGCATTTATTCTGCAGCCAGAAGGGTTTGGTTATATCAATCACCGCTAGATAGCAGTTCAAGTTGTCCTTGAGAGCTGTTATCACGCGTTATAACATCAGCGCAGTTGTTTTTCAAGTTGCAGTTCTTGTTTAAACTTCGGTTGTGTCTGTGAAGGGTTGTTCGTGAAAATGAGTGATTTGAAAGAGCAAAGAGTGTGTGTTAAATTCTGTTTTAAACTGGGAAATACAGCAAAAGAAAGCCATGAAATGTTGCAACAAGCATTCTACAGGGATGTTCTAAGGTGTTTGCGAAATCGAATTTGCTGAACACGTCCTCAGATGTGGACTGACAAGTCATTTCTTTTGCATCAAGACAATGCACCAGTTCACACATCTCTGATTGTGCGTGAATTTTTGGCTTCTACAAAGTTTACTGCCATTACCCACCCTCCGTACTCCCCTGATTTAGCGGCGTCTGATTTTTTTTTATTTCCTATGATGAGGATGAGGCTCAAGGGACGCAGATTTGAGATGGTGGAGGAGATCCAAGTGGTAGCAACCGACGTCGTGGACACACTGACAAAAAACGACTTCCAGAGGTGCTTCGAAAGGTTGAAATCTCGCTGAGATTGGTGTATCAACTCAGCGGGTGACTACTTTGAAGGAACTGTTTACCATTAATTGTTATTTGGTGTGTATGCTTTTAAATAAATGCATTCCGGGAACTTTTGGATTGCACCTTGTATTTTGATTTTAAGGTCTCAATTGTCTGCTCACTCTCCCTGGTTCATCCTCTGTTCATGACTATCGATGTCCCGGATTAAGAGAGGTGCCCATGACTGTGGATCTGGGGCATCATATACACAAGTATAAACTGTCACTGTATATTCAATACATGGTATTTAGATAGATGAACCAATTCTAATTTTACTGAATAAAAAATCCTACACTACATTTTCTCCTCTGTGATATTTTCATACGTTATGTTATATTTCATGTTATGTTATAAAAGTCTTATGCAAGCAAAAGGGAAATATGCTGTGTGCATAAATATTCAATCCCTGACAGAGGAGAAAAACAATCACTTCAGGAGGATACAACTGCCTTTCAAATGATTCCACGAGTGAGTCATTAAAAACATGTCATATTGTCTGAATAAAAATCCCACAATTAGGATATTATTATTCAGAATGTGAATATGCTGAAGTCATTACTCAAAAAGAACCGTGTGAAAGGACATCTAGAGTTCGTTAAAATGCATGGGAAAGACTCCATTGTGAAGTGGAAAAAGAGTCTGTGGTCAGATGACACCAAAATCAAGCATTCTGAACAAAGTCCAAGGAGAGGTATGTAGCCGAAGTGTAATGCTGCCCACGCCTCAAGAAACAATATATCTACTTAAGTATGGTGGTTCAAGAATTATGCTGTGGAATTGCTTTTTCCCTCAGTTGGGACTGAGCCTCTAGTTAAAACAGAATGAAGAAATACTACTTTTTATAATTGTATAGCATAGTGCTTTATTAATCAGCATAGCCACACTTCATCTGTGTTGCAGGTTGTTTATTAACAATTGATAACTATACAGCGGAACTGTTATTATGTGTAGCTGTTAGTGGTTTTTAATTTTATATTCAATCATCAGCATATTCTCACCATGAACTACAACCCTCAAAACTGCACTGTTAATCAAAATTAACTAAAAGCCTGCACTTTGCATGTCTGTGACTTTACTCAGCACCTTTGATGTTACTCACATTAAATTCAATACTGTTAAGACATGCAAAAAATAAAATAATGAATTTCAAGCTAAGTTATGCTTTTTTTGTACCAAATATGATGCCATCCGAATGTATAATCTATGTATGTAGGCTATGATATGATACTAAAAAGAAAAAACAAATCAAAGGATAGAGAAGTGGACAGCAGACACAGCATCATCAAAGACAAGAAATGCAGTGAGTGAGGAAATGCTGTTTAATTTTTTATTGAGGCATACTGTTTTCTTCCTTTCATTTTTACTTTATGTTCTTAAACACCACAAAACACTTTTTTCAATTGTTTCTTTTCTTCAGTCCAACAACAGACTTGTATACTATTATATTTATCTTTAATTCAAACCTCTCACAAATTATAAATGTAATGAAAGATCATAAATAGCATATATACTGTTTATATTTGTTTAGTTGATATCATTAACCATTATTTATAATCCAGGGAATCCCACTAGAAAGAGGTTTGAATACTACAGATGTTTGAGTGCCGGTCTTAACACTCATCTTGGGGTGCAAGAGAATTGTGCATGAATGGAAATGCTCAGGAGGAACTGTGGTATAGTGGGTCCACAGCTTTCAGCAAAGGCCAGTTTTATATAAATAAGCACCGCGCTCGCGGCTTAGCGAGGGGGCGTGGTGGTTGTGTGGCTGCAGCACTTCTCAGGGTGATTTGCGATATGGGCGTTTCTCACCTAAGTGCACAGGTGAGAGACTGCCCTCATCCGTGATTGTTCCTGGGGCTGCTAATTTGCCGCAGGTGCTATGCCCTCTCAATATATAGAAGCACGAGTTGGCTAGGAAGGAGAGGAAAAAAAGAAAGGAGAGAAAGAAAGATGGAGGTTGCTGGAGAGCACAAAACAGGGGAGAGAGAGAGAGAGCCGGTGCAGGAGAGCGAGCGAGTGAGTGCAGGCTCGCATGCAGCTGTACGGGAAGCCTGGGTGTTGGGCCGACACCCGGGAGTTGTAGTAGTGGTCGCTCCCACTGAGTGATCATGTAGCAGGAGTGACCAGAGAGGAATGACGACTGGCCGCGTAAGGCCGGGAAGGCAGCGGGAGTCGGGAGGCTTGGTGTGAAGTCCTTGATGTGAGCGTCCTGGACATCAAGGAAACCAAGTCTCGGGCCTGTGATGAGTGTGCAACCGAAGCCAGGATCGGGAGGCCTCCAGACCGGTCAAGCAAAGTGAAGGTCAGCTGCAGAGAGAGTGACTCGCCTGCTACAGGGCCCAAACGAGAGAAGCAGGAGAGACAGTAGGGTAGAAGACACCGGGCTCTGTAAATGTTTTAAAGTACTGCTCCTGCATTGTGTTTTAACCTCGTTTTTTAAGGATTGTTTTTTTTTCTATTTTAACCTCCACGTATTTCACTCGCTTTTAATGGATTATTTATTTATTGAAGACTATTTTGGAGACAATGCACTTTATTCTGAACACCTTGTTTTTGTTGATTGTTTTAAATAAAAGCACATTGCACTTTTGCACCATCCCCTTGCTATGTTGTGCCTCACTGCTAAACTCATCGGTAACATTACAGACGGTGACAGGTTCAAGGGCTCCCAGACAGCAGATGGGAGCATGGAGTCGAACCTGCATCATCACAGGAACACCAGATGTGAAAGGAAGACTGGCCTACCCTTGAGAGTACAAATGTGAAAAAGGAGAACTGAACATCTGGTCATGTGATCACAAAGAGTAATAGAGGGGGATAGTCCAGTCTGTAAGGCAGCTTGTCTGTGGTCATAAATGAAGAATCAGAGATGAGACTCCAGATGTCTATAGCCTATCTGTAAAGAGGGTAAAGACATTAAACATTTACCCTTTCCTGTTAAATTATCTTATAGAGATTTCTCCGACTCTGATAAGTGGCTCCACTTATATTGAAATGGAAAAATTTATATAAATAAATACTACTAGAATAACTAGTGTCACAGACATGTGAGTAGGAGTCACCTAAAGGGCCTGAATAATGACAACTCCATGTCCGACCAGGGGGCAGCAAGGTGCACTAACTGTCTTTCTCGATCCCTTGCAGACCATTCTCAGGAAATCCCGCAGGGTTCCACCACCTTTGATGACGACACTTTTCCGGTTCCACCTATGATGACGTCACTTTCGGTCCCGCCTCTGAGGACATCTCTTCCGGGCCCACCTCTGAGAATGTCACTTACTGTCTAGCCTATCATGATGTCACTTCCTACACTGGCCTTTAAAGTGGCCATCTTGACTCTGTACCAGCAGTTCAGTTGTGGACTCCAATCTGGAAAGATCTGTACATCGATTCTTAAATTAATTTTGCAGCCAGGACATATTATACGGGTGGCTGCTCCAAACCTCCGTAATGTCTCATCGTGGTTTTTGTGACACTAGTAACGCATAATATTTTAGAAGTGTTGCACTTGGGTTTGTCAAACTACCCTAGATATAACAATATACATTACACACTATCTGAGGCATGTGTATGGGAGACAGCCTATGGTCTCGGATGATGGTAATTAATGGATTTTGGACAAAGGAAAGAAGAAATATGAACTTCTCATTTTATGTAAATTGAGACAAGAGAAGACATGACATATGTATTTAAAACCCTTATGAGAAAAAGTAAAGAGAACACCTGCTGTGAACTTAAAGTGAGTTCTTTAAGAAGAACATATTAGCACAGAGAGAAGTTGGTTGAAAGAAAGTTTATCACTAAAAGAAGTGTATTTAAAACCCTTATGAGAAAAAGTAAAGAGAACACCTGCTGTAAACTTAAAGTGAGTTCTTTAAGAAGAACATATTAGCACAGAGAGAAGTTGGTTGAAAGAAAGTGTGGATATCTTATATATAATTTGCCAGTCTCATCACTCACTCACTCATGTCCGTCCGAAGCCAAATGCGCAGTCGCCTTTTGCGCAGCTGCCCGAAAAACCTTACGAGACCGACATCGCGGCAGGTGGCGGATTTACAGCCGCAAAAATTCAAAGAGAAAAGCGACTTCGACCAACATCGCGGCAGGCGGCAGATTTACGGCCACGAAAATTCAAAGAGAAAGGCGACTTTGACCAACATCATGGCAGGGTCCGTCCGAAGCCGAATGCGCAGTCGCCTTCTGCGCAGCTGCCCGAAAAACCTTACGAGACTGACATTGCGGCAGGCGGCAGATGTACGGCCGCGAAAATTCTAAGAGAAAGGCGACTTCGACCATCATCGCGGCAGTCGGCGGATTTACGGCCGCGAAAATGCAAAGAGAAAGGCGACTTCGATTAAAGCTCTAGAGGCCTGAAAGGCAATTTCGACTACAGCTCCAGGCCTAATTACGCATTCATTCAATACACCTATATCAGGTTTGTGGTGCTTATACTTATTACTTACTATTCCACTCATGCCCGTTTCATCTTACGTTGTCGAAACGGGCTCTTTGTCTAGTATATAATAAGTTCCTTTAAGTCTCAAACTAATATGTGATTGGGCAGAGATGAGTGGGAATTAAAACATCAAAAAGATGTTTATGGTCGTATGTTCAGATTACAGTTTGATCTATTCTGCATATAAAGTTTAATACAATTGCAATTATGTGGAAAACTGATACTACTGTAAATATTAATTTAGAAAAAGCTACTCATGTTATTAATTGAATGTGATCTAGCGAACAATGGAACTAAGACAAATAAAATGCAAATGTGAAGTTTTTTTTTGTTTCTCGGCACTGAAATGTATACCAAAAGCAAGCATTTGAGAGTTATAGTTTTGGCAGGTTTCATTTTGCTGACTAGCATAACACACATAAAACAAAATCCTGTCTTTCCTTCTTTCCACTTTTGTACATTTTCATCACTGCAGCAATAAATGCAGGGCAAAAACACTCTCTGGTCTGAGCTTTGATACAGTATGTTACAGAACAAAAATATACATCTTTATTTTAAAATATGGCCAAAGGGAAATGTTATAATTTTACAATGCACAGGATTTTTTTCCTGCTACTTACATATTTTCTTCGCCCACAATGCAAATGGCAGAAAGAATTTTAACTATTTCTGTCATCATATTTGCTTGTTTTGGATCAATTGCTCGGGCCAGGAGCTGAAGGCTTCTCTCGTCTCCCAGAATCCTTTGTAAGCCATACTATATCAACAGAAAAGAAAAGAAAAATGTGAAAAGACATAAAACAGTATTTGAGTAATAAAATGGCTATTTACATTTGTCTTCATTTTTAAGTAAGTGAAGTAACAGATATGAAGTAAAAAGAAAAGAATTTCTTGACAGAGATATAGGTGTTCTCCTTGCAACTTTACATAGCAAGGTCCATTTTAGTTACTCTGCACTGAGCATTTAGTTTGTTAACACATTTCAAATGAAGAAAGGAAAGTCTATCTGTACTTTTAAAGGTGTGGTTGGATGGCTTTTAGAACATTAAAAAAACACACTTGACATTAATACACAAATATGAATAAGAAAAATCATTCAGCACTTGAAAACAACAACACTTAAAGTTTAGCTCTTGAATTAGATTAAGATTTAAAAGCAGCTAGCTCTCTCTGTGGTCAGTGACCCATATACAAAAATGACCTGCTGCTTGGGTGAGTTTTGGGATTTTGAGAAAGAAAGCAATTTCTGGGAACTTGAAGAGCACTTGAATGAAACAGGGGACACAATGCCATTTAGGTAGGTTGATGAAAAATGATCGTAACACTTCTGTATATAAAAAGAAAAGCAATGAATGATAGTGTCAATGGCACTGAAGTGGTACCAGTTTAATTTTACACACAGAACACAATAATGTTTGCCTTCAGGCGACAATGTCACACTTCGGTAGTGCATGATGGCTTATCCAGTAAAGTGTGTCTTATGACCTGGATTTTTCTTTGCCAGAAGGGAACCAACCCATATCTGCCAAATTTGGAGCCTCCAAAGCTTCCTACTACACGACTACCTTAAAGAGCAACATAAAACTAAATAACAATAATTTCAAAAAGTACATTTTAAACATATAACATTCGAAGGTGAAACAATTTCCAGTAAGCAGATCAAAAACTGTTAGGAAATACTGGACAACTACATAAAGAGGATTAGCATAAGGTTTGGTTAAATGCACATACTAACGTCCAGTAGTAATATACTGTATATTGTTACATTGTTGAATGTCAGGCTATATTTTAAAGACCTACAGATGGTGTTACAGCAGGAAGTCCTAGATTTAAATCAAAAAGTAAATAAGTAAAGATCAACTTCGAACTCTGCCCTGTTGAAAATGGCAGGCAATCCTAAAACAGTTCTTATAGCCTAGTGCTTTAATAAGAAATGGAGAAACAGGCATAGAGGGGATGCTCTGACCCAGTGGCTTCAGGCCTTCATTAGACAATGCCTTTCCCAATAAGACACTGTAGGGACACCTTTTAATGAACCACAGCAAGAGGGATAAATATAACCTGCATGACATAGCTCACTGAACTTAAGATAGGAAAAAATAGACAAGAGTTCCCTCAGAAAGAGAAAAGGCAAAATCAGATATAAGTGAGGGGAGCAGAATGTAGACCATTCTCTGCTCAGTACCTTTTTCTTGACTGGCAAGCACCTTAGTGTGTAAAAATCTCAAATGAAGTTGTCCCTTACCAAAGCTTTAAAATCAGGTATATTTTCTTTACTAAATCTTCCCTTTCATAAAGTATTGTGAACTGTTACATCATCTGGTTTCACTAAAGAGCTTCCTAAGTTTAGTAAGAAAAGCTAGAGCCTGGCAGAAGATGTATAGCACTCCATACCCTCCACCTTTCACATGGCACTAAGTAGAAAAACAGGCAAAACCGATTAATGCACTTATTTCAAACCCAAATGGTTTCCATTACACACATTACTACAACTAAATCTGTCAGCAATAAGATTTAACTTTATTACTTCAAAACTTTAATGAGTAACAGTGTATAATACTATAGTATAAATTAGTAGAGGACAGCAGAAACATTTTAGTGAAATACTGACACCTAATCTACCAGACGTTGTAATTTAATGAAGGAATAAACCCTGCACTGGCTAATCCTCAGAAATCCTACAGAAATTAGGAGGAGCAGCAAAACTCTGAAGGTCTAAAATTGTCATTGAAGGATAATGGAAGTTCAAACTACTGATTCGAGGTTATGAGAGGATTACAGAGAGATGGGAAGCTTTTTCACAAAGTCAGACAAAAAGGAGATCAAAAGCCAAGACCACACTATTAATTTGCAATCAAAAATAAAAATGAAAATAACAAAAATGAACATAGTCCTATTTTCTGCCTTCACAGTATTATCATGGGTTTGACACTTGTTGTGGATTATTAAGATTTTGTGAACCAAACCAACATTTACAATTCATCAGAATTGTTAAATGAAATTTACATACTGTATATGATCCAGTCAGGGAAGAACTGAAATAAAATGAAGCTAAAGCTAATTGGGGATTAATTACTTAATTATACCGCTTTGCTGTTTGAAACATTTTTCATTAAAAAACTTGTTAAACAAAATAACATGCTTTAACCAAAGCGTAAACTCTCATTATACTGCTGTGATAGGGATAGGAAATATAGTAGTACATGTGTATTTTAATAAGGTGAAAACAAATTAATATGAATGCTGATCAATATTATTCTGCATTTTAAGCTTAGATTTTATAATAGAGAACACCTTAACACCCTCTGTCAATTCACATGGTTTAATACCCTCAAACACTACGCACAATTCAAATTGACAAAATGTAAGCAAGTGTTTTATACACATGATGTTTTCACATGATACTCTAAAGCTAAGTGTTATATTTGTAAATTACTATAATAACTTTCATTTTCAATAAAAAACAAAACAAAAAAACTTGATGTGAATGTATTTTGCTACTAAGTGAACACCTCAGCTATTGGACAGGCCATGCTGGAATAGGCCAGGACCATGAAGGCAATGGACTGTGTATGTACTTCAAAAGACTGAAATACACTGTAAATATTTAACCATTCAAAACATTTTTGTGCATCTTATGTTGGTGCTAGAAATGTGTTTAGCATGAAGTAAACTGTTCCTATTGAATATAAAATATATATTATATATTATATATTATATATATATATATATATACTAAAAACAAAGAAAAATGATAATGAGCCATAATAATTGTATGTAGAATGATTTAATGGTCCTAATTTTTTTTTCTCTATATATGTATATAAGAAAAATATGCTTAAAATATTTAAAAGGAAATATTGTGTGTACTTTCTGATAAAGCTATTGATCACAGCATAAACTGTTCCATTTTACCCCTCGGTTCTGTCACCTCTTTCTAAAAGACTGATGCTTTAAGATTTACATTCAGTGAGGTGCGTAACTTAAGGGAACTTGAAAGATTCAAGTAAACTTATTTTTTCCTGGTACCAATTGTAATGATCCACACAAAGGACACAATGGTTATTTTGGACTAAGTTATAAATCAAGGTCACTAACAAAATGTGTTAAAACATGCAGTATGCACAAAGGGCATTAACAATTGCTTATACTTTAGAAATCAGCCCTGTTCCTCACTATATTGGTTATATTTAAGGGTTTCTCAGGACATTTCTGGATAATTTGCAGGCGGTGTGGTTTAATAGCTGAAGGCACTGGACTGTAAACTGTGTGACCCTGAACAAGTCACTTAACCTACCTGTGCCTAAACGTGACAAGAATACATGTAAGCAATTTGATTATAGTCCTGTATATATAAAGGCCCTTGGAACAGAGAAGCATCTGAACAGATGTGCTGAATATTTTAAAGATCTGCTGAACAGACCTGAACCCACCTGACATTTTTGCAACTAATACTGACATACCTATAAACTGCAACAAACCTACCAGAGAAGGGTTCAAAAAAACAGTAAAGCTGATAAAGAATGGTGAAGCAAATGCTTTTAAGGCAAACCTAGATACAACAGTAATAATGCAGTGCACTCTGGGAAGAAGAGCAAGTACCAATAGACTGGACAGATAGCTAACTTGTGAAGATCCCGAAGAAAGGAGACCCCAGCAAATGCTACAACTACAGAGGTATCACACTAGTTTAAGAGGTAAATAAACACTCTTTCACAAGAGACAGTGTAAATCATATTGGAGTAGTCACTTGTGTGGAATGCATCTCTGTACATCAGCTTTTTTTTAAATAAAATGCCTTTGAAAATGCTTTTGACAGAGTAGACAGAGGGACTCTGTGGAGAATTCTGTGGCATTATGGAGTATCATGCAAGATAGTCAAACTGGTGAAGAACTAATACATACAAATGTCCCTGCAGAGTCAAGCACAGGGGAAAGCTCACTATCAGGAGTCAGACAGGGGTGTTGGAAGTCCCCATAAACTTGTGTCAAACCAGTCACTCTCGAGGGAAGTCCACTTGAGGTAGAAGCTTTCACCTGTCTGAATTATATCATTGACAGACAGGGAGACACCATCGTTGATGTCAAGACAGGGACCAGCAAAGTTAGGGTAGCCTTCATCAAGCTCTAGAACATCTGGGGCTCCAAGGAGCTATCACAGCACACAAACATCAGACTGTTCAACTCCAATATTAAGTCAGTTTTTCTGTACTGGGCAGAGTTACAGGACAACAAAGAACAACATCAGGAAAGCGCAGACCTTTATTAATGTCTGCCTGAGAAAAACCATCTCGATCCACTGGCACCCAAAGTCATCAATAACACGGATTTATGGAAGAGAACACATCAGCTACCAGCCAAAGAAGAATCAAGGAAACAAAGATAGAGATGGATAGGACACATGCCGTGCAAACTAAATACCAACATTGCCAGGCAAGTGTTAACATTGAATCTCCAGGGAAAGCAGAACAGAGGCTGTCCAAACCAAAGAACACTTGGCAAAGTGACTTTGAAGATAACACCACAAGATAGGATTCATCTGGGGACATCTTGAGAAAGCTGCCCACAACAGAGGACTTTGGCAAACTGCTGTTGACAGCCTATGCCCAAGGAATGGTGATGGGCCTAAGCAACTGAGTAAATACTACCCAAAGAAAACAAACACACAAATCTCTTTTTGAACAAAAAGTATAATGTTTAAATATGTAAAAAAAATCTGAATTATGAGAACACTTGACACTTTAGCACACAATAATAGGTAGTTTACCATTGTAAGTTATTATATTAGAATCATTTCTTGAATACACAAAGAACCATTTCTGTAGAAAAATTACATTTTAAAAATATTGTAATAAAAGAACTGTGTTTTGGAATAGATTAGAGATGTTAAAACTGATCCATGTTATTTATAAGATGATCAGTTTTATTTAAAAAAAAATTGGCAGTATGAGTGGGGGAAGGCAAAGGTTCACCTCCCAATTAGAAAGATAGGGATTATGGTAATTAAGCAAGCTCAACATAAATACTGTATATTCACAGAATTCCTGTAACAGTATCAAAATTGAAACAATGGGAAATCTACATTTTTAATTATATTTCCAAAAGATTTAGTGCATTAACTTCTTTAAACTAACTGATGTCCATTAGAGACAAAAAAGAGAAGAGAAAAAAAAATGAGCATGTGTGTTTAAAGACCCTCCATGAAAAAGAACTCATAATTGTCCCAAATAACTTGAAACTTACAAAAGTAATTGGCACCCATCATTGCTTATCTCATGTTTAACAAAAAGCAGACTTTATTTTAAGGTTTTGATTCACCGGTATATTTCAAATAATTACACAACTGAAAATGACACGAAAAAAAGATGGGACCCTTAACCTAAAATTTTGTTGAACACCGTTTAGAGGTAATCACTGCAAACAAGCAAATCCTGGAGCTCTCAATGATACTTCTTTACCTGTCAACAAGTACTGTAGTCTGGCCCACTCTTCCTAAATAAACTGCTCCAGCTATGTCGGGTTTGAAGGGTTCCTTCTCCAGACTGCATGTTACGGTTCTTTCCATAGAAAGCTCATAGAAGGCAACTTCAGAATAGTCCAATGTTTTGTTCTTAGCCATTATTGGGTGCTTCTAGCTACGTGTTTTGGGTCATTTCATTATCCTGTTGGAGGATCCATGACCTTCAACTAAGACAGAGCTTTCTGACACTAGTTAGTACGTTTTGCTCCAGAATGTCTTGGTAAGTCTTAAGATTTCATTGTTCCCAGTACAGACTCAAGGCACCTTATGCCAGATGTGGCAAAGGAGCCCCAAAACAAAAGTCAGCCACCTCCATGTTTGCTGTTTTTATTTTATTTCTTGAATATTTTGTGTCTTCATCCATGGATACAGAGCTGATGTGGCTTGCCAAAAACTTCCAGTTGTGTCTTATCTGTCCAAAGGCCATTCTCCCAGAAGCATTGTAGCTTGTCAATGTGCATTACAGAAAATTCCAGTTTGGCTTTTTTATGTTCTTCTTTCAACAGTGGAGTCCTCGAAAAAGTGACACATGGTGCAATCAGACACTGATGGACCTTGACCATGGATTTCAGCTTGTATCTCCTTGGAAGTTGTCCTTGGCTGTTTGTCTACCATTCTCACTATCCTTCTACCAATTCTGGGGTTGATTTTCCTTTTGCAGCAAGGTCCCATCAGTCCTATGGACCGTAAACGTCGTAATACTATTTGCAGCTGTTGTCGTAGGAACATCAAGTTGCTTGGAGATGGTCTTATAGCCTTTGACTTGAACATGCTTGTCTATAATTTTCTTTCTGATCTCCTCAGACAACTCTCTCCTTTGCTTTACCTTGTCCATGTTCTACTTTTCTCCATTTAAATAGGCTGAATTACTGATTGCATGATTGGAGATATGTTAAATACTAATTAAAAAACAGCTAAGTTGAAAAATCACTTTAATGAAAATATTTTTGATCTTTTCTAAGGATATCAACAAATGTGTCCAGGCCATTTTACAATATCTTTACTTTACCTCTTTTCACACCTGCTTTGCAATACTCAATGACATATCAAAAGCATGGATGTATAAATGGGACAATTGCTTTTCGTTTAATCACTTCTTAGGAGACACACAGCACTTTTACAATGAGCTCAAGGGTACCAACAAATGTGTACACATCTGTAAGTGGCGCCCCATCAAGGGTTGTATTTTGTCTTGCCCTGGACACATTTGAAGTGATTAAGCTAATAAATAAATAAAATCTTAGAACTTAGACTACATATTATAAATACTGTAATATACTGCAGAAAATGAAGACAATGGTTAATTTAAGTGAAATGTTATTTTTAAACATTTTAAACATTTAAGAAAATGGGTATTTTTAACCCCTTGAATTAAATATGTTGCTTCCGTTTTCATCCTTCCCTTTACCATTTTTTACTTAATTACTTTTTCCTAACATTTTCTCACTATATCAGAACATGTTTATTTGTAAAATGTTCTTACATTCTTTGAAAGAAAAAAGTTCATCAATACTCAGTTTACATCTTTTCACATTATCATGCTAAAAAGGTAACACATATTCATAAGAAACTGTGAAATGCTCTATATCCATGTGCAATTTATTTGACATACCTTGTTATTCATGAAGGCCTTGAGACACTGAATAAGTTTATGCTGATTTCTTTTGTCAATTGGTTCTTGTCTGGAGATAAAATGATAAATAAATGAATAGATAGATAGATAGATAGATAGATAGATAGATAGATAGATAGATAGATAGATAGATAGATAGATAGATAGATAGATAGATAGATAGATAGATAGATAGATAGATAACTTACTGCTTTTTGTCCAGTAGCCTCTCCAAGATGTCCAGCAAAAGTCCCAGGCCTTCATGTCCAAAGTTATTTACCCAACTAGGCGAAAGAAAAAAATATGATATTAAAAGTCTTTAAATTACAGTAAACTCTATTTTGAGTATTTTGAATACTATTAACTTTTAAGTATTAACATAAACGGTGTAACAGACTCCATCTTATACTTTATTGGTTTAAGCACTGCTGTTTTTTTAAATAAATATAAACAAAAGTTATTAACGATACTATTCAAACTTTTCTCTATAGCTACATAACTCCAATTTAATAAAGTCACTTTATCAAATTCATTTAAATTGCATTCATTTCAGAGAATCTCTGCAAAAATAAATACAGTATATAATGTTGTATTAACCATGGAATTCCCCCTTATTACCACTGGTGATAACACTGATAAAAATGTGAATTAAAAAAAATGTCAAAAAAACAAAGAGGAAAACTAGTAGATAAAATATTTTATGTATGCTTTTATTGCCTTTGGATATTAGAAGAAGAATCATCTCTTCCAATTGCAAATTCTATCACTCAAATAAACCTATTACTAATTAGAAAATATATTCTTTTCAAACCTCAAGGGGAAAAGACATATCATTTCCAGTCCTATAAACATCAATCAAAATTAAGATTAACAGCAAGTACTGTATATTGAAAGCAACAAAAAATAACATTCTACTTTTGTAATGTAAGGAGAAATGAACTTTGCACACAGTTAATAAAGCAACTAAAAATATATTATTTAAATTCTATAATTACACTCTCATCAGTTAATGGATGCCTGTGTGTCAACATTTTTGCTTTCTAACTACAAAAAACTAAATTAGCAAATGTGGATGGTGAATTATATATTATGTACTTTCTCACATTATAGCTATTTCCCCCCATCTAAACACTTTTTGCAGTTAAAATAAATATTAGGAAAAAAAAATTCCAGTTTTTCTAAGAAAATGAAGGTAAAGGAAGTGTCAGGCATCTTTTTCACTATAAAATTACTAAATGAGAAGTAGCTTCATTCATTTGATTGATCATAAAAAAATGCATAAAAAACGTTAGTGTATGTATTTAGAAAGGATTATTATATACATCTATCAGAAGCACTCTTGAAATAAAATATGTGATTGATGAAGACCGGATTCCTTTTCAAAGAAAGTAAAACTTTTTTTGAGTTTGCTGGTTTTCTTTTATGGTTCGGTGTTTTTTTACCATCCACTTCATGAGCTAGAGAGGCAGCATTTAGGACTGTTAATACAAAATTAATAAACCTTTTTTCAGTAACCATTATTTGTACCATATCAACAGCTGTCTGTAAAATCAGACTTTTGGCAATTACATGTGGCTTACTGGATACCATTGGATTGGATCAGCTGTGGAATGGCCAAATGGGGGAGGCAGCTTGATGGCTGAGGTCTCCAGGACTCTAAACAAATCCAAATCATATTATGTGATATCATCTACTGTTAAATTCTGCTCCATATTTGTAAAATTTTTATTTTTTTTACTGTATTGAGGATTTGTTCTGTTCTGTGTATTGCATTGTATTGAGCTCCTTCTTTTTGACACCCACAGCATGCCCAACCTACCTGGAAAGAGGTCTCTTTTTGAACTGCCTTTCCCAAGGTTTCTTCCATTTTTTTCCCTACAAGGGTTTTTTTTGGGAGTTTTTCCTTGTCAAAAGGCAGGGTCTGTTAAAGCCCATTGCGGCACTTCTTGTGTGATTTTGGGCTATACAAAAATAAATTATATTGTACTGTATTAGATAAACTTTATTGGTGAGTAAAGGGCACCCGGCATTACACTTGATATACTAGAGCCAGTGCACCCAGGATTAATGAGGCAGCAAGAGTATTGTCTTTGAATTGATCGATGTGATACATATGATACGTTGCTACTATTTCTGTACTTTTTCTTTGGACTCTTTCCCTGTGTTTCCAGTTGTCAATAAAACACTTTTTATATATTTAAATAAATGATGTCATCCCTGGCGTTACATTGAATGTGGAGTTGGCTAAAGAATGACTTTTATGTTTCACAAAACATAATTTTTGATGATTATATCAATTGAAATGAAATATTACAGTCCTGTAACATTGCCATTCTATGACTGGCCAAATTGTTTTAAACAGCTGCACATACTTTTATAAGAATTGATCAAACTGAACAAATGACAGGTGACCATTTGCAGCATATTAGTATAGGGAGAAGGAGTAAACTTTTTCTTTATTACATTTAAAAGTGTGACTTAAACTGTGTGTTTAAGGACTTTTACAAACACATTTTATTCCTTTTCTATGTTATAAGCAAACCGTGCATTATTTTCAAATGCTTTTTTATTCAGATAAGAATTTGTATGAATTTTTTGATAATTAGTTTAAGCAAAAAATCTGAAAGACTCTGAGGCATTTTAAGTTCAGAATTTAAAGAATGCTACTGCATTACTTGGCTGTGCATACTTTTAGTGATAAGAGCTGTTACCACAAAGTATGTAAATAGTTTATTGCTTCACAAATGCTATTCACCACAAACCCTGTCTTCTGGGTGCAAGGTTGTGTGGGCACATACTGTGCTATAGCCTCCTGCTTCAGACATGGCTTCACAAAATCATTTCTCTCAGTTAGTTTTATAAGACAGAATCTTACATGCATGATCCCTAGCAAAAGAATTAGTTATATGAGGCTACCCCACACCAGGAGAAAGGCAAATACTTGGAGACAGGCAGGACTTAGATTTATGCAAACCAAACAAAAGGCAAAATCGCTTTTGAAAACAGGATCACACCTAAATATAGTATAAAAGATCAAATCAAATAGTTCATGAGAGAGGGAACTTAATCCAAGAATGCATTAAGTCACTGCCAGAACTTTATTTTAAGCAGAATCTGGACATACGCACACATATTCAGAGTGCTGCTAATTTTCATATGATTTGCAGAACTACAGGGTATTTCAGGTTGTATACTGTGGATTGCCACATTCAGTTTATTTTTTTTGTTTATGGCACTAGATATTTTAACTTAAAAAAAAACCAATTAAGGTGCCCCCTTCTTATTTGCTCTCTTCTGTCGCCAGGGCAGAAAAACCTAGCTTCTTTCTCAGTAAGGTAAATCAGAGAGGACATAGCCACAGTGACAGTCTTACCTGTGTCTAGGAACTACTGACAGAAAGTAGTGGTACTGGATGCAGGTGCACCAAATACAAATGTTGGTATGTATAAGATAGGCAAAGAAACATAGTAATAGCTGTGTGCCCATGGGAAAAGAATGTGTGCATTTGAAAAGGGGTTTATGTTTTAGGGAGAAGTTGCCCCAAAGCACTTCCATGATAAAATAGTTATCATTTATCCATTTACCTAGTATCTAATCAATTATCTAATTCTATTAATAGGTAATAAGTCCCAATATCTAATGTAGATAGTTTTTAAAACTAACATGGTTTTCACTTGATTAACATACCCCTCTGTGAGAAGAAGTACTTCTTTGTTTCACCCTTGTTAATTTTCCACCTCTGCCAAATTTTTCCTGTGGCAGCTGTTTCCTGTACTTTTCCCACTGTTTAACGTTCATAATGACTTTTATCTTTTAAAATTTGTTAACTGAAGAAGTTTTGTTGTTTGTCTTGGCTTCCATTGAAATTCTTTTTTTCTTCTGACCTTTGCAATAGATATTTTGATTTGTTGTTGCCTGTGATTTTTTTTTTTAATATACGGTCGGTCTAATCAGTAAAAGAAGTATTTACACCTACTTAGAAAGGCAAAACCATCTTATTTACACCATATTTTAATCCTGGTTGTAGAAGTGGATATCAGCTCCTGAAGATGGAGCACTAAAGCATAGAGCTGAAAAAAATCTCAGAAAAGAATATTTGATATATACTTGACTTTATTCCCAATTTAGAAGACAATTTCTTCTGCATATAAAATTGTCAGTAATTAGGAGGATAAATCTCCCACAGTGAACACTTTGTTTTTTAGACTTACAATTTTCATATTTGAGATTCTGTGATTTTTTTTCCCCACTGTTTGCTAAAGAGTATGCATATTTGCTCTACCAGATTTTTAAGTGATGAGGTGCTGTTCTTCATCTTTGCTTCTTTAATTACCTAAGTGTAATTTTGGTCTACTTAAATCGGCATGTTACTCTTGTGGTCATTGGAGCTGGTGCTAGCTTGCTAGGTCTTCAATTTCTTGAAGATCTCTAGGTACAGTCTCTAAAGCACAAAACTTTGAACTGAGATGTATAAATTTGACAGTTTTCACAAGTGAAGCCTTGATGAAGAACCATGACATCTGCTTTTAAATGCCTCTCTCCTGAATCTGGGCTTTTAGAGTGACCCTTTGTTTAACAGAGAAATGCAGATTTTTCATTTTGATTAAGCAGTACTTTTAACTTGGTGTCTATACCGCAAACAGCACAGCAAACTCTCAAATGTTTCTTATAGCATTGTGATGCTAACTACATCCCCCAATTACCAGCCAATCAGCTTTACCTGGCGGCTACAGCTCAGACAAGGAACCTTTTATGTCCCCTGAGTTGACTTTAAATTTAGGAACACCTACAGTAAATGGTTTGCCAGAGGGTGTCTGCAGTGCTGCATAATAGTGAAAGAAGACAATTTCCAAGGTGCCCATTGTGTTAGCAGTATTTCACTTGATGAAACTTGTCACCAAATTAATTAGATCAAAGATGGCAATGTTAAAAATTCATAAGATATCGACTGAATTCACTACCCAGCCCAACACAACATGATGATGTTCTTATATCACACTTACATTACATTTTGAGAAGTTAGCAAGGTACTGTATTTCATTATTTACCAAAACTTGTAATCACAAATCTCAAAAGAAAATAGAAAGTGTGCAATAGCTTTAAAGGAAACAAAGTTAAAAAGTTAAGGCAAAAATTTGACTTCTATAGCAAGATGGGTAAGTTCTTAAAAAACAGAGATATATCAAAAAGAAAAATGCTTAAAAGCACACAAAGATTACACTAAAAAGAAAAAGACAAAAAGGTCTAAACCTGAGGAAAATTTTAATTTATCCCAGTTTTAGATTTGCTCATACACATATACATACACACTACATTTTAGAACACCTCAGTTTTTTCAGTTTTAATGCAAATGCATACAGTTCAATGAAGGCATAGAACAAATAGACAATGTCAGATTTAAATAAGTCAAGGAATAATTAAGCATACAAAATTGTATTCAAATTTTTGATTCGTCAAAATAGCCACCTTTTGCTGATTTAATAGTCAAACTGTGGTAACTCTTTTGATTGAGACTGCCAGTCACTCTGTGCAAGATCACTAACTATGCCTCCAGCTAAAGAACCTCAGACCATCATACTTTCTCCTTCACGTTTGACAGTTGATGTCACAAACTGACGAACGATCCTTTCACCAACTCAATGGTGTATAAACAACCCTACATGATAAACCAAAGATTTAATATTTTGATTAATCAGTCCATAAGACTTTCTTCCAGTCCGCAGTAGTCTACAGTTGGTATTTCAAGGCCCTATTTTGTCCTTTAAGGAAAGGCTTTCTTACTGACACTCGCCCTGTCAAACCTGCAACACTAAGTCTCCTCTTCACAGTAGAAACTGAGACTCGCTTTTTCGATAACTGTTAAGTTGTGCTTGAAACGGTTGTGTTGTGAGGTGCCTAACACGCAAGCTGGTGATCCTCAGAATCTTGTCTTCTGATTGGGTTGTGAATCTACCAGATCTCTTCCTATCAGAGTTTCTTCCAGTTTCCAATCACCTTTTGATTGTGTAGGACATCATATTCACTGACACTTTGATTTTTCTGCAGATCTCCAAATGAAAGGCATACACTTCTAAGGATAATAATGTTCTGTCTCATTTAATTTGTTAATTGCTGTTTTCATGCCACTGTCACTGGAATTTACAACTTTCTACAGTATAATATTGTCCAAGTAGTACTTCAGAGGTTGCAATAACACAGTCTGTTCCAACTCTACTTTAAGAAAGACAGAGGACTTCTAAGTAATCAACAAAAGTTGGGACAACTGTACAAATCGTTTGACTCAACTTGCATGCCTTAATTTACTTTAATTGCTGCAGAACAACTCTAGATTGTAACCTGTTAGTTGTTCCCTGAATAAGGCCTGTTTGTAACATTCTGAAATTTCCTTTTTTTCAGTTTTTGCTAACTTAAACTTTAAACCTTTAAACTTAAATTTGAAAAAAAAAAAACTAACATGTTCTAAAACTTTTCACCAGTATATATATATATTGTGATGGACAACCGGCTACAGACTCCGGTCGCCACCCCCAGGCAGCTAGGAGGAGCCCTCCGGACCGCATGATGGTGCCCCGAGTTCCAGCAGGGCCTCATGGACTTTGTAGTTTCTATACACAGCCCTGCTGGATACCTTGGGGACCACCGGGAGTCGCTGTAGGGGGGCTAGTGGACTCTTGTGTGCCCTATAACCCGGGAGTGCGTCAGTATCACGTGTCCGGAAGAAACGATGTGCTCCTGGGGTGAAGAAGAGGACTGTATACCCTAACCCGGAAGGAAACGGACTTGTGGGTTTTGCCAGGAATCATTTCCAGGTATGGGGATATAAAAGGACTATGGGAAAGCCCAGACACTGAGCTGAGCTGGGAGGTAGGAGGGCGAAGTGTCTGGGCGAGGAGGATTGGTTTGTTTATTGAGAGAGTTGGTGATTTATATGAGTAGTGTGGTGTGGAGAGTGCTTTGTGCACGTAATAATAAAATAAATAATTATTGTACATTCACCTGGTCATCAGAGTGGTACCTGAGGGTTCAAGAGGTGGACAAACACCTCAACTGTTACAATATATATATATATATATATATATATATATACACATACATACAGTATGTGTGCGCGTGCGCGTGTGCGTGTGTGTGTGCATGTACATCTTTAGGGCCTTTCATAGTATTTGGGAAAAATACACATTTTTCCTTGATTTACCATTCTGCTTCACAGTTTAAAATTAAAAATCAAACAATTCCAACATGATTGAAGTGCACATTTCAGACTTTCATTTAATGGCATCTGTATATATTTTGGCCACACCATGTAGAACTTATGACACTTTTTCTACATAGTCTAGAAGGCAAAAAAATAGAGAGAACCGCAAATACCTTGATGTTTTACATAAGTAGACATCAAGATTTGTTGAACAGTATATCATATGTGGGACTCAGGAGGTGCTGGACAAAAAAACTGAAGTGATTTCAAAGGGCTCACAAGTAACTCTTACAAATACAAAAATGTGATCTTTCACTGTATGATGCTTTAGCATTTTGAATAAGACATGGAGGACTACTACCGTTCTCATTTGCAAGGTTAGGAGACAAGATAATGATGTGCAGTTTTAAAACAGAAAGCACACTCTATATTGTCTGTGTCTTTGTGATCCATTCACACTTCATTTTCTGTTTTTTTGTATACACACTTGTTTCATTTGTCCATTGTTTTCATGCACAAGCTTACTTCATTCAATAAAGCCATTCAGGGCAGCCAGATTGCTCAGCACAAAAAATTCTAAAGTTGATGTATTATGTAAAAGAAGCTTAAGGTCAAATCATTTTCCACAAATTTGCATGGAATAGTTACATAATTTATACAAATGATCTGATTTAATGTTAAAACTTGGTTTTGCTTTATATTTAATGAGAATTTTGAAACTGTGAAATTGCCCAAAAAATGTTTCACAATTTCTTGAAAAAGACTTGGCAAAAAATAAAAATCATGTGCTGCCAACATAAATCAAAATTTGTTCCATCATTACATGTTTTAATTAATAGTGGACATATTTTTAGAAGTACAGCACTAGTATACTTAGCCAGCATGTACATTCATTTTTTATCAGACCACACATATATGGATCAGGAGCATGTAATAAAAATAGGTTTGTCAATTTGTAATCAAAAGTAAAAATCTGTGTGAGGTCCTAGCTAGACAAGGGCATAGAACAGCTAATTCAACCAAGTGCTGCCAGTGGCATCAGTGGAAGAGTAAAAAAGGCAGCTGAGGATACAGAATCTGTGAGTGATTTTGATTGAATTTGAAAGATTCTGTAAAGATGTAGCGGTCATTCAATGGACAGAAACAGAAAAGCAGTAGGAGGGCATGGGGCAGTTAAGAAGGTTAGGTCAAAAAAAGATCACAGGGATCCTCCAAGTTTATTGTTTTGGTGGCACCACCTGTACCACTAGTAGCAGGAGAATGACTGCAGGAGAGAACAATTGTTCACAGCTGCAATAAAATTAAATAAAATAAATGACTTCCTTGAAAAGGCTCATTGAATCTTCTGGTGGTTTTTAGTAGCCATGTTTGTGCTAGTTGTCTGCTGTTCACCCAAATGTATTGTGTCTGTAATGGTGGCTGAATGCTTTTCATCAGGAATGTAAAAGTGGTGACTTTTAAGAATACATCTATAATAATAATATATCCAAAACACATACTTGTTTTTTAGGTTCAGTATGGAAGGAGTCAATTTGCTTTTGTGCAATGTTGCCAATTCAGGATTCTGATTGGTTGTTGTTAAAACGTTTACTGCTCTGTCAAAAAATATCAAAATCTCCTGCCTTCATTCTACTGTTTTAACTATTATTACTTGGCACAACTTGTAAGTTACACTTGAATTGGTTTTATTATTTTATAATATTATTGATTTGAAACTTTTGGTGCTTTGTCCTCCAGCAGAGGGTGCTGCAGCACATTCAGTACCCATTTTCCAATGACTGTGCTCTAGTTACTAAAAAAGAGCTGCCTCTCAAAACTTCCTCAGTAGTACTTGTTTCATGAACAAATCAAACATACAGCTAAACAGCAAGTACATGTCCATGAAAATTTCTACATAAATATCATTAGGCTTGTATTGACATACTAGCTGTGCTACCTGTCAAAGACTATGTTGAAACTTAAGTAATCAACATGGACCTTGGAATTAATGTTTGTTTCTATTATATGCCATTTGGGATGGGATTTCGTAAAAACAGTGTTAATGTTAGCAATGTGCCATCTATTGGAATGACAAACGCAATGCATTTTATTACTAAAAATATTTGTGATGTGCCATCTTCTGGAATGACAGAGACATAGCAAACGGACAGATACACAGATGTTTATCCTTTTATTATGGTGCATTATTATACAACTATGAGAAATCATCACTTTTATAACTCCACATAAAATATAATGTTTCTGTAAACAAGAATGTTTTCTAATTTTTAAATGACAGGGTCACTACTTGCTCCTTGCTGTGTCACCCATACAATATACTTGTCATATGCCTGTGAACATATCTGTTAATGCATCATTAAAATAGAAATTCGCCATCACAGATGCTATTCTGGCACCCTTGTGAAAAACGTCTTAATGGCAGATCCCCGCAAATATACAAAACCAGAGCAATGGTAATGCACATCTGACATAATACATAGCGTAACCAGTTTCTACTGGAGTGCTGTGTGAGACAGGCTTGTTCCAATCGGCAATCTTATTGGAAATCGATGATTGTTAACTTACATCACTGACGGACATTCCTTTGCTGATGATTTTAACCACGTGATTAAACACATCCATAAATGCCTTGTTTACATTAGGCACTTGTTTCCAGTTCTATATGGATAGACTGCAA
The DNA here is from genome assembly GCF_900747795.2 of Erpetoichthys calabaricus. Classification (NCBI taxonomy): domain Eukaryota; kingdom Metazoa; phylum Chordata; class Cladistia; order Polypteriformes; family Polypteridae; genus Erpetoichthys; species Erpetoichthys calabaricus. The sequence goes on along the minus strand of NC_041405.2, from coordinate 95,684,916 downwards.
ACACATTGCATTCACGCTAGGAAATTTGACATGCTTTTTTAAAAAGAAAGAAACAAATCTAATAACATTTTCCCTGACAGAATACAAATTTGTGATTTCGCAGTCTCCTCTGTTGTGGGGTTCAACAAGGCAGGCACTCCAACTTGTATGCATTAAATCATTACTGATAATGAATACCACTAGAAAGAGCCATTAGCAGCATACTATAAAGTGAAGACAAGTGCATCAGGATGGATGGATGGATGGATGGATGGATGGATCAAGACTGGCAAGATAAAATCCTGCGTAGATAATTCAATGACCATAGCCACTGCCTAGTGCCCAAATATGTCACTCACATGTTTCTGCATTTATGAAAGACTGAGCCATTCATGCTACTAAAAAGAATAGACATGAGATTTAGAAAACCTGTGCTATCGCTGTTATGGTATTACTGTTGTTGGTACTGGCTACCAACAGTTTATCTAGTCTTTTGGAATATACAATCTCTCAGTGAGCCAGTGTATTTGGAAAGTAAGTTGTTCTCTCTGATCAGCTCTGCAGGAGTCGTACATCAGGCTCTCACAGGGTGAATGACTCAGTGCGACAATGCAATCAATGGGATGACACCTACTTTAACTCCAGGGTATATAACTGTTCATTTTCTGTACAGGTATGCCATTTTGGAAGAGTTGAAGATTGACATATGGGCTCAGATAAAAAAAAAAATACTTATGCTATAAAATGACACATCCGAGAGAATTTGCAAAGCAAACATAATTCACTCACATAAATAATTTGAAAGAGCTGTGGTAACAATGTGTTATACCAATAATTAATGGACAGTGAGAAAATTCATAAGTGCTTGTGTTCGCATCATTGGCTAAATCTACATACTCCACTGGATGAAGTACATCCAAATAACTATGTGAACTTGTTGTTTGCGAATCTCCCACAACAACCACCTTCCTGCTTAGTTAGCACAGCTTTGTTTAACACTAGAATCACCAGAGCCTACGAAAAAACTTCTGTGTAAACACATTGTTAAAACAGAAACGTTTGTCATATTTTAGTAGTAAATGACAAAATGTTTTGTGTCGTAGCAGTAAGATTTGCTGACTTGTAATCAAGAGTCCCCAGTTCGATCCCGTCTGCCTCCTGTGTTTGCCATTTTGAAAACACACACAAGGACCCGTCCTTCCTAAATTTACAACGTGTGTACCTGTTGCAATTCGCACACTTCTCTCTATACTGTGGTTTCTACTACACACCTGAAAGAGAGACAATATATGTGACATTCTGAAGAACTAATTTTATGAACTGAATAGTAACCAACCAGAAAACATCATTGCACTAATGCAATATCATTTGAAAATGAACAGTGTCAGATCGGGTGTGAATTTATGCTGGCGCTGTTACTAAGAGTCAGATCAGGAGGGGCGGGGTTGGGGGGTACAGTGTGATCATGATTCAGAGAATAAAACTGAAAAAATCTAACTTTTACAAGTACAATAAATGTATACCCAATGTCCCATATACAGCATTTGGACTTCAGGCTTCTCACATTATATAGTTTATGCCGACATTTTGTCATTTACTACTAAAATATGACAAACGTTTCTGTTTTAACAATGTGTTTACACAGATTATTGTGGAAACGGAACACACATGAAATGCATGTGTTCCAAATAACGATCTATTATTTCCACTCTAAAACTCCAGCACTTCACTCCCAGATAATCAATCAAGGCATGAGCTGGGAGAAGTTTGTGCACGGTCTGTGGCGGTGGGGGATGGAATAGCAGGCTGCTTGCTGCTTGTCTTAATTGGCACATTTACAGGACAAAAGACGCTGAGGGAGATGTGCGAACGGATTTAAGGTGGGCCGGATCTACAAGTTTTTTCGTAGGCTCTGGTAATTCTAGTGTTAAATCATTTTACTCACCATGCTCATGTGCTTTGAAGTCCAAGTATTGCCAAATAGACAAGGTTCATTTCTACTTAGCCACGGATTCACACATCTGTGTTTTTCTATATTAAACAAGATAGTTTAGTACCTTTAGTACCTTATTATAGTGCATGGCTATTAATGATGAGGACACTCTTTGGCCATATTGAAAATTACAGGAACTGCTGAAAAGCAATGTTGGCTCACTCCCCATTGCCCCCACACCCAACAACATTGTCTATCACCAGTGTTTAAGGGAACAATTGACAGACCAGAAAACATTAAACACCGTACAACCCTAGTGCAGGAAGTGAAAAAAAAATGCGGAAATTTGTGAGGGTCATTAAACCATGCTTAGTGCATTTCCTGTCTCAGTGTCTACATTGGCTATACTTTATACATATCTCTTCTACTTTCTCTGTATATACAACAAGAAAATAAATACAAAAATGGCAACAGATTTTCACAAAGAAAGTGGACCCCACTGTGATCTTGTGAGAAACAATGGGGTGTTGCTGAGTTGAGATTTTAAGGTATCCATAAGGTGTCCATTGGTTGGACAAGCATACTGAAGCCCATATCTTCCACTGATATTTTGTAAATATTTCTCTTTAACCAGCTGGGTTGTTTATTTTAGACCTGAACAAGGAAGCAACATATAGCATTTTTGAGTTAACGGTCAACACTAGTCAAAAATCCATGAATGCATACTACAAACAGCTATTTCTTGCAAGAGTTCTATAAGCCAAGACAATAATAATAATAATAATAAATTTTATTTATATTGCACTTTAAGACAAGATGTGTGGCACAAGCAATCTGTTCACTTGTAAGATTTGAAGATACTTGAAGGTGAGGGTGTTGTTCTTTTAGAACTGGGGTAAGCTGAGAAGCTGCTCCAAATTTTAGATGATATTAGTTGTATAATAAACCCACAAGGAATTATGTGGATTTGTTTTGTATATAAATTGTATTTTTAGACTGTGAGAGGATACAGGAGTCTTTGAGTTAACAAAAAAAAGGAAAAATAAAAAAGCTAATGGTGAGCAAGTAAAATTGATATATAGAGTGAAGCAGTTAACAAGCTGCATCCAAGAATGTTAACAGTTTAAATAAAACCCAGCTCCACTGTCAAAGAAAACAAACCATAAAATTCAAAACAAAAATTTTAATGAACACCCCAACAACACTAAATTGAAAGAAATGGAAACAAAACTTTTTTGTAATCTCTGCCTGCAGACTTCTCTTTGTTTAAAAGCAGCCATGAACAATTTCAGTGTGTAACAAGGAGCAAAATGTGTAAAATAGCTTTGTTTATATGGCACTGAAGATGTACCGATAATAAACAAAATGGAAAAATAAGTTAATCTGAAAACCTGTATTTCACAAACAGCCATTTACTTTTGTGAGGCTTTGTAATTTATTTATGTGCGAAGAACCCAGACAATCTTTTATTGTCTTGACATTCCAAATCTTTAAATGTTGATTCCAGCACAGCATGTGTCCAACAAGCACAAGAACAGAAAGGGAAATACACTAGGGTGAGTCAAAAAAGAATTATTACTGAATATGTGCATGTCAATTAAATGCATGCTTAAGGATTTTTTTCTTTCTTTTTTTTAATGGAGAAAACATGATTACCACTCATGACAAACCAAGGATAAATTAGACTGAAAAAGCTATTTATTCAGTGGTTGAAAATGAAAATGTTACCCAAAGTTCATGGAGAAGAAAAAAAATAACAATATGAATATATATGCAGACATGAACATTCAGTTTATCCTTTCAGGAGTGTACAGACCATTTCTGCATAATTTAGAAGAATTTCAATAGATCTGGCAGGGCAGCAGACAGCGGGCTGTGGTTTTAGCCTCTTGACTTAAAAGAATATATCTGTGTCAGAGTGATTCATGAGTATTCCTGAGCTGTACTAAGATATAGATTTGGTTTAACCCTCAATTGTCCAGAGATGCATTAAAATTGTCATAACACGTTTTGCACTATTTCTGAATAGCCCATTGTTAATCACTGGTGACACAGAAGTAAAGCTGAGTGCCACAAGAAAGAAAAGCATAATTATGCTTTATGGCTCACTACATATTCCAGTATATCTGCAGTGTTATAAAAAAAAAAGTAAGTGCACTCCCTTTTCAATTGTAACTTAAGGTTTTTTAATTTTTCCAACCAAAACATAATCCAAGAGTGAAAAAACACTTTATAATTTAGTATCTTGTACAACCACCACTGCCAGCATAAACTTGAATACTTAAAGCGACAATTTAAAAAGAAAAAAAAAGATGAATTGTCACTCTCTGTTACACACTGCATAATAATATTTGCTAATGTAGTAGATATTCATACAATAGACACGTACTGTTCATATTACATAAATTCAGCTTCCAGGTTATTAATCTTGTTTTGCAGTGACGATCAATAAGCCACAAGGAATATCACTTAAGGTAGTGTTAAGGTAGTATTATCTACATCTGCATGATCTGGCAAACTAATTACTTCTATTACAGACGTGGTAACAGCTTTATGGAGACTAGACATATGGAGAACAGCACTCTGCTTGAAATTCATATGTCACTGCCAACATTTATTACTGGGTGCAGCGATGATGGAACAGGAAGCTACGTGAAACAAGAGGTTATGCTTAAACTGAATGTTTCACTTGTGAAGTCACATACTGTGTGCTGATTTTGTCTCAATATTAAAACACTATAAAAAGGAAAAGAAAAAGAATTTATTAAAACATACTTTTACATAACAGAAAGCCAACATAAAACTTACTGAAAATGTAGTTCAGCAGATGGATTCCAAGAACAGTTTCTAAAATTATATGTAAATATAAGTGAATATTTAACTTCTACAACAGTGTCAGTTGAAAGGAATTTGATTTGGTGAAGGTCAACCACAAAAAAAAAAAATACCCTAAGTTCTTGTCAATAAGCCGCGGCTTATCTAAGGAAAAAAGTTGTGAAAATGAAAAAATAGAATATCGGCTTATACATAAGTCCGGCTTATACATCCATCGCGGGGGTTGCGTTCCAGAACCACCCGCGAAATAAGAATATCCGCGAAGTAGAAACCATATGTTTATATGGTTATTTTTATATTGTCATGCTTGGGTCACAGATTTGCGCAGAAACACAGGAGGTTGTAGAGAGACAGGAACGTTATTCAAACACTGCAAACAAACATTTGTCTCTTTTTCAAAAGTTTAAACTGTGCTCCATGACAAGACAGAGATGACAGTTCCGTCTCACAATTAAAAGAATGCAAACATATCTTCCTCTTCAAAGCAGTGAAGCAAACAAATCAATATGTCTGTTTGGCTTTTAAGTATGCGAAGCACCGCGGCACAAAGCTGTTGAAGGCGGCAGCTCACACCCCCTCCGTCAGGAGCAGACAAAGAAAGGGAGAGGGAGAGTTTGTTTTTCAGTCAAAAATCAATACGTGCCCTTCGAGCTTTTAAGTATGCGAAGCACTGTGCAGCATGTCTTTTCAGGAATCAGCTTTACAAAAGATAGCAACGTGAAGATAATCTTTCAGCATTTTTAGACGAGCGTCCGTATCGTCTAGGTGTGCAAACAGCCCCCCTGCTCAATCCCCATACGTCAGGATCACAGATAGTCAGCGCAAGAGAGAGAGAACAGTAAGCCGGGTAGCTTCTCAGCCATCTGCCAAAAGCGTCCCTTGTATGAAATCAACTGGGCAAACCAACTGAGGAAGCATGTACCAGAAATTAAAAGACCCATTGTCCGCAGAAATCCGCGATATATATTTAAATATGCTTACATATAAAATCACAATTTAAATGACCGCTACGCGCTCGTGTTGACTCAGAGCAGAAAGAACGCGCTCCGGCCGCTCCAACCGCGCCATGCGGGGAGTGAGAGAGACGGCAATATCTCACACTCTCTCCCCCTTAAAGAAATTAAATGGGCGCGAGTGCAATATCTCACACTCTCTCCCCCCTTAAAGAAATTAAATGGGCGCGAGTGAGACCACTGACCTCCCTCCCTTCTATTAGTTATAGGTTATAGTACGTTCGGCTTATCCATGAGTCCGGCTTATCTATGATACGATTTTATTTTAAAAATTCGTATGATTTTTGGTCTCCGGCTAATACATGAGTCCGGCTTATAGACAAGAACTTAGGGTACAAACATATAAAATATTGCTAACAGTAATCATCTCTCACTAGCAGATCTCAAATAACGAAATAAAAAAAGAACACAGTCAAATACTACTGACACTTTAGATTAAGACGTTAGGTTCATGTGGTGCACAACTAGTGGGTATGGACTACAGTGATCCCTCGCTATATCGCGCTTCGCCTTTCGCGGCTTCACTCCATCGCGGATTTTATATGTAAGCATATTTAAATATATATCGCGGATTTTTCGCTGCTTCGCGGGTTTCTGCGGACAATAGGTCTTTTAATTTCTGGTACATGCTTCCTCAGTTGGTTTGCCCAGTTGATTTCATACAAGGGACGCTATTGGCAGATGGCTGAGAAGCTATCCAGCTTACTTTCTCTCTCTCTCTCTCTCTTGCGCTGAGTAGGGGGGTGTGAGCAGGGGGGCTGTGTGCGGCTGCTTCCTGAAGGACATGCTGCACGGAGCTTCGCATACTTAAAAGCTCAAAGGGCACGTATTGATTTTTTTTTATCTGTCTCTCTCTGTCTCTCTGTCTCTCTCTCTCTCTCTCTCTCTCTTCCTGCTCCTGACAGAGGGGGTGTGAGCTGCCGCCTTCAACAGCTTTGTACCGGCGGTGCTTCGCATACTTAAAAGCCAAAAAGCCCTATTGATTTTTTTTTTGACTGCTTGCTTTGCACTCCTTTGAAAAGGAAGATATGTTTGCATTCTTTTAATTGTGAGACAGAACTGTCATCTCTGTCTTGTCATGGAGCACAGTTTAAACTTTTGAAAAAGAGACAAATGTTTGTTTGCAGTGTTTGAATAACGTTCCTGTCTCTCTACAACCTCCTGTGTTTCTGCGCAAATCTGTGACCCAAGCATGACATTCTAAAAATAACCATATAAACATATGGTTTCTACTTCGCGGATTTTCCTATTTCGCGGGTGGCTCTGGAACGCAACCCCCGCGATGGAGGAGGGATTACTGTATTATGAAATGTTCATTTCCCAGTCTTCGCTGACCTGAGCAGTGTTCTACACATACAGAAAGTACACAGAAAGTAAGTGGGGTGTGAAGGATCAAGAAAGATCCTAATACCATTATGTTTCTGTTTGAGAAAAAGATGACTGAATTCACAGATGGAACACTGTGCAAAATGATTTTAAAAGTGGTACAAAGCACTCTCTTTAGCCATTTCCTTTTCTTTCAGAACAGAGACTGTGATGAAGAAGGTAAAAATAATGGACCTAGATGTACTTCAGTGGCTTAGAGTTGTTGCCCTTTATGTTTCTCCCTTCCTGTTACCAAAAACCATCTAATGTCCACTAAGGGTAAGAACTGACCCATGTGTAGCAGGGGATATGAGATAATTGTGTTTAAGTCAGAGTTGTCATGAAACTCCAGTAAAACTGCATCATCTATGCAAATTATTATGTATCTACATGCACTAGCCTAGAAGCTACCTGAATGCCATCACTACAGTTGACACCTCACTGTAGATGTCTTTAGAACATAAATTATTATGGACATCCATTTTTCTGCTGAAGTGAGAATTTAAAAATGTCTGTGAAAATAGAAGCTAGCTGACTGGCACAGGGTTTTCAAAAGGGTTGTGTGGTATACATGGACAGAAAAAGTACCAAAAAAACACAAATTGGAAAACAGTATGGTGCCAGCATTTTGGTACCTGAAGTAAACATCACCTTTCCTCTCAGTCCCCTCGACCCCCACTTCCCATAACACTCGCTATTGCAGTTGTGGAAAACTGTTTTGTAGGCTTTACGAAAGGAAACTGCACACTTTAACATGATTAGGACTTCACAGAGGACAAAATGCCCCCTTCCCTATTGCTTTAATGCGATTGGTACTTCACAGTTATCAAGAGAGAAGCGGTACATAGTGTGGTAAGACAGTGTGGTGTACCACAGAGACAAGCAATTGTAGGTCGCACCAAGTAGGATGGACTACTGTAAGACAGGGGGTTTTGAAGTTACCTGATACTTGCTTCAGAACCGTTTTAGTACTGGTACTAAGGTCTGAAAATTGATATCGATACCAAAGTCAATGTTTTTGTACCAGTCAAATACTAGTTGTCATCCACATACTCACATTCACATCAGGCCAGTTTGTAATCACCAATCAAACCAACGCTTCATGGATCTGGGAGGAAAACTGAAGTACTCATAGGAAAACCCTACACAAACAAACACAATAATATGCAAACTTCATAAGGCCAACAGTTGGCCGCAGAAGGTAATTTCTCTCAGCAGATGAAAGGGCCTGGATTTAACTCCAGAGAAACTTAAAACTGCTATGGTCCTGCCAGGGTTGTTGCCCTGATTATTTCTTGTTTATTTAGGTTCTGTTTTATTATTTAAACACTAGCTGTGTAAGCCCATGCTGTAAAAAGCCCGGGGTCATACAAACTATTGAAATCGTCAGAAAAAAAATTGAAATGTAGAGATGTCAGGTACAGTAATTGAAAGGAATTACTCTGGGCATCTCTCTCCTAGGAGGTTTTGTTTTGCTGGCGTACTCACATTGCTTGTGCATTAGCGGCTAAGCGAGTTTGTTTCCTCAGGGGTGGAGCCCTTAACCGGACTCCACCTCTCACTTCTGGACCAGACAGACAAACAGACACACTTCCACGCGTAGACATTTATATATAAGATTATTTTGCATATTTTGTTATTACTTCTGTTTTTGATTTTTCTTCTCTTTGTATTTATGTCATATTATGGTTTTTAATAGTATAATGAAAATTACTTTGCCATACTGTATTAAACTGGATGGTTTAGTTTTACTTATCCACCTGTCTCCTTAAAGTGAAAGCTAAAAAGGCATGGTCAGGTGACTACGCAGCTGGAGGAGGGGAATTTCCCAGCAGTACGAAAGATCTGGGGCCTCATGTATAACGCCGTGCGTACAACTCACACTATAACATGGCGTAAGCACAAAAGCGGGAATGTGCATACGCCCAGAAAAATCCAGATGCAGGAATCTGTGCGCACGCAAACTTTCACGTTCTTCCACTACATAAATCCCGATCAGCGTGGAAAGTAACGCACGTGCACGCGCCTTCTGTTCCGCCCCAACTCCTCTCAGAATTATGCCTCTTTGAATATGCAAATCGATATAAATAGCCTTCTGTGAAAAGACAATGGGAAAAGCACGGGGGAAAATATAAGAATTTCAGCGAATACCAAGTGGAGGCAAAGGAAAAACATACTATTTGTTGGTATAAACAGTGGTATAATCAACAAAAGAAAGTTGATCGAGTGACATAGTGTCGGAGAAACTCGAAAGCTCAAGTTCACAAAGTTGCACAGTGCCCGAAATAAAAAAGAAATCACATATCAAAGTCGCCGTGAAAAGGCGAGTCGTAGCCCACCGTCTGAGTGTCATGATGAAAGCTTATTAGGGTACAGACAAAAAAAATAGGCACACAGTGGGAAAAAAGCACGAAATGTCAACTTTAATCTTGAAATTTCTACTTTAATCACGTAGTTTATTTTGCCATTAAAGTAGAACATCATAGACTTCATCTTAAAATCGTTTAATTTACTAGTTTCTCAAATCCCATTGTAACTAAAGTGGCATGTTAAATGCTTTGTTCTGTATTTGATCTTCTATGTGCTCTATGTGTGTGAATCATTACCTGCTTCTTAAACGGGCTTTCTCTTTCTCCGACAGGACACATAATCCATTATATTCGTGATATTACAGCTCTCTGAATAATTAAAATACTGAGATGTATACGTGATATCTTTTTCATGATGATATGAGTTAAAGCATGTTATTAAACATGGGAACACGGTGGCGCAGTTCTTGTTCATGTCTCATGCAAGAGGCTTGCTGCGCCATGCGCGACCTTCAATGAAATAATTTATCACAGCAGTACTGTCTCTTTCAAACGTACTAACCTCCAATTCCTGTCATTACTTTTCTTGCTCCAAAAACCAATCGCCACACAATCAGCTATGTAACAGACGTGAAGCCATTTGTAAGCTTAAAACGCCGATTCTTCAAAACTTTTAAGGAACATTGAAATATCTTCGTAGTACATGTTTAATTATTCTATCCATCTATCCTTCCAGTGTCGCGTCAGCACCAGCAAGAATACAACGCAATGCAGAAACAATCCCTGAACTAGCTAGTGCTGCGGCACCGTGTCCTCACATGTTTAATTATTAACAGTACAGATTATTTAAATGAAGTTAAAGTTTTATCTGTATAATATAATCAACATATTTTGCTGCATTTCATCTTAAAAATGATATCGTCATCATATGTAAATACGCGCTTTATAAAGTGGTGCAGGTTGTGCAATATTATAACTGTAATGCAAGTTTACAGTGAGGTGATTGTACTTATAAGTACAAACAGTTCTACAAGGAGCACTTGATGGACTGATTGAATGCGTTTATAGTTCTTGTGATGAAACTTTTTCTAAACCGCGAAGTCCATACAGGGAAGTCTCTGAAGCGTTTGGCCATGGCTCAGGCAGCGTCTGCTTCATGCTGTATACCGATAATTCTTTTTCCAATCAGCTGCTGCTGTGATTCCCCACTCAGATACAGTGATATAAACACTCCGAGTGGTGCAGTGAGAGTAATATGGAAAAAGATGATCTGCTTTGGCAACCCTTAACGGGAGCAGCTGAAAGAAGAAGAAGATGCAGTGAGAGTTACAAAGCTAAAGCAGTTAAGGTATTTGGAATACTATGGCTATTCCCTGGACCATTATATTGCTGCAGGTTAATTACAATCAGATACATTACACTAATAAACAATATGCAGTTAATTTCAGTGTATTTATAAAGCCGCGTCAGGAATGTGGATCTAAGAAAGAAAGGGTGACCACACAGGAACAGTAGCACTGCTTTGACGCTGGGTGCCGCCAGTCTGCAAAACCGAGCGGAGAAATTGCGTACGCCATGGTATGAGGTACCGTGGAAATGTGCGTGGCTTTACACCAAGTTTAGGTTTTATACATCGCGATTTGAGCGTGGAAACGTTCGTACGCAACATTTCTGTGCGTACGCACCGTTTATACATGAGGCCCCTGGTCTCTTCTCCTGGTCTCAGTCTCACAGCAGCTTTGGCATTGTTGACTTTGATTTCTGATTTTCACTTCACTTTGCTTTTGATGTTTAGCTTTCCTAGCTTTAGATCCCTGCATTTCATTTAAGGTACTGTTTCTTGGTTTGTGGATTATTGGACTAGTTTGCTTTTAGGTTTGCTTTAGTGGCAAACCTGTTTTCATTCTATTTTTGATTCTGCTTTGTTTTTTGTAATCCTTTTTGGAACTCTTTAATAATATCTTTAAATTTTAAAAGTAATTTCCTTTGTTTTTGCTTGGAGGTTGTTTGTCAGTTTTTGTCTCACGCTCCAAACTTAAAAGTCTGAACCCCATTTTGGGTCTGTATGGGCCTTGAAGCCTGCCCGTTGAGTTTTAGGTTTAGGGTTCTGGAGTGAGACTGATTTCTGAGGCTGGCCAGTGAATTCTTGGGCAGGCATTTTGCTTATTTTGAGTCCTTTTCAGCCCTTTTTGCATTCTAGACATTACCCTGATATCTGAGCACCAAATCTGGTTTAAATCAAAGCACAAATGTCTTCCTCACAGCTTAAGGGGTTGATTAACTCATTAGTCAGATCATAGAGAAACTTAGCACCTCCATCATTGAATTCAGCCACATTTCAGTTGAGCAGAGCACAGTGCAATTGGCATAATCCATCTTTGAGCAGATAAGTAGAGACAGTTAATTTATTTTATTTAGTAAAGAATGGACATTGGACATAAAAGGCTTGGTCACCATAAGTGGAGTAGTCCTTTTAAAAATGTTTGCTCCACTACCTCATTTCCTTCTCTAATTACTGCATTATGATGGAAGTACGTACCATATATTCTAGGTAAGTAAAGGCTAACTATTAATTTAAAACATTTTCTTCATCAAGAATATAGCACAGATTGAAGTTAGTAAGGGTCAAATTTCAAATCAATTCCAGAAAGGATTTAATTGAAAAGAGAACTATAGATAAATAGAATAGACTACTTACTACCATAGAGGGAACACATGCAAATCAAACTGACCAGAATTTGCAAATGTTATGATGACCTGTACTGTGGCAAAAAGCTAAGTCCTCTTGTGTAAGGAAAATGAAATGCAGTAGGAATCAGGATAATTGAGCAAGCAAAGTGATTTATAATCTGGTAGTAACACAATCATTAATTTGCAGAGAAAACTTGAAGAAGTATAAAAAGTAATAACCTAATACGATCTTTTCACCCAGTTAAAGTCTTTTTAAGACAGACTTTTTGAAAAAGAACTTTTTTCATTTCATTCTTTTTTTTTAATCTCAAAACATCTGTGCTTCACTTCCCAACTGCATGCAAGACTTTTGTACTAGGTTAAAAAGTTAAATGTAAAATTTGAATCATTTATGCTCAAGCGCAGGTGCTGGAAAAGATATGATTAGCCTTGAGGTTAACAGATGGAGGCATAAAATGAAATGCCTGGCTAGCTTAAAATATCACTGGTCACAGAAAATCTGAATCCTTCAGCAACTGCCAGAAGTAAGACAGCATGAGCACCAGGCTTAACACAGACTGCACTGGCAACATAACATTGCTTCAATGAATTCACACAGAGCCTGTTGAGTCCTATGTGCAGGGAGTGTACAACTGACACACACTGAAATTTCAAATGTATAAGCTCATTAGGCTAACAAATTTAGTTAGTTAAAAGCATAAAAATTTAAATCAGTATGAATGGCAGGCTGCAGATACAAAACACAGTTGGATTACGTGAAACATCTAAACAGATTTATTCCAGACAACAGTGTTTTTTTTACAAAGAGCAATTGTTTCATTCAAGCCCCATTCTTCGGCAGAAGTGCATAGGTTGTAATTGAATATGGGCTGAAATGTTAAACATTATGATGTATTTTTTTAGCATTACCCACTCTGGAAATATGTGCTGTAGCATATAGTCGTAACTGTGATTTTATAGGTTTATTAGCTTTGTTACCCACCTACAACTAAGACATTTCATAAGATAATGAGCCTCAGTTATAGTACCATCAGTAAATAAGATGTATTAGAAGCACTACGTAACTACTGTAAGTACTTTTCTGTATACTCCATTTGTAGTGTTTTTATTAAAGGCTGATATCATTGGCAGGCAGTGTGCCATAATGGTTACGGCTTTGGACCTAGGACTTCAAACCCTAAGGTTGTGGTTTTAATTCCTGCTATTGACACTGATACAATTCTATTTCAAATGTTGTTGTTATATTTCAGCCAGGGTCCCAATTCTTTATTTTATGACTTCTTTGTTCATTTTTGTGTCTTTTGTTTATATAAATTTTAGTTCTGTTTATATTTCTTTTTCATTTTATTTGACTGTGCCTATGTACCTATGCCTGTATTTCCTTCAGAGTGTTTTGTGGATGGTCTCCCAGGAGGTAAAGCCTCCTGCCCATCACTTCAAGGAACTTGCCTCAGCCCTATAAAGGCCAGGAAAACCACTTGAATGTGCCTGGGAGTGGTGAGTTTCTTGAGCTTTCTGGTTTTCTATTTTGAACCTGTGTTCTTTTTTTTTTTTTTTTTTGATTTGGGACTTGAATTGACTATTTCTTTTCAGGCAATTTATTTTTGCTTTTTGTACAAGTCTTTTTGGGAAAAATACATTTTTTCACTTATAAAGATTCTGCGTGGCCCTCTGTGTTACTAGCTGGGGTTTTAGATGGAATGCCCCCCTCTAGTGGGTATATTCAGAACTGTTCAGGACTTACTTGTATGGGAACTGTCAAGTTTCATAACAGTTGTAAGTCACCTTGAGTAAAGGAGTCAGTGAATTAATAAGTAGAAATATTATTAGGTTACTGGGGTTGAACATCCATCCATTTTCCAACCCGCTGAATCCGAACACAGGGTCACGGGGGTCTGCTGGAGCCAATCCCAGCCAACACAGGACACAAGGCAGGAACCAATCCCAGGCAGGGTGCCAACCCACCGCAGGACACACACAAACACACCAAACACACACTAGGTCCAATTTAGAATCGCCAATCCACCTAACCTGCATGTCTTTGGACTGTGGGAGCAAACCGGAGCGCCCGGAGGAAACCCACGCAGACACAGGGAGCACATGCAAACTCCACGCAGGGAGGACCCGGGAAGCGAACCCAGGTCCCCAGGTCTCCCAACTGCGAGGCAGCAGCGCTACCCACTGCACCATCGTACTGCCCAGGGTTGAACATGATATATACAATTGCCCATAACTAAAACATTCCTGTATTAGATCAATTCTTGCTTTTTATTTTTGCTTTTTCTAGTGACTTGGCTTTTGCTGATGGTTATTGCAAATCACAATTTTACAGGAAACTGTATTCTTTTGAATTAAAATGGGTACTCAGTAGGAATAATGTGAAAATTGAGTATATATTATCATTATTAAATTTATGATTTTCACTTCACTCATTCATGTTACTCACTTAAGTATTTGTTTTTGTGATTTTCATCAGATGTATGTTTAAAAGTTTGTATTTTTTTTGCTACAGACAGAAAATAAGGTTCTAACACATTGCATTTTACTTTAACATATTACAAACAACAATGTTTAAAGGATACACATTTTGGAGCTCATGTAATGAACTGAAGGATTTTACTTTTGGCATCATTTTCTCTAGTGGCTGAAGTGGAAGAAAATACCTGCCTATAGTGTGTTTTGGAGGCTTCTTAAACAACCGGCGGTCCGAAGTTTAAGTCAACTGAATGTACTGTATATGTGCAGAAGGAATTTTGAAGAGCGGTGGAGAGGGAGGTGGGACCAACCCATTTAAAGTAAACAGACATACATGAAAAAAAAAAAAAAAGTTCTGCAGGCCAGGGCGGGATCTGCTTTCAAAGTCTGTAGATATAAATGTACTGGATATTACAATGGAGTAGCTTGTGGGGACCCATTAAGTTTAACCTTACGCCATCTGTCCGCCTTGTCTTGGATCCAAGGATGCCACTTCTGCCTTGACTTCTCTCTCCCTGCCTTTTTGTTTCTGGTGATGCAACACAAAAACTCACAGCTACAGCATCAGGTACTTGACCTGTATAACACTTGCTAAACACTGAGCTTCTCCAAACTTTCTCTTTTCTATTTTGCACCTCACTGTACAAAAGCATACATGATCACGTCTGGTTTTCCTGTCATCCATCCACCCTATTGGCTAATGCTGCTTTCAATCACTTCTGGTCCGTCCTTCATTTGCATAAAACCCACTGTCAGTGCCATGCAAAGCATATAAGTTAGCATAATATTAATAAATATCAACAAAAAATTGATTGACAAATAAAAAAAAAACACATGTCAACTAATGGTTTTGTTTTCTATAATGTCACCAAATTTGAATTAATAAAATCAGTTAAAGCATTTTGAGGTATTTACTTTTTCTATTGTAGTGGGATTTTTACACCTAAATACTGATATATCAATATGTCCCTTAGCAGATACCTACTGGCCCAGATACACAAACCTGTCAAATTTAAGCATTTTAAGTAAATGGGAAATTGTGTTTGTGGATGAATGAGTGAGCGAGTTGACCAACTTTGCTTTATATACAGTATATACTGTATAAAGAGAGAGAGTTATTGGTGAGTTAAATTAAATGTGACATAAACCATTAACATGATTTGACTATCAACATATTCAGTGTTGTACCTAATTCATACACTATAGTCGTTGTGTCCTGTGCAGTCCCAGATTTTGTAAGAATACATTACTCTAACAGTAAAGACATCATCTAAAACGTCGATGAATTACGAAATTAGCATTTGAGTTGTTTATGAACAACTCAATTCATTATGAATTAAAACTTTATACTATATACTATAAATTTGGGGCTATGCTTGCTCAGTTTTTCTTCTAATATATAACTTTATATATATATATATATATATATATATATATATACTGTATATATAACTTCAGTGGCTGATAAAGAATGTGTCAAAAGGTAGCCATGGGCAGTGTGCATCAGTTTATTTTATATACCCCAACCTGCATGTGCCCTGTAATTATATTTATTTACACTTAATACTGCTTTTCTTAAGTCTGGCAGTATAGTACAGTATAAGGACAGGTTGCCAGTTATTTATATATGTGTTTTAAAATACTTCATTTTCTAATAGCAGTGATTTTTTCTTTACACTAGCACAACATCTCCAGTGCACACACAATTGGCAGACTCTATGTTCTTTAGCAGAAGCATCCATTTTACTTTAGTGCACGCAATGTTGTATTGTGATTAGAAAATAATATTTTGCAAGTATGAAACCCTGATCAAATAATGTTCTTTCACTGCAATAATAAGCTTATGTGTAAACCATGTTGTATTATATATGCAAAGTGCATCGGGGTGTTTATTCACTGTGAAATATTTCATTGTGCTTTTAGGAATAAAAAAGTTTTCTTGTAAATTGTATATTTTTAAATATTCCTATAAATACAGTATACAACCTAACATTAAATGCAGAGTAAATAAAAATGCTCACAAAAGAGAAATATCATAACCTATTTTCATTGAATATATCTGAAGATTAATCAAAGTATACCAATAGTTGTCTTGAGTGTCTTTTACAATTTGTCTGGCAGCCAAAACGAAAAAGCAACAATATATCACACTATTCGAAGGCATCCAGTGTATAATGATCTATTATTTTAGTATTTTTTTTAACGTTTGTCTTGACAGAGCAAGACCCAAGTAAAAACGGCAATTGCCTTTAGGGTGCACTGAAGTTTCTAATAACATTTATAGTCTGGAGAGTAGATATTTCAACCCAGCACAAGAAAAATGACCCTTGTTGCATGCTTGAAACTCGGATTCACTCAGTAGTCACAGCAGTGGAGACAATTTATTTCATGGACTGACAGCAGTATTTTTGATAACTTTTTCCTCTACATCTTTAGACCATGTCAAAGTGTTGGGGCAAATGCAAAAATTAAAAAGTTTGCAAGTACTGTAATAAGTTACAATCGAAAAGAAAAAAACAAATACTATTGCAATGCATTTTTGTTACCATACTATCTACAAATGGTCTACTATGATTTCCACTCCTGAAGTTGAACAATCAAACTTCAATTAGAATGTGCATGCAAACATAGCCTTATAAATAAAATAACATATACTGTACTTTGCTGAAGACATGAAAATCATGTGTAGACTTTATAGGAGGTACTTCAAGGGATTTCCTTGTTGGATGCCCTGTGAAGTGCAACAGAAGTGCAATACCTGATGGGAAAGCTGAGGCATGATCATCTATAATTTTATACTTTTGCTTACTTAGCTAGGAATCTCAGTGATTTAATTGTGAGCTTTCTCATAACCTGAATCAAAGCATTATCTGTGCTGTGAGAAACTGCAACATGTTCTAGTAGCTGTGTGCCTTTGCTCTTGTTATACTTGTTATACTGGTGAGGGGACGCTGGCGCACGCATGTTGTTGCCGCTCCTCCCTGTAAACAACACTTCTCACAAAATTCGCCTAATTCTACACTTTCTTACGTTTGTTTTATTTCTTTTATTGTACGTATAGTTCGTGGATACAGCTGACTCGAATTGTATGGATTTGGCTTATATTTACAGATTTTATGGACTCTACTTTGACTGGGAATAGCTGAGTCTGTGGATCACGGGACGAGAACCTTCAAGCATTTCTTTGTGCCTGGCAATCTAGGACCTCGGGATGATCTGTCTCCGTGATTATATTTAATTCGCTTTGCTGATCTGCTCCCGTTTCATCTTATAGTACTATACGACTGGGAACTGATCTGATGTTCTTATTAACCTGGCTTTTGGCTCCGGGGCGATCACGCCTGAAATTACCAAGCGTTACATTTTGTGACTGTGTATTGGAACCTCCAACTCCTGCTACCTCCTCTTGCTATGCTTTCTGCTGATTGCTATGGCTGCTCACCTACGCTACCACACCTGCCTGTCCTACCGGTTCCACTCTGTTGTTCTGCTTCTCCACTGCTATTCAGATAAGTATTACTCAGCATCATGCTAAAATACTCTCATGACAAACTCCTTCTTATTAAACAGTTTGTCCAGAGCAAATGGTCTGACTGCAACATCCTAAAGGACGCCGGTATTTTGCAGCGCCCGAAATATATACATCGCGGGTCAGGTCGCCGCCACCGCCGGGCTGCGAATGAAAAGACCACCGGCAGCATTTGCTCAGGAATACGCCGTCCTTCTCATGACCCTGGAAATAGAATTGTCAGTGTGCCAAATTTGCATTATGTGGGAATAAACCCTGATTGCGGCTCTGTGCAGAAAGAAGCCTCATTATGTAATATTGCACTGTTTAACTCGAGGTCTCTTAATGGCAAAGCATTGGTGTTGTCAGAACTCATCACTGACACCAAACTTGATATTCTGTGTCTAACGGAGACTTGGCAAAAACCAAACGAATTTGCGTCTCTCACAGAGGCGACTCCAATTGGTTTCACTTTCCACTCAGAGCCTCGCAGCTCAAGACATGGCGGCGGGCTGGCAGTAATTATCAGAGAAGACTTAAACGTTAAAAGAATCCCAATTGACTGCCCATTGTCTTTTGAGTGCCTGGCTCTTAAACTAACAACGGAATCAGGTCCTGTCTCACTCATTGTTCTCTATCGTCCCCCAAAATACAATGCATCCTTCTTATCCGATCTGATTGAACTTTTGACCCACCTAAGCTCTTACTCTCAGAGAATTATCCTTCTTGGTGATTTCAACATCCATATTGACACCCCCACATCTAAACTGAGAAATGAATTCCTGTCCTTACTGGACTGTTTTGACTTGACACAACATGTTGATTTTCCAACCCATTGTGGCGGTCATATATTGGACCTGATCTGCACTTCTGGACTATCTGTTGCCAACATTTACAGCACTGATTTGGGACTCTCTGACCATAAAGCAGTATTTTTCACTGTCTCATTACCTCTCCCACCTCTTACCTGTAAACGACAAATTTCTTACAGAAACCTTAAAAATATCTGTCCCTCTATCCTTTCTGGATCCATTTCTGATCTTTTACTGTCTGCACCTATTCCATCAACACTAGATAGTTTTGTTCACCACTATAACACAGCCCTTCACTCAGCATTAGATAAAACAGCTCCTTTAAAACATAAGGAGGTTTCCTTTAAACGTTCAGCTCCTTGGTATAACTCAGAATTGCGATCTATGAAAGCAGCTGGCCGACGCCTTGAGAGAATGTCACGTAAGACTGGCCTCACCGTGCACATCCAGGCTTTCTCTGACCACCAAAGAGCTTACAGAGAAGCACTAACTTCTGCCAAGAACACCCATTATGGCAGAATAATAGAAAGTAGCCATGATAACCCAAGGGTTTTGTTCTCTGTAGTTAATAAACTACTCGAACCCGCATCTGGTCCAACTACCTCTTCTACTGAAGTCTGTGAGGAATTCCTCCACTTTTTCCGTAACAAAATTAAAGATCTAAATAATTCAACCAACATAAATACATCATCTGTTTATATCTCTCCCTGTTTTCCCACTCCATCCAGCTCCTTCTCTAAGTTCTCACCAGTCACATCTGCGTTTGTTAATGACCTGCTTTATAAGATGAGGCCGACTACTTGTGTACTGGACCCCATCCCCACCACACTACTTAAATCCTGCCTTCATGCCATAATCCCGACTGTTACAACAATAATAAACTCATCCCTTGACACTGGCTCTGTGCCGCTCACTTTTAAAATTGCTTCTGTAACCCCAACGTTAAAAAAGTCTGGCCTTGATGCTGACAATCTTAACAATTTCCGGCCTATTTCCCACTTACCTTTCCTGTCAAAAGTTCTTGAGCGTGTTGTAGCTTCCCAACTCACCAATTACCTAACCTCTAATAATTTGATGGAACCCTTTCAGTCTGGTTTCAGGGTGCGGCACAGCTGTGAAACTGCTCTGCTACGGGTAACCAATGATTTGCTTATGGCAGCAGACTCTGGACAAACCAGCATATTAATTCTATTAGACCTCAGTGCAGCATTTGACACTGTCAGACATGACATCCTACTGTTCAGAATGGAGAACATGCTGGGTATCTCTGGCACTGCCCTCCAGTGGTTCAAGTCCTATCTGACTGATAGGCAAGAGTTTGTTAGTCTTGGCAACAGTAGATCCAGCTCAGCGCCAGTCACACAAGGAGTCCCTCAGGGCTCTGTCCTTGGTCCTCTGCTTTTCTGTATTTATATGCTTCCCCTTGGCCATATTATCCGTAGTTATGGATTGGGTTATCATTTTTATGCAGATGATACTCAGCTCTACTTCAATGTTAAAAGTGGAACTTCATCAGAGCTTTCTCAGCTCACAACCTGCCTTAGTGAAATTAAAACCTGGATGGAGCAGAACTCTTTAAAATTAAATTGCAATAAAACTGAACTCCTGCAAATTGGGACTAAAATGCAACTTAATAAAATGAGCTCCTTCCCAGTCCATCTTGGCAGTGATCTCATCAGACCTGCCTCTACTGTAAAAAATCTTGGTGTCATTTTTGACTCCTCCCTCACTTATTCCGCCCACATAAATCACATTAAGAAACTTTCTTACTTTCACCTCCGTAACATATCCCGTGTTCGCTCCTTCCTCTCCTTCTCTAATGCTGAGAAACTTGTCCATGCTTTTATCACATCCCGCATCGATTATTGTAATTCCCTACTGGCAGGTGCCCCTTCTAATCTTATATCACAGCTCCAGCTTATTCAAAACTCAGCTGCAAGAGTCCTTACTCGAGCCAGCAGCAGTGAGCACATCACACCCATCCTGCTCCGCCTTCACTGGCTCCCTGTGTCCTACAGAATCGAATATAAAATCCTACTAATAACCTACAAAGCTTTAAATAACCTCGCGCCAAACTACATCAGTGACCTTCTCCATCACTATGTGCCTGCCCGCCCACTAAGGTCCTCTGATTCTGGTAATCTTGTTGTGCCCGTCACTAATCTACACTCCATGGGTGACAGGGCCTTCAGCTGTATAGCGCCCAGACTCTGGAATGACCTACCAAAATTAATCAGGTCAGCTGACTCCATGAATTCTTTTAAAAAACAACTCAAAACTCATCTGTTCAGGAAGGCTTTTAGCTCTACTTGACTTTATTACCTTTCTCTCAGTTTACTTCTCTGTCAAGATGCTCATGTAACCTGTATGTGTGTGCTAGACCATCAATTATGTTGTCTGTTTTTTTTTTTTTTTTTTTCAGAATTTACTGTCTTAATCTTCTTTGTTTATTTATCTGGTTTGTACAATGCTATATACTGTATATTCTGCCGTTCTTTATTTATTCTGTAAGTGCCTTGAGCATGGGAAAGGCGCTATATAAATAAAATGTATTATTATTATTATTATTGTTTGGGCAAGAAGGGAGGAGCAGATGTTAGAAAAGCCCCAAGCCTGCTCTCTCAGCTGCTTTGAAAACTGCCAAAGAGTACTCTGTATCTCACGGTGTCTTCATTTTGCTTGAGAACAAACAACCTACAAGAAAAGAAGACACCTGGGAGTGTAATGGTCTTTAACATCTTATTACTTCTACTAGGAGTGAACAAAGAGTTAAAGTGCCCAGGATGTATGATTTCTGGACCACCACATATTTGCTGTTAAAGTTTTTAGTGCAAATACATGAACTTTTTAATGAGAGGCTTAAAAGTCAACGTCTTTGGCTAATTATTACTATTGAGTAATAGCTAAACTATCCATTTCTTGTGTAGCTACAGTCTCCTAAGGGCAAAAAAGGACGCCTCAGTGAAGCTCTTTGTCGGTGCTAAAACTGGGTTGAAGTAGCAGCTAGCAGTCTACCATTTGGGGTCCTTAGAGTTGAATATGCAGGACAAATAATGGACAATGTAAGAGGTTACAGAAAACAGGTGTAGAGCTATTACCTCTAGTATACAGGTATGTACACCTGTTACTTATAGAGGATGCCTTGGAATTGTGAATAGTGGGGAGGTTCCAGAAATTCTTCCATGCATATATCACTAACTCTAGCACTAGTAAGACTACAATTTGTAGAACAAACTGGACATTGTCCATTTTGCTTGGCTTTTATTGGCACACAAGGCCTTGTAAGACAGCTGACATAAAAGGGATGCAGAAATCTAACTGCAAACCCTCCCCTGCATTCCTGAGTGAAAATTAAAGTTAATGGTTGAACTGCAACTCTGCCAAAAGTTTGGACAGCTTTGTACTTCATCAGATAACAAAAGTTTGAGAGTTGAGCTGACATCTCTGCAGAGACTCATTCAAACAAGAGATCACCCAAAAGGATATTCATTTTGAGCTTGTAACTACTAAATGAACTCTGGATGGATGTGATGGACAAAAGATTGCAGCAATAAGAAATCACTGGATTAGTAAAAGGAAGAGAAGCTGATCCAATCACCAGAGGTTACACCGTCTTTCAAAATTAGATGCATTTGTCTCTTCTGTCTTTTATTGGGCAGCTGAAAGCTGATGATCTGTTCTCTTTAGGGGAGCTGAAAGCCTCTCTCTTTGGGATGAGAAACCACCCACTCACTGCAAAGTAAAAACCTCACAAACTTTCTTTGGACTGGAAGCTACACTCCATACAGTTATGGGAGCTTCAGTGCCTCCACTCTTGTGCCAGAAAGAGCAAGGGATTTCCTTATGAAGTTACATAGGACACAGCAAAGAGCCTAACAGTGAGCTGAGGAAAGTAGAATCACATCACACCACACCACACCACGGACAAAGGACCACAAAGCAAAAAAAACAACACAAGAAGAGTTCTCCACTTGATCCCAGAGCAACTCCACACAACAATATGCATTATTTTTAAAGGCTTGAAGGTATCATGAATCTTTTTATATGTGCCAAAATAAATTACAACTCTAAATAACCAGTAAACACCTCTCTGTCTTGTGTTCAGTTTTCTATGTTGATACAAATGCAGTTAATTTTCTATAATTCCTGTGTTTATCCATTAATTGTTGTATTCTGTTTCTCAAAATGAGTACGCTTCAGCTACAATGATGTATGGTTGAAGTCAGTAGTTTACATCCACTTATGAATGGGTGAATTCTTTAAAACTCACTTTCTAATCCCCCCCAATGATTTTATACTAACAAACTATAAATTTGGCATATTGTTTAAGACATCTATTTAGTGATCAGGGCAAAAGTATTTTTTCCAACAATATTCACAGACAAATTGTTTCACTGTTTGTATAAGATTTGTGGAGGGGTTATAATGTGAGTTTCAAATAATTCACCTAAAGTGTATGTAAATGTCTGGCTTCAACTGTATGTCTAATGGTCAGAGACACGCTCCTACAGAGAAGAGTAAGGAAAATAAGTGGGAGCCTTACCAGCTTATTTAATTAATTACTGGCATTGCCAAAGGTGAAAGTGATAATTAACTGACTGATTAACCAATCAATTCTTCTTCTTACATCATTCATAAATTTCCTACAGACTTCACAAACATTGTACATGTCATATAAGTAACTTTTTTTATGATCCAAAATCAACACATTGTTCATAAACAAGTTTACTTCCATTTCACTGCTTTCAACACATTTTCCAAATGCTAGCTACCCTCTATTCCTGCTATTATTACATTTGTTTAAGTTAATTGAACTACTTGCACTGGGCAACTTTTTTCCAATTTCCAATTCATTGTATGTTTTAAATGTGTCATTGTGCATATCCTCTTTAATAAAATCCCTGTGTGCGTCCATGTGTCCGTGTCTTCTGGTGAAGTGCGCATGCGCGGGGCAGTCTTTAATAAAGGACATCATTGCTGGGGAGAGTGCTAACTGGGTACTCGCACTCGCGCGCATAAAATCCGTTCCTGGGGAGATGCCACACATACAATAATCAGATGCACGCCAGCACAGATTAAAATACTTGCTGGAGAGACGCCACAGCCACAATTATCAGCTGCACGGCAGACATTACATCAGTTCCTGGGGAGACTGTGCTGATTGCCCAAAAAATTAAACACATATTACGGACAAGGCGGAAGTACAGGGAAGGGCGGAATGAGTGGCAGAGTCACCGGCCTCTAGCAGATGCTTCAAAGGCTGCCTGACATGTCACACAAGACAGAGAGGGTGGGACCTATAAAATATCGCTCGGACAATCCAATCGGATTTCGGTAAATGAGGTAACACCTAAAACATAAGGCATGAAAAATCCAATCGGGTACTGAGACGCGGAGACCAGCTTCCCCAAAGAGGTGCGATTAGTGTTTGTAGTTGTGCAAGTGTTCACTCTGAGGATGTCAGATTTGCGATTAAGAAGCTTGGCCCGATAAAGTGTCAGTCGTTGAAGGGGTTTTCCTAAATACAGTGGAACCTCGGTTCTCGAACGTCTCGGTACACGTACAACTCGGTTTACGACCAAAAAGTTCGACAAACTTTTGCCTCGGTTCACGACCACACACTCGGTATACGAACAAGCCAGTTTCCCGTGCTGCTGAGAGAGAGAGAGAGAGAGCCTGCAGCTGAGAGGAGAGGGGGGAGGGGGGGCTCACGTGCTGCTGAGAGAGAGAGAGAGAGAGAGAGAGAGAGAGAGAGAGCCTGCGCATGCAGCTGAGCAGGGAGCCTGGGTGTTTGTGTCAGTGTTATTCAATGTTTTTACATTAGTTTACTATTACACTGTGCATTCTATGGTGTAATTAACTATATTTGTGCTTAAACATCTTTAAAAAAATATATATTTACATACAGTTCGTACGGTCTGGAACGGATTAATTGTATTTACATACAATCCTATGGGGGAAATTGCTTCGGTTCACGACCAAATCGGTTTACGACCAGAGGTTTGGAACGAATTATGGTCGTGAACTGAGGTTCCACTGTATACGAATTTTCATGATATTACAATAGGATGACTTTTAAAAGTAGATTGATTTTCACGCACAAAAAATCCATTGCTGGGGAGACGCAACACATACAATAATCAGCTGCACGCCAGCACAGATTAAAATACTTGCTGGGGAACTGCACAGTACTTGCTGGACTGACGCCACAGCAAGCTAAAATAAAGAGAGGCAGGATAGGAGATCTTCAAACAGACACAACACATCAATCAACAGCCACAGAGGAGAGGATAAATGTAATATTAATTATACTTATTGTATTGTCATATACGTTTCTATTTTATTTTTATTATTATTTTACTTTAGGCTTCTTGCAAAAATATTTTTGACAAAAAAAAATTAAGACAAGAAACAGAATGAGGTCAAGGTCCCTTGCCATTTAATATAGACTGTTCCTACTAATGTTTATGCAGTACTGTTCTAGCGCCCGTTATTGTAACGGGCTTAATGTCTAGTATGTTATATAAAATAATAATCACAAATATAAGCACCAAGTGCTGCCAATATAGAAATTGGCTCTCTGCAACATTGAACTTGGTAGATAATTGCTAGAGAGATTAACAAAAAACAACAACTGTGACACAGTTGTGTGTGATGCATTCTCAGTAGAAAGTATTCATGCAAGGTGAAGAAGAGGAACTCACTCTAATTCTAAGAGCAGTTAAGCCCTCAAATATACCAGATTATACTAGAGAAAAAGGCTTACAAATACATTTCAGACTCTTTCCATGTAGCAGTATTCTGTAATGTGTTTTCCTTAAATACACACTGAAATCAAACCTCATTAGTTTATATTTAGAATTAAATGATTACAATGCAAAATAATATCAGGTGGTTGACACTAGAAGAATGCTTAGTGGCCAGTGTTATGTCTTTGTATTGGCCTGACAATTGTCTCAATGGCAATAGGGTTGGAATGAATTACCACCCACTGCAGAGTTCTTACTTTTGCATCTACATTACTACAGATCATTATGCTCTCAGCTACAGTTCCACTATGCATCATTATTATCCCTGGCTTGAGATACATTCATTTCATGGAGTGTATCATCAGGCAAATTTTCAAATAAAAAGTATGGTAGTCACTGGATATTGACTTTCCCATCCTTGTACCCATCTTTAACTTTGCCAATTTTCATCATCAAAAAAGCTGGAATTCACCCTCTGAGACAGGACACAACATGGCAGTAAAATACTGCTGAGATTCTAACATTTTACAATCATTTTCTTTTAACATAAAGCAGGAAGTAATATTTTTTGTTGTTGTGGAATCGTATTTGCTGTCAGTATGGTTTGTGAGTTAACCTATGAGTTTTCACTGATATGCACATGTGTACACATAAAAATCACAAAACATAATGATTGTGGAAAAAAAAGTAATTATATAACTATATAATCACCTCATCCCCACCAGGTCCCAATATGTGGCAAGTATAAATTCAGGTAACAAATAATAGATTTGACTGCTTTTTCAGTAACAATTCTAAAGTTATTCTAAAGCTAATCTTATTAACTGAAGAGCAGCACGATCCAGGTCAAGAGCCATAAGATTTCCATCATACTGATATTAAAGACTACAAATCCTTACCAGATGCTAAATATAGTCTTTGATCTCATAAGACATGTTAATACAGCAGGAAGACAGACAGTACTTTTATTTTACATTTAGGGATAAAGATGTTTGATACAGAAATATAAAAACTAAAGCTATGCAGTATGCAAAATGAATTATGAGAAAATGAAGTCAATACATATATATCAGGCAACAAAAAAATACAGATACTTAGTGATTAACATATTAAAACAAATATATTTCCTTGTACAAACAACTTTCTGTTTTAACAATACAAAATACTTTTTTTTTTCTCCTGGCTGTCACAAAACAAAAGAAGAAAGAGAAAGCTGTTATTGTGCTAGGAAGTAGCAGACACAATACTATGCTAAAAAGATTAATAACATTAGTGTCATCACTCACTGGGGAGGTATGTTAATGTTCATCGGCTCTCCTGCTGAAACAATACTTCAAAGCTAAGGTCGGAATCTGTCATCATTCTAAGTGCATTTGGGAATAACAAAAGAGGTACTTAAATCTGGTTTGTCGCCATATTGATATGCTGCATCTAACTGATTTGCATTAAGATACAATCATATTTACCGATTAGTAGTTGTCTCAAGGTCACTCAAGGTTTAGCTTATTACATTTTTCATTGCTGCTTAGACAAGCTTGGGAATTCTGTGCCTAATGGCTAATCTTAAACTTCAAATTTAAGTTCAATTCAAGATACACCAAGTTTTATATACAATTAATTTCAAAGCTCTTAAATCACTATGTTGCAGAAAAGGTGATCAACAACTACTTTTGAGTACTCGTGCTCAAAACTTAAATGTGTGAAGCTGTGGCTCATTAAAAGTCTTTGATAGATCATTACTTTTAATACATTTAGATGTGAATAATTTCTTAAATTATTCCTTAAATACATTATTTATTTATGTTCAGTATCTTTAAATCCAACAGCCTTATTGATCATGTGCTTGGTATTACTGGCTAAACTTAATTTGCTGATAACATTGGGACATCGTTATTAACTGAAGGAACTTTCTTAGACATGTATTGATGAAGGTCTGAACTTTCTTATTGTTTGTAAATGTCATCCTCCAGGTCTCAAAAAGAAGGACTGACTTATGGTTGGTTTTGAATATCCTACCTTTTGCTTGGGAAGAGGTGGCAGAAACATTTTGATCTTACCTTGCACCTGCCTGATGCATGTATGACAGGAGTTCCAGGACATTGGCAAAATCAAGATCATCAATTCCATTCAGTGTCTAAATTGTTGATGTTGCATAATAAAGTCGTTCACGACCAGGATTAGAAGCAGTAAGAATAGGCAGTATTACCTTATTGCCATTCTCACTTGAAAGCCTTTGGTGAGTTGTCCATCATAGAAGCCTACAAATGGATTCTCCATCCACACTATCAAGTGCTTTTTCATAGTCAGTGAAATTGACATAGAAAGGCAAAATCTCTATTGACTGCTCAAACATATACGCATAGGTGTATACAATCTCCAGGTCCATCCATCCATCCATTTTCCAACCCGCTGAATCCGAACACAGGGTCACGGGGGTCTGCTGCAGCCAATCCCAGCCACCACAGGGCACAAGGCAGGAACAAATCCCGGGCAGGGTGCCAACCCACCGCAGAATCTCCAGGTCACTTATTATTATTGTATTTTTAAAGCAATAGAAAACTCATTTTTTGTCTGTTGTTGTTTCATTGTTTGCTAATTCAAAGCAGGTTGTCTCTTTCACGTTTATTTTCATCACCAGGATGGCTTTAGTATAAATGCATCAATATTAATGTCATATTAATATCTAGTTTCATTTTAGAACTTTGAATCTGGCTTGTCCCAAGATCCCCATTCATCCATACACTAGCACAAACAACCCTCAATTAGTCCTGTGCATATGCCTATCTCTCTATTATAAAAAAAAATCTAAAAAAAAATCTTGGGAGGGAGACTAGGGAGACGAGACGTGATCTTCTTGGAATTTGACTTCCTGCGAGAGATACTTTAACGTCACGTGAGACAACATTTAAAACAAGTTCATGGACATCTAACCTAGCAGTTGTTGGAATGCTTTTGGCAGACACATTTAATGTGCTCCCAGCTCTTAAAACAACGACAAGCAACAAGCAGAACGCCAGCAGCAGTAAGCCAGCAGATGATCTGACCGCTTCTCTTTCGTGTGCGTTAAGAATCCCCCCCCCCCCCCCCCCCCCCCTCACAACATGAGTTGCAGAGACGCGAAGTGGCAAAAGAACAGCTGCTGTACAGGCTTTTTATATGATCAACGTGCAGCAGCAGCAGCAAGACAACATGTTCCAACGGCATCTCCTTAGCGTGCGTTCAGCCGCCCACCCTTCACAATGTGAGCAGCGTTATACGTCCTGCGAGAAAGAGATTTAACCATGCCCAGGGCCAGAAATAAAGGACAAGTATTGTTTTTACAAAAGCTTTAAAGTAAAATTAAAAATAATGCATATGTAACAATTCCCATAAAAATAACAATCTCTTTAAATTGTATATCCGGTAAACCAAACCCAGGGGTGGGCGAGCAGGGGATGGGGTCCCCTAGTATAATTTAAATTCATCCCAGAGAAATATAGTTGGTCCTGTCCATTGCAAAAGACACCAAATTGCCCAATAAAATTACAGTATCTCCCACAAGCCTTCAGCTAAACTCAAGCCAGGGTTTAAATCATTTGAATACCTTAATTGTAAATGTTTTGCAGTGTAGCTCCAGAAAAGACCATTTTGTAATTTAAATAAATAAGAAGAAATATGAATGAATGAATAAATAAATAGAAATATGAATGACATCATAAGCACTGTGTACCATAACAATACACTTGTTCTTTTATTGAAGTGTCATTACATGCACATTTTGTAATACCCTATAAACAAACATATGTCATATTGGTCATGTCAGCTTTTTGTGCAGTTTGTAGAATTTGAAAAGTAAAAACATCATTGTGTAGAGTAATGCAGTCTTATAGCCCAAGAGAAGTGCATCATCATTCTTGTCTTTATTTTTTTAATTTAACAATTGACTGTTTCCAATTTTGTCTACTTGCTAACATGAACGTCATGAACAATTTGTTCATTTTAAAGCACAGTCTAGCATGAAGGAAAAGAGGCACAAAATGACCAGAAAATGATGGAAGGGAAATATTTGAACTTCTACATTAACATGTACATGAGAAAAAGTTTTATGCAGTGCTGCATTAAATTACTGACCAAAAAATAGGAGACAGAGCTGGAGGTGGCAGAGTTAAAGATGTTAAGATTTGCATTGGATGTGACGAGGATGGACAGGATTAGAAACGAGTACATTAGAGGGTCAGCTTAAGTTGGACGGTGGGGAGACAAAGTCAGAGAGGCGAGATTGCGTTGGTTTGGACATGTGCAGAGGAGAGATGCTGAGTATATTGGGAAAATGATGCTAAGGATGGAGCTGCCAGGCAACAGGAAAAGAGGAAGGCCTAAGAGAAGGTTTATGGATGTGGTGAGAGAGAACATGCAGGTTTGACAGAGCAAGATGTAGAGGACAGAAAGATATGGAACAAGATCATCTGCTGTGGCGACCCTTAACGGGAGCAGCCAAAAGAAGAAGAAGCAGTATTGTATTAAATTGTTATTTTTCATTTTTACTGTTTGTGACGATACAGGTTCAGTTCCATGCTTCCGCTTCCTTTTTGGGAGCTCTTGAACCCAACACCATTGGTAATGTAACTGAGATGAGATGGACAATGAGGGCACAAAAACGAAGCAAGGGGAAAGATGCAAAGTGCAGAAGTGCTTTTATTTAAAACAGTCAAAAGCAAAAAGTGTTCAAAACAACTGCAGTGCTTCAAATGTTATTAAATAAATAATCCATTAAAAATAGTGAAAATGTGGAGGTTAAAATCCAATAAATAAATCCATTAAAACGAAGTTAAAACAATGGCTGGAAGCAGTCCTTTAAAAACAAAACCCAGTGACTTCTTCAGCTGGAGGCTCCCCTGCTTCTCCCATCTGGGTCATGCACCAGGGGAGTCGCCCTACCTGCAGTTAACCTTCTCCTTCTAGTCTAGTCGCCTTTCGGTCACTAGCTCCAAGGGCTCTCACCAGATGGAGACTTGGCTTCCCCAGCGACCAGGGTGCTCACACTGGGGCTTCCACCTCCCAAGCCTCCGACTACCACTGCCTTCTGTGGCCTTATGCGACGAGCCAACCACCTTCTGGTCACTCATGCTCCACTTCTTTCTGCCCCCCCGAGTGTCGGCCTAACACTCCTGAAGGGCTCTCCTTACAGCTGCCTGCTCTTATCACCAAGCCTGCCCTCGCTTGCTCGCTTCCAGCTTTCTCTGCTTTCTCTTCTTCCTCGTCTAACCTCCGTTCACTTTTCCGATCTTTCACCTCCTTTTTTCTCTTTGTGCCGGACCGTTCTTATATGGCTCCGTGGGAGCAGCATCCCAATTGCGCACAGCAGGAAGCCAATTAAGCAGTTGAGAACGATCTCACCCTCACATGCGGGTGCGACTTGCCCCAATTACTCCATCAACTCCCTGCGGCTGCACAATTGCGCCCACAGAGACTGACACCGCAAATTCATTATTTAAAAGCCACCAATCTTTCATAGCCGCGGACCCACTACTCCACACTCCTTAACAAAATTAATGCAGATACAGGAAACACTTCATGTAATGTCGGGTAGCATGGACCAGAGAAAAAGTCTGGCAGGAAGTGACCTGAACAACTGTGTCTTTACACCATATATGTATATTTACTGAACCACTTAATCTATTTCATGGTTACAGAAAGGCAGAGCCAGACTAGCAGAATCAGGAGAAAAGGAGAAATCAATTCTGGTAGAGTCAACACTCATGTACAAACTCATCCATAGGAATACCAGTTTAGAGCTGCTGCTAAATGTGTTGTTAAGGGTTGTATGATAACACAGTGGTTTGTGCTGCTGCTCCACATATCCAACGTCCTGAGCTTGAAACCCACTCATTTATTGTTCATGTATAGCTTGTCCATTCCCCTTGTGCCTGCATGAGTTTTAGTTCCACAGATTCCAAAATGTGCATTTTACGGGAACTGCAGACTTTATAAGTATGAGAGCGTGTGTATGTTTGTGTTTGTGAGAGTGGACCCTGTGATGGACTAACACCCTTTCCAAGCCTGGTTCCTTATGTCCTCCGTTGCCCGAATAGTCTCCACCAAACCTGAATTGAGCGAATCAAGTTGAGTCTATTGTTTCTTAATATGAAAGTCTTTGGGTTGAGAAAGGAAAACTGTAGTACATAGATAAACCCTGTGCAGATGGCCCATACAAATACTTGTACCCAAAAGTATCAATGAAAAGTGTAGAATAACATGAGCATGCAATAAAAAAAGAAAAGTAGATGCAGTTAAAATCTGACAACCCCAAAAATAAATCTAGACACCACAAGATTGTTGATTAAACAGCCAGCATCCAAACGAATCTGCACTGGATTACCGCACATTAGCCTGTGTACTTACTGACTGAGCAAGTTTTAAATCAAGACAGAACTTTTATGTTTTACTCTAAAATGAAACAAAGTGTATGTATATTGGACTAAACGTAAGTAAATCTGTTGAAAAACTCACTTGCAATAGCTGAACAGATACAACTGAGATTAAAAAAAATGTTATCAAAAAAAACTCTCCAAATAATTGAGGTCCCATTGGTAATTTAGATCCACATATTTTTAAGATTTATACATCAACTTCAAATATTATTAAAACTCCTATCTTGTATCTTGAATTCTCCATTAGAAAATGTATTTATACGAGCTTTCAGTCTTATCTTTGCTGAAGTATTTGCACAGAAACAGTCTTAACCTATGCTATCAACTTTCATTTGGTTCGGGAAATCCCACATACTGTAAGATTTTAGCACTTCTGACACTTCTCTACAGAGCATTCTGCAACAGTCTTGAGAATTTAGTTGGACTGTGTGGCGGGCTGCTGGGTTCCATGTGTACAGTGTCCATTTTAGGACATCCTCCTCCCTCCGAAAAAACTCCATCCTTCCTACTACCTTCGACAAAATATTCCTCCTCCCTGCGAGGAATCCCCAGTCACCCCTCCTCCCTCCTCTCTCATCCCTCCTCCGTCCGCTCTCAGTTCTCCGCTGTCCGTTTTCCGCCATCCACCCTCCTATCTCCGTCATCCGCCTTCAGCTCTCCATCAAACCCCACACACCCCCCCCGCCCCCTCATCGACATTTTCGTTAATGAAGTGACGTAATACTTCAGCTCCACCTTCTTCACAAGTTCATTAACCAAATTATTTGTCAATTATATTTCACAGTAAGAATTTACAGCACGACTCAAACGTGGGAACGAAAGTAAATGACGTTAATTGTTGAGTGTCTTTTAATATTGTGTAAGCATACATATTAACACGTGTGCAATTAAACGTGTGCATTTACGGTGTGATTTTTCAGGCTTAAAAGCTCGCCTTTTATTAAAAAGGTAAATGCAAACTTTTTTCATTCTGAAGGGCACAAACCACGCAAAAATGTCGGTACACCAGATAAATAAGCGCAACATATTATCAGTTGTATTGTATGCTTACAATACATATAGAAATGTGTTAATCGTTAACTAATAGTATGGGATGGTGTTTTTCAACTCAGCTACAGATGCAGATGGAAACCAGACCTGCTTTGAAAAATACGAACGCCTTAGGACCGATCTGGAATAAGGTAGCACAGCGCCTTGATTTAAACGATTCCATGTCTTGGTGGGTTTGCGTTGCTTGTTGTCAATATCTTTACACCTGTTTTTAAGGCTTATTGACTGAAAGGGGCTTTCGTGAAAAAAGTTAGGGCTTTGCTACAGGATACACCCTCCACAAGTTAAGGAAGTTAAAAATAAAGGTATATATTTCTGTTTTATTTAAACCTTTTAAGTTTGTATGCGGGCGGCATGGTGGCGCAGTGAAAGGTGCCAGTTAGGAGACCCGGGTTCATATGCATTTTACTTTTTTTGTATCTCTTTAGTAATATTTTATTGTAAAAGGATAACCAGTATTTAAACCTTTTATGTTACTTTATAAAGTTATGTTACACAATGTTGAAAGATTAATAAGAACGCTACATATTTTGGCAGCTGCTGCTTTAATTTTCAATGAAATGAAAAAAGCTCTCCAAGAGAAAACCTCAATGAAGAAGAAACAGTTTGCACTATCTAAAAAGGAGAAACCCTCATTTATAAAGGTTTGCTGCAGATGACTTAACTGAAAATAAATGAATAGTTCCTATGTGTATAATACATATTTATCTATTTGACTTATGCCTTTATTCCAGCAACTTGCAACATCTGAGGTACAATTTGTTACATTACTTTTGTTTTTTGCAGCACAGGCAGGTGAAGTGACTTCCTCAGGGTCACACAGTGGTGTCAGTACCAGGATTTGAACTGACAAGCTCCGGGTTTGCTGAAATATTACTGAAGAAAGAAAAAAAAACGAAAACGGGCAAATAGGGCTATGCATACAAATGTCCATCCATCCATTATCCAACCCGCTATATCCTAAATACAGGAGCCAATCCCTGCCAACACAAGGCAGGAAACAAACCACGAGCAAGGTGCCAGCTCACCGCAGGGCGCATACACCCACACACCAGGGACAATTTAGAATCGCCAATGCACCTAACCTGCATGTCTTTGGACTGTGGGAGGAAACCGGAGTACCCGGAGGAAACCCAGACAGACACGGGGAGAACATTCAGACGGAGAGCTGAAGGCGGATGACGGAGATAGGAGGGTGGATGGCGGAAAACGGACAGCGGAGAACTGAGAGCGGACGGAGGAGGGATGAGAGAGGAGGGAGGAGGGGTGACTGGGGATTCCTCGCAGGGAGGAGGAATATTTTGTCGAAGGTAGTAGGAAGGATGGAGTTTTTTCGGAGGGAGGAGGATGTCCTAAAATGGACACTGTACATGTGAGGGCGACGTGAGGTTCGCCCCATATGTTCTGGGGGAGCAACTATGGGCACCTCAATACCTCCCCCGGGACACTTGGTGGCAGCCTCCCTGGCTGGCAGTGATGTCTCAACCTCCTGCAGGGCTCCATGGGAGATGGAGTCCTCAACAGCCCAATGGGGCGCTGGGGTGGCCGCCGGGAGATGCTGCAAGATTCCACAGCCCAGCTGGACAACTCTTCAGCCCCACCCGGAAGTGCAAATTGGACCAAGGTGGTCAAGCACCTGGAACACTTCCGGGTGGGCTATAAAAAGGACCGGCAACCACCACTCTGGGCCAGAATCGGGAGGAAGAGGACAAGGTTGCCTGGGAGGAGTGGTGGTGCCAGAGGAAGTGTGTTTGGTCTGTGTATATTAAGTGCTTTTGGGACTGTGTTGTGGCTGGAGGGTTCATGGGGAAGTTGTGCCCTCCAGTTGAAGAAAAATAAAAGCCTGTGTCTTTTTACACATGCCTCTGTGTCAGTCTGTGCCGGGTTGGGTGCTATATAGCGCCTTTATCACAACTGTTAGGTACTGTTCTCAACTGATTCACAACTTTGACACCAATACAAGCTCATTCCGTCTAAAGTTAGATATAATATCACGCAGGGATTGGTGCTGAAACCATATCATTAACTTTGACTCTTTTCTGCATTTACCAATTAAAGCAAATAACACTTTTTTAATCATGCCATTAATGACCTACCTTATTCAAGTGAAACAGTCACAAAGTGAAAATAATTTGCTTTAAACTTATAACTTACTTATTTAGCAGATGCATTTATCCATGTAGACTAACATTTGAGATACAACTGTTATACAGTATTTGCTCTTCCAATTGGAGCACAGGCAGGAGAAGTCATTTTCTCAGGGTCACATAGTGTCAGTAGCAGGATTTGAACACACAGCCTCAGAGTTTGAAATCCAAAGTCTTAACCACTATATTCTTGCACCTTTATAATCCAGTTCAAGGTTGTTGGTTGTCACAGCCTATTCAAGCACCAGAGGAAGCAGGGTGGGAAACACTATGGACAGGATATTAATCCATCAAAAGGCACACATACTCACACTCATTTACCATACAATGGAGTCTTAGGAGGTAAAGCTATAAAGTATCTATCTATCTATCTATCTATCTATCTATCTATCTATCTATCTATCTATCTATCTATCTATCTATCTATCTATCTATCTATCTATCTATCTATCTATCTATCTATCTATCTATCTATCTATCTATCTATCTATCTATCTATCTATCTATCTATCTATCTACACAGACAATGACCTGACATTGCACTTGAAGTAAAGACACTGTGCTTCCCAGTATATTACTATTACAGGTCAGGCAATACAGATGCCTCACAATTTAAAAGTCTTTACTTCAGCTGAATTTGCCTATAATGTAGATGTAAATACAGATAAAGATTTAATCTGTAGTCGTCATATTTCCACACTTTCTAAAGCTTGGCTTAGAATTATTGCAAAACTAAGGTGGTATATACAGTTGCATGGCAACTATAAAAAAGTATGAAGTTCACCTATACTGTATAACTCCATTTCTTAATAACAGCAAAAGCTGCATCCATTTGGCATATAAATTAATAAATATCTTGCCAATCCCCCTAATTTACTAATCTCCAGATTTTACACTGAAGTGTTAATATCCAATCTTGACTAAAATTTCAAGGATAAATAAAACTACCATAGGAAGTCCAACCCAACTCAGAATTAGAAAGGCCCCACCAATGTTCACATTTTCATGAAGGATGAAAGCAAATTTCATAACTTTAAAAGAGACTAAAATTTTTGATGTTAGTTTTTGAAGAAATATACATTTTCATACAGACATCACATGGAGCTTTGTTTCAACATTATCTTTTTTTAACAAATCCATTTTAATTTTAAACTTAACTATGCTGTATTTGTAATTTTTGTGCAGAGTGCTTGGCTTTTATCTGTTCAAGAATATTTCAGATTCAGGTGTAAGCGGCATGTAAATCTCTATTAGTGTAGAAATTTCAATTATTTTTCTTAAAACAAATCAAGGAAAAAGGAAATACAAAAGTATTTAAATCTTACAAATGGATTAAGGTTTCTGTGTTTTTTAATGTATTTCTTCTTAGAAATTAGCCATAGTGGTTGTTCTCTTTTGCATTTGTTAACTTAAAAATAAAATCACAAAAATGTATGTTCAACAACAGAAATACATTCCCTTTATAAACTGTTTGAAAAAAGATCATACAAATTTACATATTCAGTAAAGAATTACAACCTTACAGACCATATATTGATCTGCTTTTAAAGTAAGATGCATTCATTTGCAGTAGCATCTGGAGAGTCCAGATGCTGATAAGAGCAATGGCCGCACTGAGTACGCCTCTGTTTATATTTTTTATATGCCATACGTCTCACACTGCTGAAAAACCTCTTCTCCATTAAGTTCAACTTTAAGATGTAATACTGTCATTGAAGGAATTGCAAATACCGCTAAACAGAACAGCTACACAATGCTTATATATAGTATTTTCTAAAGCAGATGATAATCAGCCAAACTACACACAAATATAGAAAGAAATATTTTTTGAATTTGGGACAAGCAGTTAAAATTTCTAAAATTCTATTATAATTTACATTATAATGTAATTTAATATATATTTTTACAGGTTTCTTCCTCCTATCTTTATTAATTGTGTAACCTGAAATAAATGGTGTTTGCTTTTATCTCTGCTAATAACATGCGACAACTAAAACATCTACACTGCCTAGCACTGTTTAGAATTTCACATAATGAAAGTTTAGTACCAACAAATTCAATTTGGATTACTCCATTCGGGGATTTCAGAGCTAGCAAATTCACTATGGAGAACACAGTGCTAGGATTCTGGACACAGCAAATTTAATACATGGGTCTTAGTACAGAGAATTTATAAGCTATCCTGTTCAATACAGAGAACTTAGTACTGCCATGTTAGAGACAACAGATTCAATGAGAAATCAGTACTGGGCGCATAAAGCTAGCAAACTCAATAAACAAGAGTTCAATTCCAGCAACTCAAAGCTGGAAAATTCAATATAAAGAAATGGGTAATAGGAACTTTAGAGCCAACATATTCAAAATTAGTCTTGAGGCTTTTTTGTTTCTGGTAGCAGAATCATTAACAAAAATAACCCTGAAAACCAAAGAAAGGCTGCTGCATGGTTGAAATTCTAGAGCAATCAAAAATGTGTTTTCATTACTTATCAGCAGTGTGTTTGCTAAAGAATACATAAAGACAGAAAATGAAAGTAAGCACATAGTCAATATTACTGTAAATAATGACAGAAGTATTAAGTCATAAAGTTATAAAAAATATAAAAAAATATAAAAAAATATAATCCATTTAACTGCGCCTTTTTTAAAATGACTTTTGAATGAATGCTGTCCTTACTTTCTTACTAGTTGACAGGAGAAGTTAAATGGACTGAAGTGTACTGTCTAAGGGGTAAACATTATTTGGCTCTTAGAAATGATAAATCTTCTTAACCTTAACACTTTTTATATTACACATTATTTATATAGATAATCATTATTAGTTTCAGAATTAAGCTTCATAAACTTTCATTATATAAGCAATTTATAGCTTATCAATTGTGGGAGATGTGGGTGAGAGAGAACTGACGTAGCACTACTGCACAGTAACAAATGTGAAAGGAAGTGTTAGCCCCACCTGTCGGTGTCGTGTGAGTTTTGCATTCAAGCAGCATATTCCTGCCATTCTTGTTACTCTTGCAAAGTCTTATCTGTCTAGCTAATATACGAGGGGGAGTCGAGCTAAAGTTAGAACATGGGATTTAATAGAAAATGGAATGAACCTTAACAAAACTGATAATGTCATTTCTCAATGTCGTCTCCACCCTTCTCAATGCACTTGCGCCAAATGCCTGGAAGTGTCAGGATTCCAGCAGAATAAAAGGTTTTGTCTTGTCCTCGCGACCACTCATGCACCAGAGTTATTGCTGAACACTACATGCCAAGCCTAGTGCAAGTTACTGTGACTTGCTGGAAACCAATGTGAAGCCTGCTATTCAATCCAAGTGGCGGAGACTGCTGTCTCAGGGAGTCCTTTTGCTGCAAGACAATGCCTGTCCACACACTGCTAAGAACACCAAGGCTTGTGTGGAGAAACTGAAGTTTCAGGTATTGCCACGTCCTGCTTATTTGTCAGATTTGGCACCGTGTGATTTACACCTTCTTGGACCGCGATAAAAAACATCTGGGTGGTCACTGATTCAAGACAGATGACGACGTGAGGAAAGCGGCACATGAGTGGTTACAAGGACAAGACAAAACCTTTTATTCTGCTGGAATCCAGGAACTTCCAGGCAGGTGATACAAGTGCATTGAGAAAGGTGGAGACTACATTGAGAAATCACATTATCAGTTTTGTTAAGGCTCGTTCCATCTTCTAATAAATCCCATTTTCTAACTTTAGCTTGACTCCCCCTCATAGCTTCAGAACTGATGAGACATGATCAGATAGCTACTTACAAAACCAATCAGAGCTCATCATTGTGCATGTTACATTTTGTTCCATTAAGTGATATGATGAATAATATGCTAGAATCCTGATAAAATGATGACTATTTTTGCAACAAATTTGCCATTTCCCCTTAACCATCCATTGAAATAATGGATTAATCAAAAACAGTAATCCAGTCCACTAGCTACATCATTTTATTTCTTTGAATAATCCACACATGCTCACATAAATTAAGTAAACAAATGCAAAAGTAAATGTTGTGCATCAAAACTGAAAACTGATTCACCCATCTGATTCTGGTTAAATGATCTATACACTGAAATAACTATGAGTGATAAGCATGTGAAAAAATATATTAACCCACTTTCTTTAGAATTAATTTTATTTCAATGCGCATGGAAGCCGATTGTGGCAGCAATGGATGCACAAACGGAATCAATCCTAAATAAAGCAATATTCAACATATGGTAAAATAAATAACATATTACACATTTACATATAAAGTTCTTCCATAGCAGCAGGTAGCTCTGAATTTTTGACAGAATTAGAATAAAATTACTAGGTCACTCACGACTACTTTTCTAACATGAAATGTGCCTGAAATCCATGCTATACAGCACAGAGTATTCTATATCTCTCCCACAAGCAGTGAAATGAAGGCAAGAATAAAAGCTGTCACCTTCAAAAGCAAATATGTAAGAGGTAGAAGCAAAGCACTCTAAAAGGAATTTAGCAAACATAAACAGTAATGAAATGTTTTCTTCTGCTATAATTTAATAAAGTCAGAAATGCTAAAATTTATAATTGGTAACAATTGGTGCCTGTAGGCCTTAAGACTGTGCTGTCTAACATTTAAAATAAAAGTTAACTGCAATGGTGCTATACATTAACTGGTGATATAACCAATTTTGTTTCTACTGTACATTTCCTAGACCACTGCCACTTTTGTGTTTTGAAAATATTAGCACTCATTCCTACACAGTTTAGACAGCAGCTTTTATTGTGCAATCTGTCAAGCCAAGGCTCTGGCACAACAGGTCATGGCCTTTTCCTATTCCTGCACCACTCCAGGCACCTGAGGAATCAATGACATTTGTGCTGTTCTTTGAAATCCAGAGGAAGAGCATTTCTAACAC
Organism: Erpetoichthys calabaricus; assembly: GCF_900747795.2. Taxonomy (NCBI): domain Eukaryota; kingdom Metazoa; phylum Chordata; class Cladistia; order Polypteriformes; family Polypteridae; genus Erpetoichthys; species Erpetoichthys calabaricus. The sequence goes on along the minus strand of NC_041405.2, from coordinate 95,644,738 downwards.
AGTATGTGTGTTAAGTGCTAGTGCAAAACATTGAACTTGCTTAAAGTATTCAATCTCTTTTAGCTCGGTTTGTCAATGCCTGCCTCCTTGAAATCCCTCTCATCTCAATTCTTTTTCAGTTTAAAGCAAAAAGTGTGTATAGCAGGGAAATGTCTTTGCACTATTTGTCAAAATGAACTCTTACAGCAAGGTATAATCCTAAAAGTTACATATTTTAATGTCATCACTTAAGATGAATCAGTAAGCCACCACAAATAGTAATTAACCAGGTAATGAATGAAAATGGTGGCTTTAAAAGCAGTGGCTGGACATAAACCTGTAGCTTGTTTATTGTTCACTGTGCTGCTTTGAAAAGGAAAGTACAGTGAATTAACAAAAATAAATAAATACATAAATAAAACTTGAAATGCCTGTGATGCCACACATATTTTGTGGTTTAATGTCCAAGCTTTCAAATTTGTAAAAATCACTTATATTAGAGTGAAATAGGGAGTAACAATTAAGCCAAATGATTTTATTTGATTCTACTTGATTTGATAGCCTGCGGTGGGTTGGCACCCTGCCCAGGATTGGTTCCTGCCTTGTGCCCTGTGTTGGCTGGGATTGGCTCCAGCAGACCCCCGTGACCCTGTGTTCGGATTCAGCGGGTTGGAAAATGGATGGATGGATGGATTTGATAGTTTTTTTTACTTAGGGAACTTTTCCCCTGGCCTCTTCGAACCTGGTAGTGTCTTTTTCCTGTCAGCCTCTTGCCTATTTGGCACCTTTCAGGAACATTTGGTTTGCATTAAAAATGTTATATGTCTTTATTCAATGTCAATATTAGCTGCTTTACTTTAGTGTAAATATGAAGAAATTTAGAATGAACACATATTCCAGAAGGGCAACACGGTGGCGCAGTGGTAGTGCTGCTGCCTTGCAGTAAGGAGACCTGGGTTCACTTCCCGGGCCCTCCCTGCGTGGAGTTCGCATGTTCTCCCTGTGTCTGTGTTAGTTTCCTCTGGGTGCTCCGGTTTCCTCCCACAGTCCAAAGACATGCAGGTTAGGTGCATTGGCGATCCTAAATGGTCCCTAGTGTGTGCTTGGTGTGTGTGTGTGTGCGTGCGTTCCCTGTGGTGGGCTGGCACCCTGCCTGAGGTTTGTTTCCTGCCTTGCGCCCTGTGTTGGCTGGGATTGGCTCCAGCAGACTCCCGTGACCCTGTAGTTAGGATATAGCGGGTTGGATAATGGATGGATGGATGGATTTTATTTGAATACAAGCATGTACTTGAATAGTGTATTCCATCTATATGGTGAGTTTATACAAGGATTTTGGGAATCACCAGTTGTGACATTACATCCACCAACTTTGTTCAGGCAAAGGAAACACCTGTAGAAGATTTCAAAACACTACAAATACAACACAAACTGTTTTTTCTGTCTGAAATTATAAATGAATAAAATTAGTTTTATCAGGCAATTGGATGCAAGTCAGTGTTCTGTCATGGCTTGGCCAAATGTTCACTTGAAATTCACTGAGAAAAATCACAAAACATTTTTATTTATTCCCTGATCAGTTTCAGATACCTCTTTTATGAATAAAATAGCTTTTCAGACCATTACTATTTTCATATGAAGTTTAAATTATTCATAAAAAATAAAAAAAACAAAACTGTATACATATACACATTATATTTCATGTATTTAGAGTTTTTCCTTTTAATCAGCTTCTTCTTAATAATACTGACATACTACATAGTGTATACAGTGTATTTACATTTTTTGCTTTTCTTCATAAATGATTTGTAATTGAATTTAAAGTTTATAAACAAAGAAATATATATATATATATATATATATATATATATATATATATATATATATATATATTTACTGTCAAAATTATTTAATACATTTGGTTAGAAATCAAAGAAATCTCAATTTTGTCTAAAGAATTTGTACTAAATGACTGCCCTCTTTGCCCTTTAGATATAGCATTCTCTGCATTATGATGTTGCCGTTTTGGCAATTAAATTCATCTGCATTTCAGGGGGAAATTTAAAATTAAAATAACATTTGCATGCCATTCGAAAAAGGAATGCTACTCTGAAGAGGATTTTTGCATTCCCTTGATAATAAGAAAATCTTTAATGTTTACAAAACCTTATGATTTTCTAAGTAATTCTACCTGGCCCTAAGGACTAGATTAGGCTGAGAGGAGTCTCATTGTCTAGATGGAGAGTAGGCCAGATGTGACTTGTTTCAAATGCCCTTCCATTGGTGCGTATGTATGCATCAAGTCTTAATCCTGTATTTGTGTATACCATCACTCCTTTATAACACATCTCTGTAGGAATTCTACTGATCTAATTTGTAAGAAAGGGAAATTGGATTAAGTCGCTTACAACAGTTACATCGGTCTGCATTCATAGATATCTATACAGTACACGGATAGCATTCTAAAGATCATTAATTTTATTTAAAATTTGTAATATGCTGCATTATAAGACGAAAACAAACACGTCAATACTGATAATTTCAGGTTACAATTTGATAAATCAATTGAAAAGTCAACATACTGTATAGAAAGTATGAAAATATAATTTATTTGCATAATTATACACATGCAGATTAACATTTATAATACCTGCTATATCTGATAAAGGAAAGAAACATCCATCCATCCATTATCCAACCTGCTATATCCTAACACAGGGTCACTGGGGTCTGCTGGAGCCAATCCCAGCCAGCACAAAGCACAAGGCACAAGGCAGGAACAAATCCCAGGAAAGGGCGCCAGCCCACCACAGGACACACACACACACACCCACACACCAAGCACCCACTAGGGACAATTTAGGATTGCCAATGCACCTAACCTGCATGTTTTTAGACTGTGGGAAGAAACCGGAGCACCCGGAGGAAACCCATGTAGACACGGGGAGAACATGCAAGCTCCACGCAGGGAGGACCCGGGAAGCAAACCCAGGTCTCCTTACTGCGAGGCATTGGCGCTACCACTGCACCACCATGCCGCCCTAGGAAAGAAACATTTACTATAAAATATATCTGCATCTTTTAGTAGCATAGTAAAAAAAAAAGTGCTCTATGGTAAAATGCTTCTGTTTTAATGTCCATGTTACATTCTCTTTATCAATATGAAAAACATTTCCAAGCAATATATAACTATTTATATGTCAGAAAGACTTCCTTAATTTAAAATGACTCTTTATCATTTTAAAAGTTACGAAAACCAAAAACTGCTTAACATTAATGTACAGTATGTTAAAAGATATATAACCAACAATGACATATGCTTTTTTCAAAAGCAGACAGCTTCAGTATAAAGTCATTCTACGGTCCAGTGGGAATATCATCGTGAAACATAGTTATAGCTTGAGGTGGAAGACTAGCCTCCCATTATGTGCATTATCCAGTCATTGCAACCACAATGAAGTCTATTTGTCTTCAAGTATCAAAGATGTGCATATAATGTCTCCTACATAACAGTTTAAGTAACTGGCCCGCAGGGATTTCAAAAGCCCTGACTTTCAGTGTTGAAGGCCTCTCAAAAGTATATCTGTCTACCAACAGACATACAAGATCCATTGATTCACATTAAGAAACATCTTTCTAATAGGGAAACTGTTAATAATTTAGGATGTCTGCCATCACCTCAAGTGGCTGCTGGGACCAAATTAAATCTCAAGATTTTATTAAAAAACAAATAGTCAGATAACATATTAAAAGCTTTGGCTATAAAAGAGCAATCAGTAGAAAAAATAATTTCTAAAGAGTTTAGAAAATGTTTTTAAAATCTAAAAATAAGGTAAATATTATATACTGTATAGTTTAAATATAGTTTATATATAGTTTGGAATCACGCAGAAATGTGTGTTTCTCACAGAAATTATTTTTGTTTATTCAAGGTACAATTACATTGCTAATGCTATAAAATGGCTTTCATGTTTAACTTCTAATTAGTTATTACAGAAACCTTTGTTTTTGTGTTAGTGCAACTGAAACCTATTATTTTGTTCAATAAAGTAAGTACATTGTCTTGCCTTCAGTTGTGAGGCACTGGGACTCCTGAAAATTCGACTCTGCAATCATATGTCAAAATACTGTATATAAATTAATAGGCAAAATGCAAAATACTGATGCAGGATCATTAGGATCTGGGCTGTAAATATTTAAAAAAATAAAATCACACTGCCTATCATAGTAAAAGCACAGGGATTCAAGAGTATTCTATGCCCTAAAATTGCAGTTGGGGCACCACACACATATCCTTTAAAGGACAGAGGAACCAGAGAAGTACCAGAATGCCACTCAAGTTACTCCAGTCAAAATGGTCCTCATGATGAACAGGGCAGAAATCTCCTTCCCTTGGCAGGTAGACCCATAAAATACTTAGGGAATGATAAATGTAAATGCAGCAGGCATAGTACTTTCCACACTGTAGAACTTACCCTGAACAAAGAATGAAATCTAAAGGGATCAAAGATCAAACATGGATGTTTTATTAACAAAATAATAAAGTGAAGAGAATAAACAGAAGGAATCATGAAAGTATCAAGTAAATAAACATAAACAAAACCCAGCCTACCCTACTATACACAGGTTGGGTCAATCTGGTTGGGTGCCTAGAGGTTGGATGAGAGGTAATAAATCACTCAAAACCTCCTTTATCATGTACTGTATTGTTTTCTTCTTTTTGCTAACCACTTTGTCTTCCTGCAGTTGTATGCTTGTCTCCACTCACCTCCTGGTTCCAAGTTGAATGGCTCTATAGCTTGAAGGAACAGCTCTTGATATTTTTCATAGATAGCATCTGGAGTTTGAACCATCCTAAGGAAACCTCAAGCAGCCCCAAGTGTCCCTGCCACCATTTAAAGAGGGGTGGGTCAACTTTCACATCAACCTTCTATTTTATTGAGTAGTAGAGAACCAAATATAGTGCGCATAGACTACTGCTGCCTAATAAGTTGAGAAAACAATCTATTGAAATGGTGTTCTGGATGGGGCTGATTTGCATGGTCACAAGTGTTGCCATTACATTTTCTACCAGGACATTTTACGACCCAACTCTCCTGAGCTTACCTGCAACCCTAGTCTCAACAAGGTTCATATTCATAATATATACAGCTTTTTACTTTGTATCTTTAAACATAATATAGGACAGAAGGACTTTATTACCAGTTACACAGTTCTACCTAATCACTCCCGTGGCCTTGCCAGATGTGATATACATTCAAAATTTTCCAATTACATGATCTGGAAATCTCTCTCTCTCTGTTAATGCAAAGTCCTTATTGGCTTGTGACATACTTCCAAGTTATATAATGAACATATATAAAAGAAACTATGACCACCAATAAGTAAAAAATGAGTGTTCATTGTATGAGTTTAGATTTTTTTTTTTTTTTTTGCTCCTTGCATTAACCCTTCTGTCCTCATACATAATTAATTGTACGAGAAAAGAACCAATTAGGGAAACTAAAGAAAAAAAATCAATTATGTTTAAAAATTCCATCTTACTTAAAAATGATTATATATTAGCAGGCAATTCAGAGCTAACTGAAATATGAGTTATGCTACAGAAAAATGGTGTCAAAGAAAAAAAAAAAAAAGCTCTTAACCTACCTCTTTCAGCTAGCACAAGTGTGGCCCTGGCAGCATGCTAAAACAGTTTGTAACAATGGGATTAAAAGAGACTTGCTCAATTGTTATTTCAACAGACTAACAACAGCTGCTAATGGATGAAGTTTAAATGTGTAAGAAAATGCAGTTTTGTCTGGCTTACCTTACGGGGTTACTGGTTAAAGAGACTCTCAGAGATTCAAGGCAGTTAAGGAGCTTTTCATCAGTGATTCCAGAACGTAACTCATGCACATATTCTTGGGAAGACAGAGTACATTCATGCTTGGTGTTTCTTAAACCTCCCTGAAAAAAACAAAAAAAAAGTTTAATAAAAATAAAAATAATAAGTAAAAACACTATTACATTATGCTTGTATCATTCAAGGTAGAATTAAAATAAATTATATTTGCATGTATCACAGTTATCAAAAAGATATTTTTTTAAATGCTTTTTGTACCCTGCACTAAGTGGTCAGATAGCCTTTTATGAAATATGTCTAACTAGAAAATGTAAAAAAAAACAAAACGTTTACAATCATTGTGTAAATGTAGTATGGCTATGCTGTGAATGAGTTATAGCTAGATGGTCCAAGATCATTTAAATAAAAAACACTTTGTAACACTGAACTATGGAGGATGTATAAACATTCATTAATTAATAATGAATAGTGAAAAGACTAACCTAATGCGCCATCATGCTCCATTCTCAGCTACGTCTACTATTGTCAAAAACAGTATTTTAAATTTTTATGCTATCTTAACATGAAAATCATATCTATTTTGCTTGTATATTTAGTTATATAGTTATATTTATCAAAAAAGCGATGATTTAGCTTGACAATGGGGATGAACTAAAGCACAAGGTCAAGATGCTACTCTGACATCACAAGCAACAGAAAAGGATTTTTAACATTCTTCCTCAATGCAGAATAAGAAACCTGCTTCTAGGAGCTATTAAGCAGTTAGCCTCACTTTTTCAGTCTCTCGTTTGTGGTTTCAAAAAGAATGTCTCTGTAGCTTGTAGCAGCATCCAAGGCAAAACACCTACACATATGTACACTGAAAAGAGAGTCCTGCTCATTCAAAGAAATCCTTCAATCATGCTTTTGAAAAGCCTCTGCCATTGCAATGCACAAAATGCAAACAGCCAGAAAAACATTGCTGATAACTACATGTGCTGTTCTATAAAACTGCAGCACGTGTAAAAGTCTTTTAGTGCCAGTTATACTATACACTGTCAAAAAATACTGCTTTCCTGGTTTACTGAATGCCTCACAGACACTATTTCATTATGAGGTGGGGGGCTTTAGGGTTAAGAGCTATGCACATGCAAAATATGTGATTTTGTTTCCATGTTTATAAGCTGGCTATACTAAGCTAGAATGGGAAATATCAAAACATCTTTTTTTCTTCTCAGCAAACAAGTCTATATTAGATTAGTCACAGTTCTCCATGTCTGTTGAAATCAATTTCTGTAACCTGCCAAGCAGTTTGAATTATATTCATGCAGTATCGGTAACTATCTTAGAGAGTGGCAGTCAAGACAAGGGAAGAAGCAGTGATGTCTGTTAATCGTATGCTTTCATTATTATTGCCACCAGTCTCTGCCTTTTAGCACAAAAAATACAAGTCAGACATTGATTCAGATGGTTACAGGAGATTCAGAAAAATATCATTAACAAATAAAAGTACATTCTATGATTTGCCAAAATAAATGTTTTCTAATAACAACAATAATAATAATGTTGAGAATCAGACTTCTTTATTGTTGGAAATGGCATTAAGTAAGAAGAGAAAAGAAGGTTATACTGTATATAGGTCACCCACCCAGCCTCAGACTGACTTTCAGATACATTGGATAAGCATATGTTTATCAAATATGTATCATTTTTGATATCTAGTTCTTAAAGATATACATATACATACACACATATACAGAAATATATTATATGTATATATATTCAAATTTTATCATCCAATACGTCTTCACCTTCTGTCCATACCCTGTGTATGCCACATGCCTTAATCAACCACTTAAAATCAAAAGTTATAAGAAAAAAGGAAGGACAAAGAAAAAAGAGAAAAATACAAATTTTGATTTTTCTGTGACATAATAAAACATGTAGGAGGAGAATGTGTTAATTACGAAGACACCAAACTTTACAACATGTGTATTATCAAAACATCAACTGTCTGTTAAAAACTACCCTAGTAGCACAGCAGACTGCAAAGGTCATTCTTATTGTAATGCCTTTGAAAAACCTCACATGCTATTATTTTTTAACTATAATTTTAGTCTAATTATTACTCATTTATGTTTAATCAGAAATATTGAGGATCACAAATGGGACATATTTAAAAAAGTAATGTTGTGCAGTGTTGCATAAGGTACAAAAAGAAAACAGTTAACCAACTGCAATATTTGTTTCTATGATGGACTACTAAAGCATAATTAATTGTATTGTTGAAAAAGAAAACACTAATTACAGCATACAGTTAATAAATATGAGTGAATATGAGTGAATGCGTGTAGCTTAAAACTCATACAAGAGGAGACTCCAATCCAGAGACGTAGTTGGGTAAATGTACTTTTTAATTTACTGACAACTTATTTGCGAGTAAAAACATAACACCATGTTTCATCCACATGCAACCACCCTCATATCAAGTACATGTTTCTATTCTTCCTCCCAGTATCGTAAGCATCATCCACCACAACTAAAAAAAGTTTCTGCTGGTTTACATTTATTTTTCAGTGACAGCAAAACAACAGGTTAAATCAGAAATGTTCTCAGCTTGAGTCCATAGACTCAATTTACTGTCTTGAAATTAACACACGTTTACAATGAGCTGGCATTCCCACTTTAAATTATTGACAGCTCAAAGCAATATTCAATTCTACATGTAAATGAAATTTTGTTTGGGCTTTCACCATAGCAATCAGTTTTCATATTGATGTCAATCTTTGTCTTTGTTTTTTCTTCTTTAATTACACAGCTTCTTCCCTCTCATATATCAGAAATATTAAGTAAAACAGAAGACTATTACCTGCGGGTTTTAAAAAGATAAAATAACTGTCAGATTTACTTTATGATAGGCTTAAGCTACACTCCACCATCTTTACTAGTAATTAGGGGTAAGATTTTTTAATGAACTGTCTAATAAAAATACTAGTTATAAACATTTTATTATTATGGGTGACTAGCTGTATTACCCGCCCACGCCCAGAAAATTGGTGATACACCTGTGCTTGTACTTTAAAAAATGGCATAAAACTGCCTTCGATTGTTCTATTTGCATCAAATGATGTCACTATTATATTTCCTTTTAGCACTGATAAATTGTTCTGAATTCGGATGTAAACCAAAAGTAAACTTTTTATAACCATTAGAATTTTTACATTCCAAGTGGTTTATCAGTTAATTTCAATGCAAAAAAATTTGTACATTTAACATTCATGGACCCTATAAGAATTTCCTTATTAGATTTAAAATCAATGTGTTAATTATAATTAAATCCATAACTGCAATATTTGAAACAGAAGTTTCTGTTCATTTCAATATATTTTGAGGTATATTTAGTAACAGAGGCCCTGCATCACTATATGTTTATGCATGTATTTAACAACTGTAAGTCTGTTCACTTCAGGATATTTTTTTGTGTGTATCTAGTAACTGCAAGTTTCTTAACATTAGGATTTTTTCTGCATATTTAATAGCTTCAAGACTGTTCACTTCAGGATTTTTCTATGTACATAGCAACTACAATGTTGTTTCTCTCATCAAACATTTTTTGTGCATATTTAGCCACACATTTTTTTAATTGATTTTGTCTGATATCTGTCTGTATATCTAGTAGGGCCCTTAGATTTTCCAGTTTTATCAGTATTGTTTTGAGATAACTCAGTTGCATCAGAAAAGCAATGTACTTGATTGTGATGTTTGGTGTAAGCAGTTCTGAGTTTGAGCATGATCAATAGTAGTAATAGGCTCATAAACATCAAAATTACTTCCGCATAAAACTCTTTTGAAGCAGCAATCTTTTTATATTTTTATTTTATTAATTTTCATTGTAATCATTCCATACAAACAGATCCATATTACTAACCGAGAATGCTAAACCGGATGATGGACGCAGGAACATCCGGCAATGGGCCGTAGCTGCAAAAAGACGTACTGCGTAGGCGCAAAAAGAGTCCGCGAGAGTCGGCTGAGGAGCCGAGAAAGGCGGACGAAAGAGGGCGAGAGAGGCGGACAAGACCACAGAAAAAAGGAGTGAGCACAGGAAAAATGGAGAAATGAGGAAACGCAGGCAAAGCACGAAACACATTGCACACAAAACTAGACCCAAAAAAAAAAAAGACGCTCGCACACAACAGCAAGGCCCCCCCCCCCCCCCCGACAGGCACCGGACGGGACACACACCAAGAGGGGGATTCAACAAGCCCATGGAACACAAAAAAAAGAACACAAAACCACCCCACAGACCCTACAAGCAAGGGACGGGACACACACAAACAGGGGGATTCAACAAGACATAGGAACACAAAAAGAAAGAAGACGCTCGCGCGACAACAATCCTCAAACCCCCACCCCCCCACACACACACACATCCATAAGAAGTGACACCCAAAGCCACATATTCTAAAGTGAACATCAACACCTTCACACTAGACAGCATAGGTGTCAGCATTGGTGTATCTCCTTACAATAAAGCACTATTAACCATTCAACTGCAGAAAAGGAAACATATTAACAGTGACTGCGACCCTCCTTATTACTTATCCATATTTCGCATGCTGAGAAAGAAACAAGTCATGAATACACGGTCACGGGTACAAAACGAAAAGGAAAGGATAACAGGAACAAACACACGAACACGAAAGAAACAACAAAATAGACGGCTATGCAGCATAGGTGGATCTCATTACAATAAGGCACTATTAACCGTTCAACCGCAGAAAAGGCTCCATATTAACAGTGAGTGCAATACTCCTTATTACTTATCCATATTTCTAAAAGAAAAAATGACTCGACTCCAAAAACGCAAAGCTCAACTAAAGCTTCTAACTAACGATGTACCTAAAAGTAAAAACTTTATGAACTGCATTAGATCCTACAATACTTCATTTAATATGCACAAATCTACATCCTAGATCCACATGACGCAAACTATCAATCAAAGTGCTGCATCGCAACAGGCACGGATTCAAAACGAAACACCTCCCGTCTCAGACATACGTTGATGGCAGCGAAGGCTACAACGGGCTTCTCACACAGCACAGGCAAATCGATTACAGCTCCAAAACAACACGTCCCAAATACTACACATGCAACAACGCGCCTCTCAAACGGCACAAGCAAAACATACACCAGGAAAATTCATTCGGATTAATGAATGTCATTTGCAATCATTGTCATTCAGTTCACTTCCCTGAAGAAACAACTGGCAATACAAGTTATACATTTACACGTTGTCAAAAGGGTCAAATTAGACTGCCTTCTTTACATTCATATACTGAATATCTACAGAAGCTTATAACTGACGATGTACCTGAAAGTGAAATCTTTATCAACTACATTAGATCCTACAAATCGGAATCCACTATGAACATTAACAGTGGCACTGCACGTGACATCCGTCTTGAAAAAATGTTTATTGATGAATGTTCAATGGCATGAACAAACGTTTATGAATAATAATATTCGATTTGGAGGAAAGGTACTTTTATGAGGAGGAGATTTTAGACAGTGATTAGCTATTCTTCCAGATACCATGCACTCAGGTATTGTTCAGTGCACCTTAAAATACGCAGACAATTGGCATTGCTTTCAAAAGATACAGTTAGTAAAAAAGATACGATGTCCAGAACCAGATCATAACAATTGCTTATTACAACTGAGAGATGGTACACTCACGAATACAGATGGACTTCAGCCACATATTATTACAATTCCTCAAGCCTTTATCTGCGACGACTTAGTTACAGTGAGATTTGGAACAGCAATCTCATTAGACCAAATGCCCCTTTTAACACAACGCACTATATTATGTCCAAAAAATATTAATGTGGAAAACATAAATACCCAAGTCATTCCATTACTTCCTGGAAAGACACAACTCTTTCTAAGCTCTGACAAACTTGACTCTGATCACAACAATAACCATCTTAAATGACCTTACAAGTTCTGCGCTGGAATTACCTTTTACACTTAAACGGCGTGTACAAAGAAATTTTCAAATAAACCTTTACACTGTGCCACACACTTTATTGTTTGCTTTCTATTTGCATCATCTACACCGTCACACTATTCTATATCTCATTCATACATCACGCTCTTTGTCATTCCCAACACCAGGGGTTGGCGAGCGAAGCGAGCAGGGGGCGGAGCCCCCTAGTCAATTTATAACCCAACAAAATTGAAGACAAATCAAACCCCACCCCTGAGAAGGAGAGCTTAGCTAAAGGAAAATTGCTTACGGTTTTTTAATAAGGCAACATTAAACAAAAGAAAGGGAGAAGTAAATATATATGTAAATAAGAGATGGAGAAGGGAGTTAAATGCGGTAATAGTTATTTCTCTTATTCTAAAATAATATTGATTAAATCCTGCCAGGTTTTGAAAAAATTTTGTATAGATCCTCTAACTGAGAATTTGATTTTTTCCAATTTCAAATAATATAAAACATCAGTTTCCAACTGACTTATAAGAGGAGAATTGGGATTCTTCCAATTTAACAAAATAAGTCTGCGTGCCAAAAGTGTAGTGAATGCAATCACCTTTGCTTGTCCTTCTCCAATTCAAGTCCATCTGGAAGAACACCGAACACAGCTGTTAATGGGTTAGGAGGGATTGTGATACCAAGGCTGTCTGAAAGGCACTTAAAAATTTTTGTCCAAAATGATGTTAGTTTGGTGCAGGCTCAGAACATGTGACCCAGTGAGGCAGGAGCTTGGTTGCAGCGTTCGCAGGTTGGATCCTGCCCTGGAAACATTTTGGACAGTTTTAAGCGAGACAGATGAGCTCGATATATAATTTTAGTTGAATAATTCTATGCTTTGCGCATATAGAACTCGAGTGAATTCTCTGCTTTGCTACCTTCCACTCCTTTTCTGATATATTGATTAAGAGATCTTCTTCCCAATGTCCTCTTGGATCTTTGAAAGGTAGGGACTCTAATAAGATTTTATATATTGCGGAAATAGTGTTTATTTCCTCGAAATTGAGCAGTATTTTTTCCAGCAATGTGGAGGGTGCAAGGAGGGGGAAATCGGGCAATTTCTGTTTAACAAAATTTCTAATTTGAAGATAGTAAAAGAAATGTGTAGCTGGGAGGTTGAATTTTGAACGTAATTGTTCAAAAGATGTAAATATGTTGTCTATATAAAGATCTCTGAGCATTTTAATCCCAAAACTTTTCCAGGTATTAAAAACTGGATATACTTGCGAAGGTTGAAAGAGGTGGTTCTCTTGCAGAGGTGCCACTGATAAAAGATTTTCCATCTTAAAATGCTTTTTAATTTGGTTCCATATTCTGAGTGAGTAAAGCACAATTGGGTTATTAGTATATTTGCGATAACTTTCATTTATTGGAGAGCAGAGCAGGGAATATAAAGAAGTACTACAGGATTTTACTTCTATTGCGGACCAAGCTTGTGTATGTTCATTTATTTGTGTCCAGGTTTTTATGGCTTGTATGTTTGCTGCCCAGTAATAAAACTGAAAATTAGGTAAAGCCATGCCACCTTCTGCCTGAGGTCTTTGTAGGGTCGCTCTTCGGATACGTGGGTGTTTTGAGTTCCAAATGAATGAGGTTATTGTTGAATCTAACTGTTTAAAAAACGATTTATTGATATATATTGGAATGTTTTGAAATAAAAAGAGAAGTTTAGGAAGGATATTCATCTTAACAATGTTAATTCTTCCGGCTAGAGTGAGATGAAGGGTTGACCATCTATGCAAGTCTTGCTTAATTTTTTCCATACAGACGCCAAAATTTTGTTGATAAAGAGCTTTATGTTTACTTGTGATATTTACCCCTAGGTATTTAAACTGATCTGCTATGGTAAAAGGTAGGGTGTCTAATCTAATATTATATGCTTGTGAATTCACTGGAAAGAGTATACTTTTATTCAGATTAATTCTAAGACCAGATATCTTTTGAAATTCTGTTAGTGCTGTTAAAACAGCAGGGACAGTGTTTTCTGGGTCTGATATATATAAGACCATATCATCTGCATATAGAGAAATTTTCTGTTCCAGTCCTTCTCTGACAATCCCCTTTATCTGATAAGAATTTCGGCAGTGAACCGCCAGTGGTTCAATAGCAATTGCAAACAACAGTGGCGACAAGGGACATCCTTGTCTGGTACCACGTTCTAGTTTAAAGTAGTCTGAGCAAATGTTATTAATACAAACTCAAGCTTCTGGATTGGTATACAGTAGTTTGATCCATGCACCAACCTTTTAACAGGCTGATCACTTAGCACATTTACCAAACATTTTGCAAATAATGCACCGTTTCTGTGAACTTCAAATACACTTGTAAAAATTTCTGATGCAGTCAACAATTCACAAGTGATTCAGTAGGTTGAGATATTTTGCTTATCATTCAGATACATTACAACATCATTGGAATAGTCATCATTTCTGTGATATGAGAAAACATTGCATTGCACCCACTGTCCCACTAAAATTTGGGTAATTTAATGCTGAATGTCCAAACCTAATACATCCATACCATATTCACACAATGACAAGCATTAAAATGAACAATTTCCATCTGCCTTTACATATATTATGTATTTTAGAATTGGTATGTTATACATCAAAAGGGATTCTACTTTAATTGGTCAAAACCAGACTATACCTTGAAAAAGGCATGGTGTATGAAAACAACATTTTTAGCAGAACTTTCCTCATTCCTTCCACTTCACAACTCCATCTATTCAGCAAATGTGAATGTTGTCTTTTTCCTTTCTAAAACACCTTCCTTTTATTTGTGCATACTGGCACACCTCAAACAATCTGTGCAGCAGCCGCTGCTCTTTGTTTTTGGGCTTCAATCAGCACTGTGCATGGCACATTGGCATTGTGTACTCAGCATAGTATTATTGTGTGGGAAAAAAAATGGGTCGGCAAATTTTCTTTTTCCCCACAACATCACCAAATTTCAATCAAATCCATCAAAGTGTTTTTGCGATTTTGAGAATAAACCATAGTGGAGCATATAGATAATTGCATCCTCCACTGAAATCTTTGTCAGCTAGGCAAACTGTAATAGGTCCAGGTGGTCTACCCCAAGAGAACTGATACAGTCCAGGACGAGCCTCTCAAAGGTCTTCATGATGTGACACGTAAATGCCACTGATCTAAAGTCATTAGGTGAAAAGGTACCTGCCTTCTTTGGAAAAGGGACGATACAGGATGTGTTCCACAGCAGCAACACTATCAGAAGCTGTACGGACAAACAGATGAGGTGACAGAGGATATCAAAAGCTGGTCAGCACAGCTCTCTCATTTAAAATTGTCCAAAACGTTTCCAGGGCAAGATCCAACCTACGATCGTTGCAATCAAGTTCCAGCCTCATTAGGCCATATGTTTGGATGTGCACCAAATTAACATCATTCTGGACCAAAATCTTTAAATGCCTCTCAGACAGCCCTGGTTTCACAATCCCTCCTAATCCACTAACAGCTGTGTTTGGGGTACTTCCAGAGGGGCTTAAAGTGGAGAAGGACTCTCCTATTCTAAGTCAGTTGGTAACTGATGTTATATACTATTTGAGACTGAAAAAAATCACATTCGTCCTTAGAGGATCTGTACAAAGCTTTTTCAAAACCTGGCAGGATCTAATCAATAACATTTTAGAATAACCATTTAAATTGAGGAAACAGGTTCTCTCCCCACTTTTACACCATTTATCTTTATTAATTTATCTATTTACTTATTTTTACTAGCTTTAAGATTTACTCTGCTAGCCTAGCTCTCTTTCTCAGGGGTGGAGGTTGATTTGTTTTGAACCTTTTTTTGTAAAACTTGAGTTACTTGTACAAAATGCTATTTGATTTTAATAAAATCAAAAAAAAAAAAAAAAAAACTGGTCAGCACAGACCTTAAGAACTCGAGGACTGACTCCATGACTCCATTTTGTCCTGTAGCTTTTTCTGTGTGTAGCTTTTGCAATTGTCTCCTTACTTGATCTTCAATTATGGACAACCCATACTGGTCACAGGTACACTCGTCATTATCCATTTCAGTTGGAATGTGGCAGAAGCAGGAAAAATCTACTAAAAATTGTTTTAGGGTGTTAGCTTTGTCCACATACCCTTCTAGTACCTGAGCTCTGGATTTCTTAAGTTCAGTAATTATGCACAGTCGTTTACAGACATTATTAATGTTATTCTGAGTGAGTTTGTTTTCTATTTTAGCTTTGTAAGCTTTCTTTCCTTCACTCAGATTTTTTTAACACTCACTGGATATCCTTCAGTGCCTCTTTGTCACTACACTTGAATGTTCTCTTTTCTTCTCAAGGAGATCTTAGTAATTCAGGGCTTATTGCTTGGAAGGCAATGTACTGTCTTTGAGGGTACCTGTGAGGAGAGGACCATGGTACATTGCATTTTTAAATAAATAATCACATCCCGTGAAGTGCTAACTCCAATCGGGTGTGGGTATGTATGAGCACACTTCACACTGGGGTTGATTAGGTTGCTTGGCTGATCGCACATACGAAAGTGGATCAGTCAGATCAATTCCCTCGCACCTCCTCATCAGCTTCTTTGTTTTGCAAATGTGTCAATTAGCACTGGCAACAGGCATCTTGCTATCTCATCCCCCACTGATGCAGCTGAAGTCAGACAGAAAATTCTCCAGCTCAAGTCTGTTTATCTTGATATGAGGTTTCTGAAACTGTATAGGGCAAATAACAATTCATTATTTACCCCGGGAGTTCAGCTGGAAGAACTTCAGCTGCATCGGTGTGGCATGGAATAGCAGGCTGCCTGCTGCCAGTGCTGATTGACACATTTGCAAAACAAAGACACTGATGAAGAAGTACAAAGGAATATAACTTGGCCCAGCATTATGACTTTTTTCGTAGGCTTCAGGGATTCTAGTGGTAAAGGAAAGAAGAGAAGGGCAGGAACAGGACAGAGCCAGTGCAAGACAGACAGGAAGAAGGCAGATGGGAAAGTGAGCCCCAGGGAGGAAGCATGTGGCCAACATTCAAAGGGGCTAAAGGTTGCTTCTGCTGAGCAGCCGGGAACCTGGAATGACCAAACCAGTCCAGGACCAGACCAGCCCCCCCATAAGGCTAGGGAATGGCAGCAGGAGTCTGAGAGAGTAAAGCTTGGTGTAGTGCCCCATACCCACTGACGGACTGGCAACAGGGGCCCCAGTGGGATCAAAGGAATGTCTGCACTTTCTGGTTGACAACTCCTCATGCTGCGGAATCCAAAGAGGAAAAACCAGGTAGACATTGGATTTTAGAACGCAGCACCGAGGCTCTTGGTTTTTAAAGAAAATGTTCGCCCGTGCGTTTTAACCTTGTTTTATGGAATTATTTATTTGGATATTTTAGTCTCCACATTTTATGGATTATTTATTTATTGGGATGTTTTGATGTGCTGTACTATTTGAACTTTGTTTTTGGATGGATTTTAATAAAAGCACTGACACTTATGCAACAACCCCTTCTTGAATGCATGTGTCCTCATTTGTCTAGCTCACCTCAGTACATAACTATCGACAGTTACATTTTGAAGAGGCTCCTGAGTGCAACAAAGGAGCATGGGGTCAACCTGGACCATCACATTACCATAGTGTTGACACAAAAGTTAATATAGTCTGTGATGCAGTGATGGAGTCCCTCAATATTGTCCCCAAGTGACTTGCACATCATTTCCCAGTCTGTCATTTGGAAGCAGTCATCCATAACCATTTCAGCCTTAAGGCTCCACTTCCTTATTATCCTGGTGGTAAGCAGGCTGCTGTCTAATAACAAGCTTGTAGTTGGGAATAAAATGAATGAGATTGTGGTAAGATCTTCCCAAAGGTGTCAGTAGTTTACACACAAAGGCATCTTTAACAGTTGAATAGAATAGGTCCAGCTTGTTATTTCCTCAAGTGGAACATTACACAAGCTGATAGTCACCAAATATTATGCCAGCAGGGACAGAATGAGTCATCATTAAAGTGTTGATAGCAGAGTGAATCATTTCTGTTGCTGAGTCCCCATTTGCAGAGGTAGGAACATAAACATTAATAAGAATGATGGAAGTTATCTCCCTGGGCAAGTAACATGACAAAATTCCAACAGCTAGAATTTTTCTTTAGTTTTAATTGTAATATGATGCCTCTTACACAATTCCTCATTCACATAGATGCACAGTTCTCCATATGTCTTTTTACAACACCACACTAGCTCTTTGTCTGCTCGAATAAGATTAAATCCATACAGCATTAAAACAGTACCAGGTATATCAAATTTAAGTCAGCTCTCCGTAAAACGCAAAATTCCAATGTACTTACATGTTCTATGACCCACTATAAGAGCAGTCAGTTCATCCATGTTACTTGACAGCGATTGAACATTGCCCATTACAATGGATGGTCTACCTTTTTGAAAACCTTTTCACCTTATTTTTACTCTTGTGCCAGCAATTCACCCTCTCTGTCTTTTTTGACAAACAATTCTTGCAGTACAGAGAGGTTGAGGTGCTTATGCTCTTGCGATTGCAGCACAAGTAGCTGATTATAGGAGTATTTAATTCACCCTTTTACTTTCTCAGTGTCAGATAGATAGATAGATAGATAGATAGATAGATAGATAGATAGATAGATAGATAGATAGATAGATAGATAGATAGATAGATAGATAGATAGATAGATAGATAGATAGATAGATAGATAGATAGATAGATAGATAGTGTGATGGACGACCGGCTATGGACTCCGGTCGCCACCCCCAGGCTGCTAGGAGGAGCCCTCCGGACAGCATATTTGTGCCCCGAGTTCCAGCAGGGCATCATGGACTTTGTAGTGTTGTGACACAGCCCTGCTGGATACCTTGGGGGCCGCCAGGAGTCGCTGTAGGGGGGCTAGTGGGCTCTTGCATGCCCTATAACCCGGGAGTGCGTCACAGTCACGTGACTGGAGGAAGCGACGTGCTCCCGGGGTGAAGAAGTGGACTGTTTGCCCTGACCCGGAAGGAAAACGGACTTGTGGGTTTGGCCAGGAACCACTTCCGGGTCAGGGGCTATAAAAGGATTGTGGGAAGCCCAGAACACTGAGCTGAGCTGGGAGGAAGGGTGGCAAAGTGTCTGGGCGAGGAGGATTGGTTTGTTGGAGAGTTTGAGTTATATGAATAGGGTGTGGAGAGTGCTTTGTGCACAATATTCTTATAAAATAAAGAATATTTATACTTTTACCTGGTGTTCAGAGTGGTACCTGAGGGTTCAAGAGGTGGACAAAGCCTCTATCTGTCACAATAGATAGATAGATAGATAGATAGATAGATAGATAGATAGATAGATAGATAGATAGATAGATAGATAGATAGATAGATAGATAGATAGATAGATAGATAGATAGATAGATAGATAGATAGATAGATAGATAGATAGATAGATAGATAGATAGATACTTTATTAATCCCAAGGGGAAATTCACAAATTCACAATTTTTATGTTTATCCCCGTTATGTCTCCAGGGATTGCATACATAAGATAGTCTTCAGGTTTTCTTCATGACTCTGTGTGAAATGCAGTCAAGATGAGTAGATGCCTGGATTTGCATGCATTGCAGTGCATTGGAAATTTTAAAATCCATTTATCTGATTTCTAGTGGCTACTATTAATGACAAGCCAGAAGCAAATCAAATCTAATCTAATCTTAACCAAGACTAGTAACTTGTCTAATTAAATATAGCCTGAAAGTCTTCTCTAAAATGCTTTATATACAAAACAATGACAACAGAATAATTTATCTCACCTTCAAAGTTAATATAAATACTTGTTTGGTAGATTGTGAAGTAATCTTTTTTTTTGCTCAGTTTTTAAAACCACTCTGTTAAACAATCAACTTAAGAAAAACAAGAATTTATCAACTGTTTCTGCCATTAGATTTTAATGCAGCCTATTTTACATTTTCATATTTTACTAATATCTGTACACATTTTTTAAATAAGATTAAAATAGGCCACCGCCAGTAGGTACACAGTATGAACTCCTATCTTGCTTTCTGAAAATTTTAAACATGTACAGTACTGCCTAATTAGTAATAATTAATTTGTAGTCATTGGAAATCAAGTCAAGCACTGCATACTATAAAAATATTAATGCAAATAATCATAATTGTGCATAGTATTCTGATTTAATAATGGAATAAACCATATTAACATTCAACACTCCCACAAAATGAGAAATAAAAAGAGGAATAAGGCAACTTTTAATTAGCTCTTCACTACACATGATTAATGAAAATTATGCAAAAGCCCTAGTGATCTTTTGAAAAATAATAGATACAATCTTAGCAATTAGTGCTCATCGCACAATATCAAAGGCAACTGACTAAAATCTTTTATACTTTAATTTGGTACTCATTATGGGAGCTCTTACAGAATCAAAGATACAGTACATTTTGTATATTTCTTTATTGTTACTTTATTAATTTTTGACTTTACACAGTGCCAGCACTGATAGGTCATATATAGCAAGGGATAGTTGCAATTTTCTTTGCTTTGATAACATAATTCAAATGTATTTTGAATTCAGAAAGGCGTGCCTCCTGCAAGAAACTTGGTGTGTGATATGACTGTAGTTACACATAAAGTATGTATACAAGACATTACAAACACTCTAATGCATCATCATCATCATCATCTCAGTTAGTAAAGACAACTTATAAATGGATCAATTTAAATTTTATTTTGTATCACTACATAAACAGCAGTCCAGCAATCTAGCTCAATCTCCAGTTCGCAAAAACCTTCATACAAAAAAGAAAGTGTGGTAATCCTGAAACACTTGATGACACTGTTGAAAAAATGCCCTCTTAATATTAGGAGAGCTCATCATGAACCGTACATTTTGTTCCTGCTTTATTGATTATTGTCTGTTGTGTTCATATACTTGCATATTCAGTGGATATCAAAATCTACACACATTTATTGAAATAATAGTGTTGAAGTAACAATTGAAATGAAGAAAATCATGTCAGATCACTTAACCAACAACAGTAGTTAAGAAAAGACAAATGTATCACTGTTAGAGAAAAAAAAAATCATGTCATGGTTGCAAAAGTGTAAACATTTATTTATTTAATGCTTTGCATAGGCACATTTTTCTTTGATTATACCCTACAGTATTTTTAGTCGACCAATGAGAAACATGTGTACCAAGTTTCATGAAAATCGCTCCAGACGTTCGGATGTGATGCTGGAACATACATACATACACACACACATACATTGACTTTTATCTCAATAAACACCAAAATATTGATGTTTTAAATACTTCACTTTTTTTGTGAGAAATGGAAATCATCTGGCTGCCCTATCACACAACTCTGACATGCAGAAAATACAGAAAAGATTGTAACATGTGCAGCTACTGCTATACATTCTTGTGGCTCCATTGAAGTTGCAATTGGTCTCTTGCTAGCTCCTGGATTAGTCATCACTGTACGAGAGGTCCTGATTTTGCAAAGTCCTGGTCTATTCATTTGGCTAATGATGTTAATTACATTTGCATCAGAACTTGTGTGCTTCTGCCAATTTACACAGAGTACTCAAGACCAGGCAATATTAACTGAGAAACCAAAAAACAATGTGGAAGAAGCTAACAGATAAATGCGCTCAGCTATCCACCAATTTTGACTCCAAGGCACTGAAAGACTTTTAAGCAGATTTAGCAAAAATATTCATTTATTTCTCAGTGAAAAAATTATTGTTTGCTAGATCTTATTTACGGTGTAAAAAAGGTTCTCATGTTAGTCTTAATTTTAGCCTTTACATTAATGAAAACTAAAATTTCATAAGGAGAGAGATAAAGATATGTAGAATTTTGATATCCATGTTATATTGAATTAACATTACATCGTTATTTTATTATAAACTGTATTATCTTTGTCTCTTAAAATTTTGTTCCTGACTGCATACTGTAGCTACAGAGAACATTTAATGTTAATTATTTGCAGACTGTGCCCAAACACAGAAATTCAAAGCATATAACTCAACTATACTTCCTAGTGGGTTTCTCTTTGACACCAATATTTGGAAGGACAAATCCTTATATCCTGCATGCACATTCTCTGATTTGATTACTGCCTGTGATATTTGCTTATTTCAGTACAACTGCTTACTTTATTGTCCATTTGACAAAATATCATGGTTATGACAGCAGGTGGTTTAAAATGATTTAAAAAGTTTATATTCAGCTTGCCTTCCGATGGTGGCTTGGTTACAACTGTTACATCCTCCTTTTGCCACATTCACACAATCCTTATAAAATCATTTTTCAAAATATATTTTGCGGAAAATTAATTGTTGCTTATTTTTAAATTGTAATGTGAATGGGACAGTTGAAAGTACCTGGAGCTCTGTTGGTCCTTGCCATGTCTACAAAACTAACATGGTGACCACTGCTTTAAACAGATCTTCCACTAATGACTTCTCAGTTTGCCTCTAAGGTGGCACATAAGTATGTATATAAAGTGAAACAGCTCTGTACTTTAAGACCATTTTTCCCTTTGTACTCTGTTGAAATTTCTACTGTGTTTCTTCATGGTAATTAAAAGTACAATCCTAAATCTATTCATTAAGTAAAAACTAATTTCTTTAGAAATTAATTTATTCAGCATGACATGCACTTCACAGATTTGACTTGAAACTTATTTTATTGATTTGCACTCATACAGTTTCCATACATTTACATGTTTTAAAGTTAATTCTGTTAATCTAGTAATACTTTTTGTCCAGCTAGAGACACTTGTATTAGTAAGAATGGCTTCATGTAGCTAACATTGTTAACATTTAATAAAAAAATGGGTTTGATAAACAGTCATAACTAGGAAAAGTTGTGTGCATCTGGCATTTCTTTGTAACACTGACTGTAAGTGAACAGATATGTCCTATATAAACTCACATTTAAAAAAGATATTGTCGTCTTATCAGTTTGTACTAGAACTTTAAGTACTAGAATCTGACTTGTAAAGTCACTCTCAGGGTTGGCAATTACCGTATCCAAACTATAAACAATTGTTACTCTACTACTACACAGAGGAGGTTGTGATCTAAAAGCCAAAATCATCGTTTCATAATGCAGAATCTTTTCTGTACCAAACTTGTACAATATATTTTCTTATACTACATAGCCCTTAATGATGTTTTGCAGTTGTGTGTATGATGTATGATATGATGCAAAAGTGGCAAGAGCTGGCTATATTTAAACATATACACACAGTACATCTGAGCATTTGTTAATAAATTATAATATTATTAGTCATAACTGTATATAACTTTATAACTGTAAAGTCAAGTGCAAACAGCTTGGCTCTGCATTGCAAAACGTTGATGATAAAGTAAACTTATACTCAAAAGCCAAATTTGTTAAGGGATGAGAAAGTAAGGATCAGATATAGACATCAAAACAAGAGCTGAATGGGTTAAAAAAATGTAAGGATCCTGAAATTTCTGAAGAGGGTCTTTAGAGTCCTCATTAGACTCGGGGAGTTCAGATTGTCATGGACCTCCTTCGTCAGCATTTGAATTAGAATTTTACGGTGCACAGGAAGCCTGAGTTCCATGGGTAGTTTATTGATAGCATCAGAAGCCAATATATGCAAATTTGACCTGATTGAGATGTAATGTGAATAATCAAAGTGTTTATTTATAGTCCACCTCCAATCTCTGTGGCTACATTGGAGAAAATTTCCATCCATTCATATATTCTCAAATCTATTTAATCTAAATCTTGACTCCAGTCTCACATGACCTATTCTTGCAGGATCACAAACAAGGCAGGAAGCACCTCTGGATGGGCCATCCATCCTTCCCAATCAAACAACTCAAATCAAAACTTAACACATTTTTGACATGTTGAAGGAAACCTACATCTAAAGAAAAGCACACATGGACATGGAAGAATGTCCAAACTGTACACATCATCAGTATATCATCATTAGTTTAACAGTCATTTTCTGCATTACTCTGGCTCCCAAATCACTTTCCTCCATTCTACATGGTCTCATCTTTTGAGGTAAGATCCATCTTTTCACATTATGTGACACCACCTCCAACCACATCTCTTTTGGCTTCATCCCTTTCACCTCCATATTGGTGCCCCTCTTCAAAATTCATCCTCTGCCTTTAACTCCAAATGTCCAAACCACCTAAGTCTGTTTCTCCTCAGAGACAGGGAAAATGTTCTTTTGCACAGTGAATATTGTGTTAAAAAACAACCTAAAACTGCACTTACTGTTTGGCAATTACCTGCTTGCTCAGGTAATGGATTTGAAAATCACAGAAACCCTTTCAATATCTAAAGGAGATGTTATACTTCAGTGATTAAATGTGCATTACAATCATGAAAGTAGAGGAACAGTATAATTTTGTAATATACTTTAAAAAGTATAAATAGGAAATTTCCTTTCTATTTATGAAAAGAATCTATTTCAGGTTTAATTGACACTGAAAACAGGTCAAAGACTTTTCGATTAATGTGAATCAGAGATTTTAAAGTTTGAAAAAGGTGTTTCAAATACTGCTCACTTTGGAAGTTATGAACATGAACCCCTGACACAGTCACCTGGAAACCAAATGTCTCAAGACAGACGCGTTTATTCTTCACCTTAAATTCCACACACAAAACAGTGCCTCAATCACCACCATATACAGTTCTCTTTCTCTTATTTTTCTTTTCTTTGTTCTGCCTCCTCCACTCCACTCCACTCCTCTAAGCGTTGTCCACCTCCTCCCAACTCCAGTTCCCAGAAGGAGTGAGGCGGCCTCCTTTATACTACACCCGGAAGTGCTCCAGGTGTCAGTAAAAAATAAAACAGGTGCTTTGCATTACACATAGTTTTCAGACTATCTGGCTTATTGTTAATCTGTTAAATTCAGATGTGCTATGAGCAAACCTGCCTCATCAAGATAGGCAACTTGTGAATTTCCCATTGGGATTAATAAAGTATCTATCTATCTATCTATCTATCTATCTATCTATCTATCTATCTATCTATCTATCTATCTATCTAACTTGAAGCCCAGTTAAAACATCCAATCCCATGGCTATCACACTGTTACACTTTAAACTTGTCAGGAGGTGACTCTGGTTGCAAAATGCAAAATGGTTTAACATGCAGACCTCTGGTGGCACAGCTTGCAGTCTGACACACATTGCTGTTAGGATAATGAATTTACTTGTAACCACCTTGTCACTGGTCCAGAAGGGCATCACCTTGACAATACACAGCACTGCAAAGCTGCTTTAGATGGTACTCAAAGATTACATACACTGAACAAATTTAATTTAGGATAACACAATTCTCTGAACCACCACCAAACAACCAGGTTTCTCCAAACAATGTGCCTGTTCTATTTTTATAAACTAGAAAATAACTGAATTAAGTCAGCAGACATCATTTGATATTTAAAAAAAAACTTTGTTATTTCAAATTAAATAGAGGTTACAGTGCCTGTTTATTCTCAGTGCAACAGCATAGTAAACTTCTTATGCCACAGTTGCACTGATGTATAAATACAGTAAATAAATATGATAGGAAGATAAACAAATAAATAAAAAAGCAAATATAAATAAAATAAATAAGAGTTAATGGAAGAGTTTTTGGCCAGTCCTCACTGACTGGAGTCTATATATCTGGAAGTCAAACATCCAGCCACAGATGGAACGTCTAAGTCTAAGGTCTCTGAGCTTGAGCAGAAGGCTGGAGAGCACAATCATGTTGAAGGCAGAGCATTAGTCAATGAACAGCATCTTGAAACAGATGTTTTTCCTTTCCAGATGTCCCAGAACAGTGTGATGAGAGAGGAAGATGGCATCATCCACAGATCTGTTATGCTGATATGCAAACTGTAGTGGATCCAGGGTAACAGGGATGGTGCCATTAATGTGGATCATGTTCAGTTTCTCCAGACACCACAGAGGTTAATGTGATGGGCTGATGGTCATTCAGGCAGGAAAAAGCAGATTTGGCACAGGCACAAAGGCACCAATGTTGTTTTCTTAAAACAATACGGCACCATACATAATGACAGGGGCAAGTTGAAGATGTCATTGTACATCTGTGACAGTAGGATGCAGCATAACTTGGGATGGGATGCTGTCTGGTCTGGTGGCTTTGAGAGGTTTAACCCATTCAAAAGTTATACTAACATCCATCTTTATGACCTGCAGAATGGCTCCGCTTGCCAGTAGTGCTAAAAACATTGCAAAATTCACCCGTCCTAAGCTGAGAAGCTCATAACAAGCAAAGAAGTCATTCAGCTCATCTGGGAACAAGGCAGGAGTATCAGTGGGCACAGCTGTCAAGGTTTAGAATTCTGCGACTGCCTGTAAACCTTTTCAGTCTATGTGGGTCACTGCCACCATAATCATTTTCTATCCTGCTTCCATGTTGTGTCTTTGATACTTTGATCGCCCTACATATCTTGTACCTGTTGTAGGGCTTTGAGTCATTTCAATCAAACGCAGCAGTCCGCTTCCTCCAGCACATGTGAACTGGGCTGTTCAGGGTAGGAGCATGCAATACAGATAGGCACACACAAGTCCATACAGAAACTAACATAATTCCCAGAAGGATCTTTAAAGAAGGACCAGTCATTCAAATCCAAACAGTCCTTTAATTTGGATTTGTGTTCCAGAGAACAACACTGTATTCCCCTCAATGTCAGCTTAGTACACTTAAGTAACTTTTCGTAAGCAGGCAGTAGAGGCACCAATGCTTTGCCAGACTTGCTAAAGTGTAGACTTGTAGGCGTCATTAACTGTGGTGCAACAGTGATCAAGTATATGATCGCCCCTGATGGGGCATATAATGTGCCAGTAGAACACAGAGAGGACTTTTTGAAGTGGTAGTGGTTGAAGTCTCCTGAGATTATAAAGATGGCTTCCAGGTGCTGGCTCTCTTGTTTATAAGTGGCAGTGTGAAGCTTGTCTAGGGCAGTCATGGCTAGAGCTTCTGGTAGAATGTAAATATCTCTGAGTAGCAGTGAGGAAAGCTCTCAGCAGGTAAAAAAGCCAGTACTTGATCGTCAGATATTCCAAAACAGGTAAAGAGCACTGGGAGAAATACAATGCATATGTATATTTAAGACAGGGGACCCCCATTACTAATATTAGCCATTTGGTTAAACTGAAAAATTGGGTATTTAAGACCAGTAGATGTCAGAGAAACCCCGGTCTAAAAAATGGCAGATTTTCAGAGGCCAGAAGTAATTAAGAGATTTTACCCATGGACTTGGTACCTGCCTGGTACTTAATGGTCCTTCCAGTCAACCATTTATTGATTGGATTTGGGAGGTTTGGCAGAGGCAAGAACTTGACAGAAATGAGGAAGTGGGGCAAAGACAAACAGGGGTAGAAAGCAACAAGCAGGAAGAGACCTGACCAACTGTAGAAGCAGATGACTACCTAGTCTCGCTGTCAAATACACAGGGACAAACTTTTAAAAGACGGCCTAGAGGGATTACAAGTTTTTGTTTTCTTATTTCTGTTGTTTACTTGTTTAGTTGTATCTTTATTTGCCTCCAGCATCCTATGCACTTTTATTGTTATATAATTAACCATTATCCTCTTATACTTAAATCTCCATGGCGTTATTAGGCTTAGGAAAGTTCAACAGTCTGTCTATCATCTACAATATTACACAGTACATACTGTATATAATGTATATGTTAAAAGCAAGGTCTTGATTAACATTAACAAATCCATGTCATTGAATTCAACTTTTTTCTCAAGCCTCCTTGACTTCTCTTTATTTACTGCCCTCTTCTAAAATGTCAGAAACTCTTTATAAAAAGCCTAACTGTTTGTGTCAAATGGTCACCCTGTGGTTATCCAGCAGCATTGCAAAAGTTGGCTAGGTCTCAAAAGTTTTTTTTACAGAGGTGTGGTAATAACTTTACAGAATTTATCTTCACCATTGAGTCAATAATACAGAATTAATCAATTTCCAAATTAAAACAATCTCATGATCTCATCTGTAAATAAATGACTGAGGCCATGTGTACTTGGAGAGCTTTACATTGTTTCAAGTACCCTTGTAGGGTGTACATAGGTTATAGCTCTGCTGGTCCCAATTTCAAATGAAAAAGAAGGAAGATTTTGCACTGGGTCAGCAACTCCACTATGTAAAAAAAACAAGTTACATAAACAGGTAGCAGTAGAAAAAAGGTTAAAAAAAACTATTTTGCAAAATGAAAACAGCATATCAGATGTAGATATGATGGGACACAATAAAAATCAACAGAAAATGAGTCTTTAAAGAACTGAATCTTGAATGCCAAACCCATTACTAGAGCTGGTGCACTGAACGTGTGAATGCTTTATCATTGTGGAAAACTCACACAAGTACTGAAGATGATGCAAGTATACCAGCTTGATGTGCTAGGCATAAGAAAACTGAGATTGAGTGGACTATGTAAAAGGCAGAGCGAAAGCACAACCATATATATTCTGGACAACACAGACACACACAGGGTGCACATTTGTCAGAGCAAGCAAGCATGAAAGTCCTTAATTGACCAGAATTCTGTTAATCATGACATTGTCTCAGCTTGATTCCACTCAGCACATGTAAAGGTCACTGTCATACAAGCATTTTGTGCAATAAAAATTGCAGAAGGTAATAAAAAAGATGCCTTTTAAAGACAGCTACAAAATATGCTAAACAAAATTCTGAAATATGACATAAAGAGCCGACAGATGACTTGAATGCATAAATAGATAGAAATAGCTGCTTCATGCAGCACACAGCAGGTCAACTAAATCATAATGGAAAACGTTTGTTTTTCTACACCATAAATGGATTTTTTGTCAAAAAGAACTTCTATCACCACCAGAAAACAAAGAATAAGACATAGTAGTCACCATACGGTAATACGGAAAACTATAAATTACACATGTGTCAATCAGTGATGAAGAAGTTGGCTACATAATGTCACAGAATGCCAAGGAACCAGTGTTGGATCAGACTACCATGTAGTATGCACAAAAATACATCTACAATTAAATATTTGCAAAAGAAAATCTTTAAAGCACAGAATTTTTCTATGAAGCTATAAGAAAAGTGAAAAGATCTTATGTACTGCATACAAATAATGACTTAGAGAAACAATGGAAAATATTTAAAAACAGACTGTTCTGACGCAACGATGACACACAGACAGGGCTCACAAAAAAAATGAGGCATAAGTAAGAATGCAGGATCAGACAGATGGCAGGAAAGGAGAAAAGATCAGAAAAGATTCAACAAGAACAGAGGAAGGCAAAAAAAAACATAGAGAATGTGTGTGTTTGAATAATACATGATTGATGCAGTATTTCCAAAGATACCTACTTTGTACACAATGCTACATTTGTGTCTTTGCCTCTTTATGCCCAACATCTTTTGTCAAAACATACTTTTAACCCATACTATATACTAGCAAGCTTTAGAACTTATTGGACTGTCCCAAGTATATCATCATTGATTTAAACTTTTTTCAAAATGATTTATTAAGTTTACTGGAATAAACTACATGTTGAATGACATAAAAACAGATAACTCTCAACATATTTATATTGTAAAATTCTCCAAATAATGAAACTGTTACAAAATATCTCAGCAGAGATTTCACAAAAGACATTTGAATAATGACTATGAAGAACTTTAATGAGACCTGACAAATTAAAAATGTCCATCTTGCTCATCTAAAACAAAAAAAAGAATGAAAACAGCAATTTATTTTATTATATGAACGTTTTCACATGGAATCCATTAAAAACAATAAAAAGTAAATAATGTTATGATTTTCAAGCCTCAAATACAAAAATACTATAAATTTAATGTTATGATGCATACTTCAGGATTTTGCACTAATGATGTGTTTTGCATGTTAGTGAGACATCCAAGTTAGAATTTTATTGTACTCTGCATATGTGAAAACACACTTGAACTTCTATCAGTTTTGCTATCTAAAACAATACAGATATTAATAAATATTATACGCCAATAGTTATCCAGACATGGCAAAACCTGCTCAGTTTTCTATCTCTTTGTGAAAGTCAGACACTTACAATCCTTCTTTTGTCAGCTTCTCTTCTGCAAGAATATGAACTTTTTGTTTCCATCGAACTGTACTCTTCTCTTTCTCACTGCAGCTGCTTAGTTAGCTTTTTAGACAAGTAAACCCAGCAAGCATTAAACAGACATGTAACATGAAGTGACATTCAGTCTGCAAAATAGTGTTTCTGCCTGGTTTCCACAGAGGTAATGTCAGACAAGATTGGCTCTAACATAAAGGATATTATACTGATTTTCAAAGAAATGTCTCTTGTTTACCCTTTTCTGTTATTTCAAAGCACCTCTGTACATTCAGTTCACATTCTGAGCTGTAAGGACGAGATTTTACGCTTCTGCTAGTATTCATCTTGAACACTAAGCCTTGGGGAGAATGCAGTTTTGCCAACACATTTATTCTGTCTAAAAAAATCCCTTATAAATTTCATTTAACGACAATGTGAAGTATTAAATCAATGTTTTATTTCTGGAAGACCAGGAAGTCATATAAATGAAATAAAAATGCCTTCTGCGTAGCTGTGGACTCAATTAAATACAAAGATTAACTTTTACCATAAACTCAATTTGTTAAATTTCACAAAAATCCAAAAAAAAAGATAATTAAATAATCACAATTTTTAAAAATGCCTTCCATAGCCCGTACTGCCACAAAGTAGTACAAATCCAACTAAAAATTGTACAATCTTCTTCATACTTACACCGTAACGTACCTCATCTACCATTTTTCATATGTTTGACAAGGCAGCTTTATTAATTACTGTCTAAATGGGGGCAAAAATTGCATTTTGTCTATTCCAAAAAAACCCTTATGTCTTAAAGTTTAAAGATAAAAGACTTCCAAAATCATTATATATTTTATATGGTATATGCATGATCTCTCACTCTTCTGTCATCAAGAGTAATGTCCCCTTACAGGACTGCTCTTAACCTTTATTCCTAACACTGTATTTTAATATGCACATTAGGAGGCATTTTTTAATTAATTTAGGAATTGAATTACTCCTTACGCTGTCAGAGTGTCCCTCCTTTCATCATTGTGTAGCTATAGGACCTGCATTTAAATTGTTGACCCCAAAGGCCCGAAGTGGAATTGGGAATCATCTTTAAGTATCTCCACTTAAAAATCTGGTAGTACTGAATTCTCCTTGAGGTCACATATTGTATTTTCCATATAATCAATTAGAAGCAAAAATGGAAGTGGAAGTGGAAGTGACAAGGCAAAGAAGCATCCTTTTTTTTACCAAGGTTAGGGAGCAGGCACTGGCACAGTGTGTTGCCACATCCACCACACAACAAAACAGCTCAGGATCCTGGTTAAACAAAGGCTAATATTATTGGCAGGAAATGTGTTGTAGTGCGTAAAGCTTTACACCTCAGACTTCAAACCCTGAGACTAAAGGTCCCAATACTGCTACTGACACTGAGTCACTTCATCTGCTTGTGCCCCAATTGGAAAACAAATGATGTTGTATCATCTCAGCTGTTATAAGACACCTTGGATAAAGATGTCAGTCAAGTAATAACTATTAATGTTAGGTGACTGGAGCTGCTTAGTCTTAAATGTGCTCTATACATTTTGACGAGTAAAACATTTCTGCATTAGATCAATTTCTGCTTTTCTTAGTGACTTGGCTTTTGTTGATGGCTACTGCAAAAAATAATTATAGAGTAAATTGTATTCTTTTGAATTGAAGCAGATAATCAGTAGAAATCTGAGTATATTTCAGTTGTAAGTTCAAGCATGTTTTTTTCCCCCCATAGTCATAGGCAGACAATGAAGTTCTAAAACTGAATCATGTTTTACTTTAACTTATTTCAGACAGCAAGGACGTTTACAAGCTGCACGTTTAGGTGGCCCATGCAATGAATTGAAAGTTTTACTGGGGTTGTTTTCTCTGGTTGAAGTGGAAGAAAAAAACTGCCAGCACTATTGTTAAACAATACTATTAAACAATCAGTTTTACTTTAAAGTGCACAGATGCAAATGTACATGTTAAGAATCTGGAGTGGGGAATAAGGCATCTCTATTCAAAGTAAGCATACATGCATGAAAATTTAAATGATTTCAGAGGCTGGGCTGGGTGTTCCCTTTCAAAGTCCATAGATGCAAATATATATTATACAGGATAACCTTGTGAAGGATTTGTTAATTTTTAATTAATCCTGTCAGCCCCCTTTTTCTTGGATCTGAAGACACCACTCCCACCTCTACTTCTCTCTGCTCTCTCTCTCTCTCCCTTTTTAAAACTAGAAAGCAACACCACCACTCACAGCCACAGCATCTGGCACCTCACTCAGGGTTTACAGCATATTTGCTAACCAATGAGCTTTGCTTCCTTGCTTTAGATTTGAAGAAACTTTCTCTTTCACACCTCACTGTACATGGCAAATGCAATCACGTTTCTTTTTTCCAGTCCATGATCACACTGCCTCTTCTTCCGTCATCTGTCCACCCTATTGGTTATTGGTGCTCTCAATCACATCCTTTGTTTGCGTAAATCCACCTCTAATGGCAGTGCAGAGCAGATATGTTAGCATTTTTGAGATTTTGGGGTATTCAGTTTTTTTGGGGGGAGGGGAGGTTCACCCTTACCCATCGATATATCAAAATGTCCTTTCTTAGCGAATGCCTACTGCCCTATATGTACAATCTTGTCATATTTCATCTTTTTAACTAATTGCAAAATAGAGTTTTTGTTGATGAGTGAGCGACAGAGTGAATGAATCAGTCAACTTTGCATTTTAAAAATTTTATAAATATAAATCTAGGTAGTCATATATGAATTATTAGTTGCAATTCGCTCTTTTACACAATAAGTTAGGGCTCAGTAACTGTACTGTACTGCACTAGTTATAAATACAGCAGGAAAATCAAGACATTATAAAGAGTAGTCTTTCCATATCTGGTATTTAATATTCAAAGCACTTTACACAGTTAATGGTTTTCATTTAAGGCACCATTACCCCTTGCCTACAGAAAAAGTAATTCAACAACATTATCAAAGCAGAGATACTTTTGCCATCTTAATTGTGAATCACCTAACATGACTTGAAATAAATATGCTACCACGTTGAGAGATGAAGTGATTATATAATTAGGTATTTGTCACGATTGTATTTTTTAATGGCATAAAGAGGCAAAGAATAGATTGTGTTTGTGTATCATAATTCCAAATATTACTAAAATTAAAAATGTATCACCTTTACATAAAAAAGAATCCTTAAAATTTATGAAAAAATAAAAAACTAAAATGGATTAAGTATTTAAAAACATACACTATACAAAACGTAAAGCGCAGGGATCTTTGATTAATTCATCTAAATTCATCTTAAAATTAAACTTCCAATATCACTGCAGAGAAGAATGACCATGCGTTGTACTCTTTAAATGATTACTCTTTAAGCTCTCCATGTCCTATACTTTAAAATGTCATCTAAGATGTGAGACAAATGTCCACTAACTCCCCTCATTTTAACTTAATTCACTAAAGTTAATGTGATGGCCATACATGTATAGTATTATATGCTCTTGACTTCACTAAATAACTTATTTATTGATAGTAAAAAGAATAAAGAATACTTCAGTATTAATAACTATACTAAAAAATGTTTAATAACTGAATTTTATTAAAAAAACAATTATCAAAATAACTCAGTATAATCATATATATTACTTAATTAAACAAATCAAATAAACGCTGAAAGCATACAGTT
Organism: Erpetoichthys calabaricus; assembly: GCF_900747795.2. Classification (NCBI taxonomy): domain Eukaryota; kingdom Metazoa; phylum Chordata; class Cladistia; order Polypteriformes; family Polypteridae; genus Erpetoichthys; species Erpetoichthys calabaricus. Next base: position 95,611,100 of record NC_041405.2, on the reverse strand, counting down.
GAAATTTAATTTAGTTTTGCCAACAGTGCAAGTAAAAATTCCAACTTTTTAATTGTGTTCTCTTTCTTAAGCTAAATGCTATGTCATTAAAAATAAAAAGCCATGAACCCTTGTCATGTGAAGAAAGCTTTATAATATTATTTTGCATGTAAAAGAGTCATGTCAGTGATTTTTAAGAAGAACAGAAACAGTTACAGTGGGCTTAAAGTTGCAGTACACTTCTTTGAATTGAGGTGATAGAGGATGTCATGGATGATTAAGTGTTGGAGATAAGTTACTAAAGTACAGAAATCCTGCACACAACAACCCTATAGTGGCAGACTACAGGCTCACAAAGAGCAATGAGTGATTATATACTGCAGACAAAAGGTATGAAATGAAGATCAGTGTGAAGAAGACAAGAGCCTAAGGGTTTTATACAAATGGAAAAAGAAGAATGGGAGAAAAGCAATAATAGCAGATGAGCATAAGACTGATAAGATAAGCATAAGACTCTTCACTTTGTGCACCTTGGACTATAAATATAACACCAGGTCATGTCATTTGCAGAAATTCTCAGATGACTCTGCAGTTATGGGGTTTATAGATAAGGAGGATGACACACAGTAAAGGGGTCAGGTGGAGAATTTCATTTCTTGGTGCAGAAGGAATTATCTGCAACTTAACATCAGCAAAACCAAGGAACTGGTTATTGACTTTGACTGCACTAAACAGCCTCTATGTCCAGTCACTGTTAAGTTAGTGGCGGTAGAAATGGTTCGCTCCTGCAAGTATTTAGAGGTCCACAACAATTACAGGCTACACTATATATATATATATATATTGTGATAGATAGAGGTCTCCGTGACCCCTTGAACCCTCAGACTAGACGTCAGACACCAGGTAAAAGTCCAAATAATGATTTATTAATAATAATAATTGTGCACAAAGCACCCTCCTCTCCACAATACTCAATAATAATAATAACAACAATAAACAATAATCCTCCACACTCCCAGACGCGTTGCCACCCTTCCACCCAGCTCAGCTCAACGTCTGGGATTTCCCATCGTCCTTTTATACACCCTGACCCGGAGGTGTTCCTGTCCAATCCGTCCACAGTTCCTTATCCCTTCCGGGTCAGGGTAAACAGTCCTTTTCTTCAACCCGGGAGCACATCGTATCTTCCTGTCACGTGACCATGACGTACTCCCGGCTTATAGGGCACATAAGAGCCTCCGAGTCCTCCTACAGCGACTCCTGCTGGCCCCCAAGGTATCCAGCAGGGCTGCGTATAAAAACTACATAGTCCATGAGGCCCTGCTGGAACTCAGGGGACGTTCACGCTGTTGGGAGAGCTCCTCCTGGCGGCCTGGGGGTGAGAACCGGAATTGAAAGCCGGCAATCCACCACAATATATATATATATATATATATATATTATATAATCTATACATATTAATAAAAGGCAAAGCCCTCACTGCCTCACTGACTGACTGACTGACTGACTGACTGACTGACTGACTCACTCATCACTAATTCTCGAACTTCCCGTGTAGGTGGAAGGCTGAAATTTGGCAGGCTCATTCCTTACAGCTTACTTACAAAAGTTAGGCAGGTTTCATTTCGAAATTCTACGCGTAATGGTCATAACTGGAACATATTTTTTGTCCATACACTGTAATGGAGGAGGCGGAGTCACGTATCGCGTCATCACGCCTCCTACGTAATCACGTGAACTAAAAACAAGGAAGAGATTTACAGCACGAGTCAAACGCGGGAAACGAAGGTAAATGACGTTAATTTTTGACTGTCTTTTAATACTGTGTAAGCATACATATTAACACATGTGCAATTAAACGTGTGCATTTACGGGGTGATTTCTCAGGCTTAAAAAGCTCGCCTTTTATCAAACGCGGGAACAAAGGTAACTGACGTTGTTCACTGTCTTTTAATACTGTGTAACCCATACATATTAACACATGTGCAATTAAACGTGTGCATTTACGGGGTGATTTCTCAGGCTTAAAAGCTCGCCTTTTAGTAAAAAGGTAAATGCAAAACTATTTTCAATCAGTTTAATGAAACGCTCCCGTTAAGGATTGCAATAACATATTCGCGAGATAAAAGAACGAAGTAGGGGGAAATGACGGAGGAGCCGCAAACAGCGAAGAGCAAAAAAATAATTAAACAATTGAGAAGGGAGCGAGTGAAGCATACAAACATGTTCATAAGGGAAACAAAGCCACGGTGTAAAACGTAAGTTTAAATTAAGTTTATAGAAACGCTCCCGCTGCGGATTGCAATAACATATTCGCGAGATAAAAGTTTAATGAGAAGACACGAGGTATAAACGAACCACACGCCGTGGCGCAACGTTAGGGGCAACAGTTTCAACCATTCTATGATCTGCTTCTCGCAACTGAAAGACGGCACATGGCGGATGTTAGCCGACTTGCTGACCGCAACATTAGGGGCTTCAACTCTGGCGCTGACGCCACATCTCAGTGCCAACACTTTGCAGACTCTACTTAAAAGACACGCCCTCCTCACTGGACAGTTAAAAAGACCAATCAAACTAACGATGACATCAAGTATTACCCAATCAAAAGTAGGGAAAGGAGGCATCTTCATAAAATGCGTGTGGGATGATTTGCATGAGCCGCTGCTTTAAAAAAAATGATAAAAAAAATACGGGACAAATCCCGTCCAGTATTGATTCAAAACGGGACGCGCAATTTCATTCTCAAATGCGGCATGATTCCGTATTTTAAAGGACGGGTGGCAACCCTATAGTGCCAGGTAACCACCCATACAATCAGATTGTGATTCAGACTAGGAATGCAATGAATGTAATTACCCCGATCTACATACAAGGCGAAAGTCTTGCAACATTCAAAAGATGATGGTTTGGGATAAGTACACCATACAACATAAAAAGAGCTTATGAAGCCTTGAACCGAAAAAAGCAACATCTCAGAGATCGTAAAAAAAAAAAGGAGGTAATGTCGTTTTACTCGCTGTAGATTTTAGTCAAACATTACCAGTTATTCCACGAGGGAGACCAGCAGATGAACTCAACGCGTGTTTAAAATCCATGCTTCTCCCACGCTCGGTTATATGTCGCGTGTTCTCGGGTAGGTACACCAAATAATGTATACATTTAAGCATGTAATGGGCAACAAAAAATGAGGTATACCCGAAGGCACTGCAGTAGTACTTAATCTAACTTTACTTCTTAAATGTTAATGTTTTACTGTTTAATAATTTATACGCTTCTTATATGTTGTTCAAATTCTTTTATCAAAATACCAGTGACAGCGCAATGCACGATAACATGGAGTGAATACACCATACGCATCCGCCCACGGCCGCCCTGGTGTGCGCAGATAGGAGTTGATTCTACAATAAAATAAAATAAACATAAAAAGAGTAATACAATCATCACCCATAAAGCGGATAGCAGACGTGACGTACTATATGTGTACCAGATTTTCAAGTCAATAGGTGAAACGGTTTGCGAGCTACAGGTGATTTAAAATCCTGGACAGACACACAAATTGCCACGGTAGCAAATTACAGAAGAAGATTTTACTGTTTAATAATTTATATTTATATGAAATGTGCTTCTTATATATTACTTCATATTCTCATATGATAATGATGTTAATGTTTATATTGATTTCTATGTTATTGAAACTGCATGTATGTGTGTATATGTATGTATATATATACTAGCAAAATACCCGCGCTTCGCAGCAGAGAAGTAGTGTGTTAAAGAGGTTATGAAAAAAAAAGGAAACATTTTAAAAATAACGTAACATGATTGTCAATGTAATTGTGTTGTCATTGTTATAAGTGTTGCTGTCTTTTATATATATATATATATATATATATATATATATATGTATATATATATTATATATATAATATACACACACACATAAACATTTATATACATATACATATATATACATATCTACATATACACATATCTACATATATATACACACATACATAAACACACACATAAGACTTATTGACTGAAACGGGCTTTCACGAAAAAAGTTAGGGCTTTGCTACAGGATACACCCTCCACAAGTTAACCAAGTAAAAATAAAATATATATTTCTGTTTTATCTAAACCTTTTAAGTTCATATGCATAGCCCCATTTGGCTGTTTAATTTTTTTTTTCTTTCTTCAGTAATATTTAATCTCCTTAAAGAAAAAGAACATATCCATTTTACTTTTTTTGTATCTCTGTAGTAATATTTTAGTGTAAAAGAATAACCAGTATTTAAACCTTTTATGTTACTTCATACATTTATTTTACACAATGTTGAAAAATTAATAAGAAAGCTACATATTTTGGCAGCTGCTGCTTTCTTTTTCAATGAAATGAAAAAAGCTCTCCAAGAGGAAAACGTCAATGAAGAAGAAACAGTTTGCACTATCTAAAAAGGAGAAACCCACATTTATAAAAGTTTGCTGCAGATGACTTAACTGAAAATAAATGAATAGTTCCTATGTGTATAATACATATTTATCTATTTGACTTATGCCTTTATTCCACCAACTTACAACATCTGAAGTACAATTTGTTACATTACTTTTGTTTTTTGCAGCACAGGCAGGTGAAGTGACTTCCTCAGGGTCACACAGTGGTGTCAGTACCAGGATTTGAACTGACAAGCCCGGGTTTGCTGAAATATTACTGAAGAAAGAAAAAAAAACGAAAATGGCCAAATAGGGCTATGCATACAAATGTCCAACCATCCATTATCCAACCTGCCATATCCTAAATACAGGAGCCAATAAGTAGATATGTATATATACAGTATATATATATATATATATATATATATATATATATATATATATATATAGATGTGAATGTATGTATGTATATATCTATGTCTATATATATATATATATATATATATATGTAGATATGTAAATTTGTATATGTATATATATGTTTATGTAGATGTGTATATACGTATGTATATGTAGATATGTAGATATGTATATATATATATGTATATGTATATATATGTTTATGTGTGTGTGTGTGCATATTATATATATAAAAGACAGCAACACTCATAAACAATGACAACACAATTACATTGACAATCATGTTACGTTATTTTTAAAATGTTTCCTTTTCTTTTTCATAACCTCTTTAACACACTACTTCTCCGCTGCGAAGCGCGGGTATTTTGCTATTTATCTCTTTATATAAAGGAGAGTTGGGATCCGAGAGACTGTGTTTGTGTGTTTGTGGAGGGATGGAGAGTTAAGGCAGGTGTTGGAGTCACGTGATCATCTCCCCTCCCATTCACCTCATTTCATTCAATTCATTTCGCTCGAGCTGAGCTCCGCAGTTGGCGCGGTCTTGCTGTTCTTGATTTGCTTTTCACATGGCCAAGTATACGTTGCATGCTCAAGAGTAAGCTCAGCGCACAACTTGGTCATATTACAACCGGAGGGGCGAACTGACAACATGGTATACAAAGAGATCCTTAACAAATAATTATTGGTATAATTTCCCTCAGTTTATTATATAAAATTTTAAAGCAGTACTTCGCCGCTGCGAAGCGCGGGTATTTTGCTCTATATATATGTGTGTGAATGTATGTATGTATATATGTATGTCTATATTTATATCTATATATATATATATATATATATATATATATATATATATATATATATATATATGTGTAGATATGTAAATTTGTATATGTGTATGTATATATATATATATATATATATATATATATATATATATATATATATAATGTATATATATATGTATATATGTATATGTGGATGTGTATATGTATATATATGTGTATGTAGATATGTGTATATGTAGATATGTATATATGTTTATGTATATATATGGTTACATAACCTCTTTAACACACTACTTCTCCGCTGCAAAGCACGGGTATTTTGCTCTATATATATATAAAAGACAGCAACACTTATAACAATGACAACACAATTACATTGACAATCATGTTACGTTATTTTTAAAATGTTTCCTTTTTTTTTCATAACCTCTTTAACACACTACTTCTCCGCTGCGAAGCGCGGGTATTTTGCTAGTATATATATATATATATATATATATATATATATATATATATATATACATTCACGGCATTCATTGTCTGTGTCACAATCTGATTGTATGGGTGGTTACCTACCAGGTAACGCTTGTGGTTGGCCAGCAATCTGCTAACATTCGCCACGGTGCCCTCAGTTTGTGAGGAGCAGATCATAGAATGGTTGAAATAGTTTACTGTCAAATAAATGCAAAGAGTACGCGACACGTGTTTCGCCCTCATTCTGGGCTCATCAGGCGTACACACTCCACTGCACTCCCTCTCGGGAATCAAACCTCGGACGTCAGCGCCAGAGGCGATGCCCCTAACGTTGCGCCACGGCGTGTGGTTCGTTTATTTGTCAGCAAGTAGATCGGGGTAATTACATTCACGGCATTCGTAGTCTGTGTCACAATCTGATTGTATGGATGGTTACCTACATACATACATACATTTATTTATCTACCCATTTATTTATTTAAAGAGCTTCTGTTAAAAGCCAAATTTCCCCCTGCAAACAAATAAAATTCTATCTAAGTCAAGCAGTTTAGTTACTCATATTTGAGAACATTATAACCAGAACTGCAATGGTGGAAAATTCATAAAAAATATGAATATATGGTAGCAATTTCCTGCTTGGTTATTGTGTTTTGAGGTCATGTGAGAATTATTTGAGCAGTTGGGAGAGAGAGAGATTCTAGTTTAGGCAACATCACTGTTTCCAAGTAGAATACAAAATAAAGAACTTGAAATTGATCCTTATGCTACTGGAATGTTGTAAAAATATATATAAGCTGGTGTAAACTCTGAGACACTAGCAATTATATAAATTGTGTTGTTTTTTTTCCCACAATGCAAAGTAAAATACTACAGTTGAACACTAACACAAAGATTACTATAAACAATGAGAACTGTTTTGTGCATACTGCACAGGTATTGGAATCCCTAACTATAAACAGGCATGCCTTCTGTCAGACATTGACATTTTTCCCCTCTTCTCACTACCAGTCTCTCAATGGCTGTAACTTCAGTTCTTTCACATTCACTTGTTGTAGGGAGCTACTTAATACTGTTTGTCAAACAGAAGTCAGTCTGCTCCAGCAGGAAGACTCCAGCCATGACCTATCCTAAAGTCACTTTTCAAAAAACAACCAGGGTCAGGGCTAATCTCAAACATCACCTAGCCTTCAGATTTCTCTGTTTTCTATTTGTTCCTGGACCAGATGACATACATTAGGAGTTAAGCCAGTATTACTGAAGGAGCTCACCTGGCAGCCCTCATCATCTAGAATAGCTCAGAAGGTTAAAAGGTAAACATAACATCAGCAAATAAACTAAACACAAGGATAACACTAAGGAGAACACAAAATACCATAACAGAACATAAACAGAAACAAAACCCTATCATTCTTTACATAGCTATGGATTTTGAACCCTTGTCGGCCTTGTAAGATTGGCTCATCCACCTGCACCAAAAGAACTTCTTTACTCAAAGACTTGTGGGAATTTGGAACAAACTACTTAGTACTTGAAGCAGAAACCTTCGCAACCTTTATGAAGTATCTACATGAAATATTGGGACAGTTTAGCTATTAGCTAAACAAATGAATGTGATTAACTGAATGGTCTCTCATTTTTGAAATTTCTTATGTTCCTATTTTTAGCCCTTTCTAAGCTGACCCTTACATTAGCGGATTATGCCCAGCTTTCTCAAGTACTTGTTAAATGCCACCTTCTGTAACCAAGAATGTTCTACACACTCCTGCCAGTCTTCCCTGGCCTTACCTTACTTAGTATAGAGGGTCTGGTATCTCTGGTAACTATTTGGTCAAATATGTCATAGCTTTGTGAAGGAAAATAACATGCTTTTATCCAGGTAACATCTATCTGGTGCCGCTGCTTACTAACCCTTCAGAACACTCATCATACATACAGTGTATAGTACATGCTAGTGGCCTCTGCATTTATGTACTGACATGTTTAGAACCTCTCTCACAGCCTTCGTGACTCTCTATCTCCTTTGAAAGCCTCTTGGAGGCTATCCTGGAAGCATAGGGCACAATCTAGTACCCAAGTCAAACAGCTCACTTATTCATGTACGAAATTATCCCTCCTGTGGCACCTTATTCTAGTTTTTGTTCTTGCCAACTTCTGCTAGGGCATATACAACGGCATACCTGGTATTAAGGCCTGGTGTCTACTGAGAGGGTGTTTACTATATGAAGATGCAATAAACAACACAGGCTTTGTCCAGCAAAGGGCACAATATAGGTAGCATCTTCAGGGGAGACAACCTGTGTCTAATATGTCACTGACCACCACTGGGGCCAGATTCTATCACCAAGCTTCCCTCTCTGCAATCTGATTTAAAATGAAAATCCCAGTCTCAATGCTACTGCCTCATGGTATCTTGAACTTGGATTCAGTTCCAAGCATTACATTTACATTTACATTTACATCATTTAGCAGACGCTCTTATCCAGAGCGACTTACAACAGTGCTTAGTAGTCTACAACTGTTCTTCAGTCTTTAAGGCTAGGATTAAATCTACTGTCATTAAACAAGTTACCGCTGACCAAGTTGTATACAAAACCCTGCTAGAAGAAAATAGTAAGTTAGTACAAAAATTTTTTTTTTTTTTTTTTTTTTGAAAAAAAAGGGTAGAAAAAAGAGTATGGGGACTTTAGTCCAAGTGCTGTTGAAAGAAGTGTGTCTTCAGGCGATGTTTGAAGACAGTGAGGGTCTCCGCTGTTCGTACAGCAAGAGGAAGTTCGTTCCACCACTGAGGAGCCAACACTGCAAAGAGTCTTGATGCATGTCGTCCTCTTCTTTTAAGTAAGAGTGGTTCGAGACGTGCAGTGCTTGATGTTCTGAGACAGCGAGAAGTGACACGCTGCTTGACCAGTGCTGATATGTAAGGTGGTGCAGCTCCAGTTTTGGCCTTAAAGGCAAGTGTTAGGGTTTTGAACCTGATGCGGGCAGCCACAGGGAGCCAGTGCAGGTTCCGCAGCAGAGGTGTAGTGTGCGAGAATTTGGGAATATCAAAAACGAGTCTTGCAGCTGCATTCTGGATCAGTTGAAGTGGTCGTGTTGCCTTTAGTGAAAGTCCAGACAGCAGAGAGTTGCAGTAGTCCAGCTTAGAGATGACCAAGGTCTGGACGAGAAGCTGAGTAGCCTCTGTAGTGAGACATGGTATCAGTTTGGAGAGGACTACACATGTCCTCCTCAAGTCTATGCTGGTTTATCTAGTAATTCAAGCTTCCTCTTATAACTCACTTATGGTGACAGATTAAGGTTTTGTTTACAAGTGTAAAATGTGATGGACTGGAACAACACCTAACATGTGGATGATTCCTGCTTTGTACTCACTACAGCTAGGATAGCCTCTGTATATCTACAATAATATATTGGAACAGACAGGCTGAAAAACTGGATGGATTTATGTGTATAAAATTAACACACTGTTAACTCCTTTTTAAATTCAAAGTCTAATTTTTGCTTGCCTAAATAATTTATTCATTCAAGACTTTAAGCGTCTTCACTGTTCTTTCTCGTTAGTGTTTTTCATAAATCTTATTATAGGTATAATCTTGTCAGTTTTGAACAACTTTGTGTTGGATGCAGTAGGCATTAAAGAGGACTCCCTCTGTCCCCAATTTAACTGTGTCATCTGAATGGTATTTTTGATTCTGTGACTCCCACCCAATGTGATTACAATATACATTGTTTGGATCAGGTGTTACCATCATTAAGAGCATTTTAAATCCATTTTAATGACTTCCATCTCCCCCTAAGTGAGATGAAAGAACACGTAACAATGAAACTGATTAACACCAACAGCAAATTTTTAATTCTAAGACCCTGTTTTGGATATGGTAGACTGGTGCATAAAATAAGATACAAAAAATAATTATGTGCATTTCTTGTGTCTATGTGGATTTAAAAAAAAGTGAATTACATTGGAGTTCTGTAACTACCATAAAAAGTCATTCATAGCAGGTTTCCAGTTCCATTAGTACTTGACAATATCAAAAGAATTATATTTGTGGGATTATGATCAAGCACTTTAATCACAGGAATTTTCTATTCTTCTTTATTTAATGTACTTACTATAATAAACTTGCAAATTAGTGCCTCCCCCAAACTCTCTTATGCTTTTGCATTGTCCGCTAAGTCTTTTAATTATATATCTAACCAACATTAAATCTTATCTTAGCATTTCCTATCCCGGATACATATTGATTAAAAACTTTAAAAAGCTCTTTAAATACTGATCAATACTTCTTAAGGAATACTTAAGCCTACCCAATCCCAAATCAAAAAAACACTGGCATTTACGATTTCAAAGAATGCAATAACAACACATGCAGTGGCCATTGTATAAATTAAAATGACAGCACAGAAGATGAGAACAGCAAAACATCAACAGAGCAGTGTTCTGAAATTAACACTAACATTTATGTATAAAAGATAAAAAAAATGCTTTGTCAAGAATTTCCATGCTATTTACTTATTCAGCGGAGATGAACACGATAGCTTTTCTTACAATATCTTGCACCATTAAACCATGTTTCACTCTCTCACTAAAGCTGTCTGAATTCAATACCCCTAGCAATGCCTATTCATCACCAAGTAAAGACTGCTTCTAGTTAATAGAAATGTAGAGATCTTTAACTGCCCATAAATTAATGCAAGTGCTTTAAAAAAATCTAAAATCAGCAGCCCTTCTCCCAGGTCTGGCATGACTTCTCTACAAAGCAAGATTAATTAGCCTGTTGAATTGAGAATAGTCTCAATGATGGCAACTTGCCTTGCTGCAGATGTCTTTTTAAAGACACAATGTGCAATGAATCAAGAAGTCTCACGTGAACTCCCAACAAACTAAAGTATATCTAGGGAACTCCAAAAACATCCAGAAAATAGTCAGAAAAACATATTAAACTATTTGATCCATCCTTCGCAGCAGCCTTAGAATGATTTACACCAAAGCTTACAGGTTTTAATGTTTTACAAAACTAGTATATTATTGCAAGATTTTAGGTCAGTAGAATTAGAGACAAAATTCTCCAGGCCTGAAAATTTGAGTCAAATACAATAAAATGATAAAGAAACAAAATGATGCTCCTCTTTTGAGACATCTTCTGTCCAAATGAAATAGACGTAGTTTGACAGCAGTGTGATCCTTTTTAGAGTGTGGACAGTATGAAACTTTACTTAAAACCACTCTGTTTATGCTGATATTTTTTATGTAAAGCATGATGCGTCTCCGTATATGTTACAATTTTATGATCTGTGATTATGCTGCATGTTTTTTTGCATACAATATCTGTAATAATCGCATTGCAGGATGGGTTTTTATTTGGAAGAGAGCTTAATAATACAAATTTCAATTGAATTCAATATACAGGGAAACCATTACTTCACTTGTTCCACACATGCATAAATATATTTGAATTCACTCACACCAAGTCAACCATAAATCAGCAATCAACTTTAATGATAACATACTGAAAATGATGTACTCCAGATTTCCTACCGTATACTGAATTATCTCATTTTATTTAGAGTGATGTACTATGAGGTTCACTTGGATGGGGCTAACAGAATGAAAGACTACATATATAATGTTTAAATAAGAATCTCACATTATACTATGAAGAGTAACATTTCTTCTGTCTGTTACAAATACATTACAGCCATGGATTAACTCATACTACAATTCCAACTTAAATTTGATTCATGCTAAGCATTTATAAGAAGCCACCTTCAGTGACTTTTTACCCAAAGAATTATAATTTGTTTCAGTACTTGACAGTTTTGTATTGCTGACAAGCTACATATATTATGTGGATTTTATTAAATTCAGCTGCTAAAAAACATACCATGAACCAAATATTGTTACATTGTGTACTATTAAGTATATATCCTAACTTTAAATACTGCACAGCCCAATTCAAAAATACTGTAAATGTTGCCTACTGTTACCTAATGCTACCAGTTTACCTACTGTTACATATAATAATAATAATAATAATAATAATAAGAATAATAATAAGGCACTTTACATTTGTAGTAAACCTCAAAGTGCTACATAAAAAAATTTAAACAAAGACACAACAAGATAAAAACAAAGATAAAACAACAATTAGAGGCAATTTTGTTAATATGCTTTCCTAAATAGAGAAGTCTTTTAACTGTTTTTTAAAACAGCCCACAATCTGCTGTGTTCTCAGGTTCTCTGGTAAGGCATTCCAGATCCATGGAGCAGCGGCTGCAAAGGCTTGGTCACCCATTGTACGAAGTTTGGTCATAGGGGGGCGAAGGCGATAGGTATTTGCAAGACGAAGGTTTCTTGTAGTGGATTGTAATATAAGACATTCCTTAAGGTATTGTGGAGCATTTCCATGGATATACTGGTGAGTGAACAAACAAAGTTTGTATTCAATACGGAGCTGAATAGGGAGCCAATGAAGTGATATAGTAGTGTTTACCTGACTGCAGCACAGAAAAGAAGACGTAAGTAGGATGGTTGATGTCACAGATACGTAATTTCCTTTGCCTTGGTCTGACGTCATTTAGTGTAGATGTCCTGTTAGTTTGAGAGTGCACACTCAGTGATGTTTTCAACTGACCATACCACTCTCTGCAAAGCCTTGCAGTCCTGCTGTGCTGGTCTCAAACCAGACAGTAATACTTCCTGTCAGGATAATTTCAATGGTGGGTTTATAAAAAAGTTCTTTAGTAATTAGGAGGGCAGCCTGAAATCCCTGAGGCATCTATGGTAGTAAAGATGTTATTGTGCCTTTTTTACCAAGATGTCAGTGTGTTTAGACCAGGTCAGATCCTCTAAAAATTGGGCACTGAGGTATCTTGAACTCTCCAACCTATCTACCTGAATACTGTTGATACTGAGTGAGTGACAGTGTCTATGCCATTTTCTCCCAAAGTCCATAATCAGCTCTTTTGACTTGGTGACATTCAGGAGTAGACTACTGTCCTGACACAGAAAGTATGACAGACTCTCCAACTTATCCATCTAAGCCTGCTGACTGTGATGTTAGAGATCAGGCCTAACACAGCTGTGTTATCAGCAAACTTGACCATAATGTTACATGCATGTGCAGCCATGAAGACTTATGTGTAGAGGGATTAGAGCAGAGAGGTCAGAACACAGACCTGTGAAGAACCTGTGTTGAGAGTAAGGGATGAGGAGACACTGGCACACACATGTTGCTGCCGCTACTCCCTGCTAAAAACACTTTTCTTAAAATTTGCATTAACCTTACACTTTTTGCACTTCTTTCATTTTCTTTTATTGTATGTATAGTTAATGGATGCAATCGACTCAAATTGTATTGATTTTGGATTTATTTTTATGGACTTTGTCTTGACTGGGTTTGCAGCCTCAGGGATAACAATGTTTTTGTAGTTCACTTGACAAGACTTTCTTTTGATTGCCTGCTCTTGTCTGATGCTTGATCTACAAACATTTTTTCTTTGCACTGTGGAGATCTAGGAGGCGGAGATGTTCTGTATCCTTGGTTATAATCAATATGCTGGATTGCTGTTGATTCCTTCTGTATGTGGTTTGACTGGGAATGACTGGGACGTGATCAGATGTTTGCAGCCAACTGCCTTGTGGCTTTGGGGCGATCATGCCTGCAATACCCAGAATTATATATATGTGGTTGTATGTTTGAACATCTGAATTCTGGTAGATATCTTTCATGTGCATTTTGTAATATCTCAAACTATGCTTCATCTGGATTTTTGAACACCCCGCCATCTCACCTGCTCCGCTGTGCTATGCTGCTTCTCTGCTACTGTCAGATAATTATTGCCCTTGTAACAGTTGAGGTTGTTATCGACCTCTCGGACCCTCAGGTACCACGCCAAACACCAGGTAAAAGTCCAAGACTTTTTATTTTTATGATGATAATGCGCACTAAGCACCCTCCACTCCACACTATACATACAACAATCAATAATCAATAATCCAACACAATAACCACTCCTCCTCTCCCAGACACTTCGCCACCCTTCCTCCCAGCTCAGCTCAATGTCTGGGCTTTCCCAGAGTCCTTTTATACCCCCTGACCCGGAAGTGGTTCCTGTCCAACAAGCCGCAAGTCCTCATTACTTCCGGGTCAGAGTAAAAGTCCTTTTCTTCAACCCGGAAGCACGTTGTTCCTTCTGGTCATGTGATCATGACACACTTCCGGGTTATAGGGCACGTAAGAGTCTGACAGCCTCCCTACAGCGACTCCCGGTGGTCCCCAAGGTATCCGGCAGGGCTGTGTATACAAACTACAAGGTCCATAAGGCCCTGCTGGAATTCGGGGAACCTCCATGCTGTTGGGAGGGCTCCACCTGGCGGCCTGGAGGTGTGGGCCGGAATATTTAGTCGGTCATCCATCACACCCTATATTATGCTGTAATATTCTTTTGATAAACTCTTTCATATTAAACAGTTTGTTCAGAGAAAGTGTCAGATTGGAATGTCCTGAAAGACTCTGGCATTGTGCAGCCCCTGAAATATTTACATCACGGGTCAGGTTGTTGCCCCAACAGGTTGCAAATGAAAAGTTCACCGGCAGCATTTGTTCAGGAATACGCTGTCCTAGTCATGGCTTTGAAAATAAGAATGTTAGTGTGCCAAATTTTCAATATGCTAAAATGTCATATTTCATACGTCATATTTCAATATGGAAAATCAACTCAAGATCTCTTAATTGCAAAGCATTGGTGCTATCAGAATTAATCACATATTCCAAGCTTGTTGTGATATGGTTAAAAGAAACCTGGAGAAAACCAAACAACTTTACGTCTCTCATAAAGGTGACACCATCTAGATAAGTAACTGTTAGATTGGAGTTAAACATCAAAAGAATCCCAATTGACAGTCCATTGCCTTTCAAGTGTCTGGCTCTTAAACTAATAACAAAATCTGGTCCTGTATTACTTATCGTTGACTATTGTCCCCCAAAATACAATGGGTCTTACTTATCTAATCTGACACCATCAGACAGACACCAACACTTTATAAAACACAAGTGTTTATTTAATGTAAAGTCCACACAACACACAGTCCTCCCGCACCCAACACCCCTATCCACAGGCTTCTCTCTAAATGTCTATGGGCCGTCTTTCTTCCTCCTGTCCCTGGAGCTTCGTCCTGCTCCAGTTCCCGACTCTACCTCCCAGACTGTAGGAAGGCAGCCCCCTTTATAGTCACCCGGACGTGCTCCAAGTGCTCGCTAAAGCTCTTCCGGCGGCACTTCCTTGTGTGGCGGAAGTGCCACATGAGCACCCGGAAGCACTCCGTGTGTCCCTGAAAGGTTCTTCCTCCACCTGCCCAGGTGTGGTGGAAGTGCAGGTTTCCCAGGCTCCACGATGCTCGGGGCCCCCCTGGCAGCAGCCACGGGCCCCAACGGGTTTGAGCAACCTGGCTCCATCCCCGTGGTCGCCTCCTTATCCAGAGCGGTTGCCGCCTCATGGCCCGGAGGACGTATAAGTTGCCTCCCGGTCCTTCCAGGCATCCCACCCGGGTCTGGCCCCCAGCCTCCTGCCACACCATTTAAGTTCCCTTTCACAGACAGTCATTCTTCTTGGCGATTTCAACATCCAGATTGACATTTCTACATGTAAACTGAGGAATGAATTCCTGTCCTTACTGGACTGTTTATACTTGGTGCTACATGTTGACTTTCTTATCCACTCTGGTGGTCATATATTGGACCTGACTGCACATCTGTCTTATCTGTTCTCAACGCTTATAACAGTGATTGATGGATCCATTTCTCATCTTTTTCTGTCTTCCTCTATTCCATTAATGCAAGATAGTTTTGTTGACTACTATAACTCAGCCCTTCATTCAGCATTACATAAAACAGCTCCTTTAAAAAATAAGGAGGTCCTCTTAAAGCATTCAGCTCCACGGTATAATTCAGAATTACAGTCCATGAAAGCAGTTGGCCGACGCCTTGAGAGAATGTCACGTAAGACTGGCCTCACCATGCACATCCAGGCTTTCTCTAACCATCAAAGGGCTTATAGGGATGCAATAACTGCAGCCAAGAACACGCACTTTGGCAGAACAATAGAAAGTGGCTATGTAGGGTTTTGTTCTCTGCTAAACTACTTTAACCTGCATATACCATAATTCCCTCCTCTATTGAAGTCTGTAAAAAATTCCTCCACGTTTTCTGTAATAAAATAAAATAAAAGACCTAAATAATTCAGCTAACATAACTCCATCATCCACTTTTATCTTTCCCTGTCTTCCCACTCCATCCAACTCCTTTCACCAGTCACATCTGCATTTGTTAATGACCTGCTTTCTAAGATGAGGCTGATTACCTGTGTGCTGGACCCCATCCTGACCATACTTCTTAGATCCTGCCTTCATACCATAATCCCAACTGCTAGGACAATAATAAATATATCCCTTGACACCAGCTTTGTGCTAGCTGCTTCTAAAATCACTTTTGTAACACCAATGTTAAAATAGTCTGGTTTTGATGCTAACAATCATAACAATTTTCAGCCTCTTTCTCACTTACCTTTTTTGTCAAAAGTTCTTAAGCATGTTGTAGCCTCCCAACCCACCAATTACTTAACTTCTAATAAATTGATGGAACCCTTTCAGTCTGGTTTCAGAGTGCAACACAGCAGACTCTGGACAAACCGACATATTAATTCAGTTAGAACTCAGTGCGGCATTTGACACTGTCAGACATGACATTCTGGGTAACTCTGGTACAGCCCTCCAGTGGTTTAAGTCCTATCTGAATGACAGGCAAGAGTTTATTAGTCTTAGCCACAACAAATCCAGCTCAGTGCCTCTCACACAAGGAGTTCCTCAGGGCCCTCTGCTCTTCGGTATCTAAATGCTTCCCCTTGGCCATATTATTCGTAGGTATGGACTGAGTTATCATTTTTACGCATATGATACTCAACTCCATTTCAGTGTTAAAAACAAAACTTCATCAGAGCTTTCTCAGTTCATAAGTTGCCTCTGTGAAAGAGCAGAACTCTTTAAAATGAAACTGCAACAAAACTGAAATTAATACTAAAGTGCAACTTAAGAAAATGAGATCCTTTTCAGTCACTCTTGATGGTGATCTCATCAGATCTCCTTCTAATGCAAGGAAACTTGGTGTCATTTTTGAATCCTCCCTTTCTTATTCTACCCAAATAAACCATGTTAAAAAACTTTCTTACTTTCACCTCCATAACATATCCCATGTTCACTCATTCCTCTCCTATTCGAATGCCAAAAAACTTGTCCATGCTTTTATCATATCCTGCATCGATTGTTGTAGCTGCCTACTGGCAGGTGGCCCTTCAAATTTTGTATTACAGTTCCAGTTGATTCAAAACTCTGTTGTATGAGTCCTTACATAGACAAGCAACAGTGAACACATCACACCCACCCTGCTTCACCTACACTGGCTCCCTTGTGTCTTATAGGACTGAATTTAAAATTCTACTAATGCCCAGCTTTGCACCACTATACTCCTGTCCACCAACTAAGGTCCTCTGATTCTGGCAATCTTGTTGTGCCCCACACTAACAAACAGTCTATAGGTGACAGGGCTTTAAGCTTAATAACAAACTAATTCAGAAGGCTTCCTATGTGGTAGGAAAGAAAGTGGACAGCTTGGAAACTGTGGCAGATCAGAGAATGTTGTCTAGGCTTTGGTCTATTATTGAAAATGCTAATCACCCACTTCATAGTGTTGTGGTTGGACAGAGGAGCGTTTTCAGCAGTAGACTGACTAGTATCAAGTGCTCCACTGAACGTCACAGAAAATGCTTCCTCCCCACAGCCATCAGACTCTATAACTCCTTTTCTGGTCACTCACCCATACTTTCAGCCATTACCCTTTTTCTTTATTGGATATCCAGGTACATTTTTCAAGTACTTGAAATACGCAATATACTATCTGTTCTTGTGCAATAAATTGTGTTCTCTTCACATGAGAATAACCTTATTTGTTCTCAGAATGTGAAATATTAACTAGTTTGATACTTACATTATTATACTCTATTTATATTTACATGATACTTTATACTTGCTCTTAGTGTAACATGTCCCTTGTCTGTTGTTAAGTTGTAACATAAGTAATTTCCTTCGGGATTAATAACGTTTTCTGATTCTGATTCTGATTCATAGCGCCCAGACTTTGGAATTTCATACTAAAATTAAGTAGATGAGCCGATTCCATTCATTCTTTTAAAAAACAACTTAAAACTCATGTGTTCAGGAAGGTTCGTAACTTAACCTAACATTCTGCCCTTCTTTCAGATTACCTCTCTGTCCAGATACTCAGCATAATTTGTGCGTGTGTTATATCTCAAATGATTTTATTTGTTTCAGTCATTTCTTTAAGTATTTTACTCTGGTGTATTTATTTTTTCCTTTGATGCTATTTAATGCTTTGTGTATCCTGTATTTATCTTTTTAGTGTTCTATTCAGAAAATATTTATATTCAATGTTGTATATATCCTGCTGTTTAACTAAGCGCTTTGAGCATGGGAAAGACGATATATAAATAAATGTATTATTATTAGCAACCACTCGAACCAAGTGAAGTCTGCCTGTCAGGAAGTTAAAAATCCAGTAACAAAACAAGGCGGTTAGTCACAGATTCTTGAGCTTCATGATGTGTTTAGAGTAATGTATTGTGTAAAATGCAGAATTATATTGTATAAATAGCATTCACAAATAATTTCCTTGCTGTCCAGATGTACAGTATATACAGTATAAAGGATCAAGGTGATGACATCCTCTGTGGATCTTCTTAAGTGATATGCAAACCATAATAGATCCAGCTCTTTCGGCAGAGAATAGCACATATAATACTTGACTAGCCTCTCGAAACACTTCATTGCTAAATGCATTCGTGCAATGGGATGATAGTCATTCAGGGACCTAAGAAATCACATCCATCTAAGGTGGATATTTTAAAGCATGTTGGTATGACAAACTGGGTTAAGGAGAGATTAAATAAATCTACCACATAGCTGCCAAACTTGGGAATAACTTTCTAACTGGCAAGCTCTAAAATGTGTAGACTGGCAGCATCATCTGCTCCACACTGACTACTAGCACAAAAGCTCCACAAGGGAATTGTGCTGTTCTCCTTGTTCATAATGAAATTTCCAGATGACACAACCATTTTAGGCCTGATCACTAACAATGAGGAGGTATATTATGGAGAAGAGATTTTCCTCCTGGCACAACAGAACTATGGCAACATTATCCCCCTTAGCCCCAACAAAACTAAGGAGTTTGTCATACATATTCAGAAACAGAAGGCAGACCATACTTCAACATACATAAACAGGAATTCTGTGGGAAAGGGTGACCAGGTCAACCAATTTACATTTTTTAGATTTGCAATCACAGATCACCTGAAGTTGACAACACAACTGGGCATTAGTGAAAATGGCTCACCAATGCCTTTACTTCCTGAAGTGCCTGAGTAAACCCCAGATATCTCTTTTTATTCTCATCATCTTATAGAAGTGCACATTTGAGTTAGTTCTCACTGGCTTTATGATATCTGTCTCAAAAGGACTAAACATAAAGTTGGATGCTTGTATTCCAGTTACTGTAGTTTCATGGTGTACTTTTTGAAACCTATAGACAATGGACCAGTTCAGAGCTACCATTAAGCAATATAGTACAGGGTGAATACTTATGCAGTCAATTATTTTATGCTTTATATTTGTAATTAATTTAAGACCACTTTGCAGAGATCTGTTTTCACTTTCAGTCTTTCTCTGTTGATTAGTGTCAAAATGGCCAAACATTAATCCACTGTTATTCAATGTTGTATAATCAATACAGTGTGAAAAATTGCAAGGGTTGAATACTTTTTATAGGAACTGTACCTCATACACATCCACAATCACTCTTTGCAACACATCGTAGAAAACTTAAATCAAAGTAATCTATGTACACTTAATTTGTTAAATCGTTCATTAAATTCTTTGCAAAGTGATAAAAGCACACCAACAATAAGAGAAAGAAGTGATAATCCAGTATTTGGTAAGCCCAGTAACTATTTAATTATAATACTGTAAATTTCCTGTGTATGTGTAGATAACATTTATTATAATAGACAGGATATGTACAGTTCCAGCATAGGTGGTACCTGGTGATCTGTTGCAAAGGAGAGGCATTTTGACCTATGAATCAAAGATTAATGTAAATTTCAAAACTTACTTTACTATTCAAACAGATAAACCTGTTGTACATATTTTCATGGCAGAGACACTCAAGGCCAGCACCAGTAGAAAGAATTATTTGCAATAATAATAAATTATTTTTTTGATAATTTACTTTTATGCATCATTTAGAATTTTATAAATACTAATCTAAATGTTAAACAGTTTGTTTAGAAAAGAATATATATTAAAGTAAAAAATTAAAAAGGTGTGAAAATATAGAACCCTTCTGTCATCCCTCTACACCTGGAATAGTCACATGATACAGAAGGTTCAGTACACCCAGAAAGAACTGTTCATTATAGGAATTAAACAAAAAATAGAGAGGACAACAGAGTAAGTACAGAATAACAATAAAAATGACAAATAAGTCAAACTTGGCCTAGTGTGCATAGGCTTTAATCCTTCTATCTGGTAGAGTGACTTGCCTACTTCACATGGCTCAATCGTAGATCTAGACTCATAATAACTCTGATAAGAGGAGGTTTTTAACCCCATAGGGTCACTTGTGGTGTAGCTCTAAACATGTTCTGGAAAGATCTGGCAATAACTATAGCCACTAGGAAAGAGAGAGTTAATGCATCTATTTTAAAGAAAGGCAAACCAAAGACAAATATGTCCAGGTCTGATTTCATCAAAAAAAGCAGTCCTTAACATTCTTTATTATACATCAACTAAACACCAACATTTTCATTATGTAGTTGAATTTATAAACAACTCAGATAGTGACCAGGTCAGAAATCATTCCCAGTTCCAGGCAGGCAGTAATAAGAAATATGCTGCCGTGTCTACAACCTTAAGATTAGGAATCTTAAACATAAAAGGTTTGATTTCTAAATCTGATATAAAAGAGGCTATTCCTTGAGTTTTATTTAGAAAGTGAAGAATAAAGGAGCCCAACTAATAAATAATATTAGGAAGACTAAGTACAATAAAGCTAGAAAAATAGATGCATTGAGGCTTAGGAATAACTAAGAGTCCAATGGGTATCAATCCAAATATATTTTATTTCATGCTGTTTAATGTGAATTAATTTATGTGTAGTAGCCTCTTATGGAAATCTAAAACTAATATTTCATCATAAGATACAGATGACACTCAATATTACCAGTATTTATTGTCAAACTATCAGGAACAATGACTGAAGTCAATAAGGTAAGGCTGCATTTTTTTTATTTGTCTAGCAAACTCATATGTAGGACATGGTATATTTCAGAGAATATAGACGTTTGTATTCACTGTGTGCATATACTTGAGCTGACTGTAACTTTATTTGCAGCACTGCTTTAAAGGTGACAGCTATGACCTTTCTCAGGTTAGAAAATGTACTGTTTGGGGCTGTGGTTCAAACTCTGCATGTAGATAATATATATACATGAATCGAATAATGTATGCATAGTCAAGCTAGGCTGCTTAAGTCCAGTGTATTAGCCTGAAATATAGAACAACTAATGTCTGCAGAAAGACACATTAATCAAATTGCTTGTGCCTAATTTATAGGTTTTATTCCAACAATGCTCCTGACGGAAGGAAACTCAGACACAAGTCACTTATTTAAGGTTTCTTAAGATTTATTAGAGACATGCTTCATTATTGAAGGTTTTTTTTTCTTTTCCTTTTGATGTTAACATAACCTTTTCAGTTAATTTTTTTCCTAATGCTTTTGCCAATGGGGTGTGCGGGGAGTTTGCAAGGTTTTTGTTTAACTCCTTTGTATCTTAACATTTATATCTACCATTCTTGATGAATATTTCTGTTTATATCATACAAATTACATTAACTTTGTATGCTTTTTCCTCCAAGGTAATGTGAAAAAAATAATAAATTACCCCTGAAGGCTATTAATTATACAATTTTAAGGCTGTAACACAACATCCAAAAGCATTTTACAGGATTTTATGCTCACCGTAAATGTTAATTATTCTTGTCATGACTTGGTAGATGAATTTCAATTTTTTTTGGGGGGGGGGGCATACTGTAGCTCGTCTGCAACTGCATGATGATTACTTCATCTAAGGCACATTGAGCAGCCAAAAAGAGGGAAGTAAATGCTTTGGTAGTAGAGTATGAAAGTCAGCAACTGCCTTATTCAACAGGACAGATAACAGGTGACAAATATGGAAGGCAAGGAAACAGCAGGAAGTGGGTCAGAGGAAAGAGGTAGGAGGCAACTAACTCCAAACCGTTGAGAGTACAGTACAATGAAGAGGAGGTGTGGCTGAGTAAACACCACTGAAACTGAAAGCTTCCCTATTAAAAAGCTTGCCTCAAAGTTCATATAAGAAAAGCTTGATCAATAGCTAAGTAAAAAGAATAGCAAAATAACATACTGTATTTGATATTAAACCTGAACACACTTAAGGTTTTGGAGCACACAGGGTTTTCTTGACCCTGTTGAAGCGATCTAGTGTGTGACACCTTTGTTAATAAGTATGTATGCCAGGGGGTAAAAAAAATCAGAAGATGTACAGGAGGTAAAGGGAAACATTAAACACCTTATTCAAAGCATTAACAATAACTACAAGTGCAGCACAGAGTCAGACAATGAGGAAATTTGAAAATTTCTATTCCTGAATTTAGGTTTTGAAAGGCTTTAATCAGATTCAAAATTCTGCATGTGACTATGTGCTTTTGCAAGAAATGCAAAACTTCATAACTCACACACACTCCCACATTTACTGTATTTGTGCTATTATATGTCTATTCTATATGTTTTGTGCATCTATTTTTGAGTACCCTTACTCTCTTTAATTGCTTGAACTGACAGTGAAAATGTGAAAGTACATATTAAAATGTAGCCTACCAAATGCCCTTATAACCGCTTGCAATAGTCTGTAATGAGAGGAAAATTTTAAGAATTTTACATCTGTGTCTAAATGCTAAATACACAAGGTTAGATATTTCTGACTCTGTATAAAAAGTCTCCTTTTTATTTTATTGAGCTTATACTTCACTTTACATTAAAAAACAATCAAAATAAAATTAATGTTATATTTCAGACATTAGTTATAATTGATATAAATAATAATAATAATAATTCTTTGCATTTATATAGCGCTTTTCTCACTACTCAAAGCGCTCAGCAATTGCAGGTTAAGGACCTTGCTGAAGGGCCCAACAGAGCAGAGTCCCTATTGGCATTTACGGGATTCGAACCGGCAACCTTCCGATTGCCAGTGCAGATCCCTAGCCTCAGAGCCACCACAGATGTTGATATATAGATAGATATAGTTGATATGGCTGAGTTCAACCAGATAAAATAAATGAACTGGGGCCTCATGCATAACGCCGTGCATAGAATTCACACTATAACATGGCGTATGGACAAAAGCGGGAAATGTTCGTACACACAAAAAATCCAGATGCATAAATCTGTGCAAATGCCAACTTCCACGTTCTTCCGCTACATAAATCCCAGTCAGCGTGAAAAGTAATGCACAAGCATGCGCTTGCTGTCCCGTTCCAACTCATCCAGAATTACACCTCTTTGAATATGCAAATCAATATAAATAGCCCTTAAGCTCAGTAATACATGTTAGGCCATCTGTAAGCTTAGAACGCAGATTCTTCAAAAACTTTTAAGGAACATTGAAATATCTCCGTAGTACATGTTTAATTATTCTATCCATCTATCTTTCCAGTGTCGCGCCAGCCCCAGCAAGAATACAGCGTGAGACAGGAATAATCGGGGTGCCAGCTCGTCGCTAGTGCTGCAAAAACCGTGTCCTCACATTTAATTACTAACAATATAGATTGTTTAAATGACCTTATCATTTTATCTGTATAATGTAATAAACATATTTTGCGGCATTTCATCTTAAAATGATATCGTCCATCATATGTAAATATGTGCTTTATAAAGTGGCGCAGATTGTTCAATATTATAACTGTATCACAAGTTTACAGTGAGGTAATTGTACTTGTAAGTACAAACAGTTCTACAAAGAGCACTTGATGGACTGATTGAGTGCATTTATATTTCTTGGGATGAAACTGTTTCTGAACTGCGATGTCCCTACAGGAAAGGCTCTGAAGCGCTTGTCAGATGAGAGTAGTTCAAATAGCGAATGGCTGAGGCAGTGTGTGCTTGATTCTGTATACCGATAATTCTCTTACCAATCAGCTGCTCCGAGTGGTGCAGTGAGAGTAATATGGAAAAAGATGATCCACTGTGGCAACCCCTAACAGGAGCAGCTGAAAGGAGAAGAAGAAGGTGCAGTAAGAGTAACAACGCTAAAGCAGCTATGGTATTTGGAATAGTTTGGCCATTCCGTGGACCATTACATTGTTACAGGTTAATTACAATCAGATGCCTTAAACTAATGAACAATATACAATTAATTTCAGTGTATATGATAAAGCCGCATCAGGGATGTGGATCTAAAAAGAAAGGGAAACCACACTGGAGCAAAAGCAATGCTTTGATGCTGGGTGTCGCCAGTTTGCAAAACTGAGCGGAGAACTTGCGTACGCCAGGGTTTGAGCTACCGTGAAAATGTGCGTGGCTTTATGCCAAGTTTAGGTTTTATACATCGCAATTTGAGCGTGGAAATGGGAGTACACAAAATTTTTGTGCATACGCACCGTTTATACATGAGGCCCCCTGGTCTTTAAATAAGCAATTGTCAAAAATGCGTAGATGCAACTACATTATTTCTCCAGGACAAAGAGTTGCAATCTGTGTACACCTAACATGAAAGTAGATGAACGGATGAAGAATATACTGTATGCAAATATTGCTGATATGACATTTGCAGAGCCAATAGAATCATAATTGCATAACCCTAATAATTTGATCCAGCAAATGAAAGTTTCAAGAGCATGAAAGTTAAAGACTATTTTGAACATCCAGAAAATAAACACTGAAGCTTGACCCAGACACAAAAAATAAAACAAATCAAACTAAATTAAAATGTGTATTTCTCAACTTCATTTTTATTCTTTGAACTGTATATTTGAATACATATCCTTACAACACCACCTGGTAGTGAATGCTATAGGGCAGTTATAATATGATTCAGTAATTATTATTGGTTAAAAATATACACAGTATGCTTCTACAATTTTTTGTGTAGTTGTTTCCTGCCTTGTGATACTGCTGTCAGAATAGGCTTTGACACATTTTATGCTAAATTGGATTATGTGGGTTTAAAAATAATTGGATCTTTATATAATTCTAAATACTGCTGAAACAATACAAATCTTCAGATATTTGTTTTCCAGTTCTGCAACGTTTTAACATCAGTGTAATAATCCTTTAAAAAACATCATAGAGATGTTTCTTAAATTTATAGTATGATTGATATGATAAACCAATAATAAAAACATATTCATTGAAACAATTTATGTTCATGCTTCTAATTTTTAAATCCGCCTTTAGGAGACAGCATCAGAAACTTTGCTATTGTGAAATAAGGATGTCAGTTCTGAAAATAGTCACGGCAACTTTACCTTTAAATGTAAATTTCCATAGCTGGCTGTGCTATGCTACAATTGTTTTGACGGATTGTAGCTACTTCTCCCAGGACATGTGATAAATTTTGGCACTAAAATGATTTCCAGAGAAATGAGCATTTGTTTCAAATCTGAAGAATGGATAAGACACTGAGGCAACAGAGACCCAAGTATTTAAACTTTTAATGAGTTGAAGGAATCAGATTACCTAAACAGCTTGCATTAACATCACATTCAAAAAAAGTTTTAATAAATAAAAAGCTATGTGTCAGACTGTCCAGATGTTTTCATATTTGAGGCAAAAGAATGAAGATATTCTGAATATAAAAAATGCTAATTCTAATTGCCATACAGCTTGTAGGATGCAGGTAGCTAAATGCACATGTAGAAAAATTGTATCACAAGCACTCTCTAGAATTAAAAGTCAGAGAACAGCTGCTTTAATGTTTCAACAGCAGATGAACATTTTCTCTGACCTGCACCTGAGAATCACAGCAAATTTCTACATGCAGGCTACTGTGAAATTAAAGACAGATTAAATTTTAACCTGTACATGAATTATATGGGAAATGACTGTCAATGAGAAGAGGTACAGATGCCAGTTATTTAAATAAAACTTTGAACTGCTTATCAACTAGTCCCTAAGCAGATGCGACAAATGGCTATTGTATTATACCATACCATACTGTAGATTTGACAGTAAGAGACACTTTCTATGATGTTTGCTGTAAAGGAATGAAGCTGAAATGTCCTGAAGTTCTTAATAAAGGGAGTAAAAAGAAAACCACAATCTGAATAACATCAAAATTCCTGATTAGGTAATGATAAAATACTTTTAGAATAAAACCCAATCCTCATTCAACATCACCTTGTACTACTTTCAATTATTTATTTGGTTTATTTATATTATTATAAGTGCCAATAAAATTACTTGTGCAGACTTCTTAACCATTGCACAGTCTATTCATTCACCACTGTAAGTTTTTATTATCACTATAGTTTTTCTCATTACTTGCTTTTGGAAATTAAGTGTTAAAATTAATTTCAGGCACCTCCTTTACACAGTCTGCTTACAAGAAAGTAAAAGTGCAAGTGTTTTCATCTTGACAAATAAAGCATTTCACTAGCCAATTACTTCATACTAATAACCTTTAAATCAGAGTGTCTGTGGTAATAAGATTAATTATTTCTGTAGTCAGTCTCTTGAGTCAAAACTCAAATAAAAAATACATACATACATTCTTAAAACTACTCAGAAACTCAAATGTTCATGTCGGTAATGGTGAATATACCAAGAGAGACATACAAAAAATAGGATGACAGCTTGTCTAATCTGATCAAGATTTACGATTTGAGTGGTAGACACACATTGTCCATACTAGATAGATAGATAGATAGATAGATAGATAGATAGATAGATAGATAGATAGATAGATAGATAGATAGATAGATAGATAGATAGATAGATAGATAGATAGATAGATAGATAGATAGATAGATAGATAGATAGATAGATACTTTATTAATCCCAATGGGAAATTCACAACCATTTTTAAATATAATGTTGCTCCTAAGTAAACCAGGTACTAAAGTTCTGACTAAATGTGTTCTGTTTCCATTGTGGAATCAACCCTTCTGCTTGTAGATATTATTGATTGAAAAAGAAGTCAAGATAAAGAAGGGGGGATTCAAAGTAATATTAGCAACATGGTCTTTGAATCTGATGTTCCAAAAAGATGGTAGGAAGAAGAAATCAAGTTGGGGATACACTATTAAAACCATGGAGGATGACTTTTGCACAAAAGTAAAGAGGTTCTGACAAATTATTTGGCAACTTATAAAGGGTTACCAAGGAAATGGTGGATGTTGCTGAAAAAGGGGCTTTGAAGACATATGTGAATAATAAATTCAAAATCAGTCATTTCAAACAGTATTGGCCATTAGCAACACTAGTAATGTCTTTGCAGTATTTTTAAATAAATTTAATGGCATCTTAAAAAAAAAGTATCAATTTTTATCTTAAAAAAAAAGTATCAATTTTTTTTTCAGATTTTTGAATAAGTATATATATACACACACACATATACATTATCAAAATTTCATAAAAAAAAAGTACTTAAATATTTACTGCAAGCTGAACATTTAAGTTGCCTTACATTTTCATATTCCTGTTTATACCTGTTAATGTATCTAACTAGCGACATAAAGAACCTTTTAAGAAGTGAAAAGAGAGCACAGTTTAAAAATATGAAAATTAAAAAATTAAAGACTTTCCAAAGAAGTTTTTTATTCCTATTATTTAAATTGTGTTTCTACTTGTAACTCAAATTAAGATTAATTAATTCAAATTACTCATTTACTTGTATTTTTTGTAATATTATTCATTTATACATAGCTTTTATTTCCTTCATATTGCATGAACCGAAATGATTAATGAATCTCTCATGTGCCATAATTTCAAAGTGTGAAAAGGCTAAATTCCAGAAACAGCTCATTTTATTTCTGCTTTGTCTATAGAAAATGTTGGTTCTTTATTTTAGTTCACCATACATATATATATATATATATATATATATATACACATATATATATATGTGCATGTGTGTGTGCAATTTTTTCCAGGCTCTTGTAGAAGCTTTGTGTTCTGAACTTATTTTATTAGCAACTAGTTTTAATTAAATAATAAATTAGTTTGAGCGTAAGATTTCATCAGTTTTCTTGCTTGTCACTGATAGTAGCCACTAGAAAATTGTATCAAAGGATTTTAAATTTATCAGTGATCTCCTGGTGTCACTGCAAGCTCGAGCACCAGTTTGTCTCAACTGCCTTTCAGACAAGTTGTGTACTGTGGATAACTGACAGGGAGAAATAACAGCCTTATTTCTACCTCATGTTCACAACAACTAGAAATATTTAATAAACCACATAAAAGACACTGAGAAAATAAAAGTGGGTTGTATTAAATATTTCCGTAATCAGCTGGCAGCACCGTGATATTGAGTGTCTAAGCAGCTCCATTTAACTCTACCTCAGGAGTTGTTTATGCAAAGACGTAGAAGGCAAATAGACAAAGCAAACAGAAGACTAAAGCAGAAAGAACTCAGAACTGGTCCGTCATCTATTGTAATTGACAATATTTAATTGCTCTCGTTTAATCATTTAATATGGATGAACTGTGTCAACTCTTAGCCAGTCACGGAATGTACAGGTCCTTTGGAATTTTGTATAATATGGACAGCTTTATGAAGCCTGATATAACTGGCACTATTTTAATGCTGGATGGATTTTATCTTATTCAAGCAGACAGAGACACAGTATGTTGTTGAAAGGAGGGAGTATGGCCATCTAAGTGAACAAGATAAGGTAGTATAATACAGTTAAAAAAAAACATGAATTCAGATATTGAGTCTACTGTCAATCTTGTTAAAGCTATAAACATTAAGGTTGTCTTTGGGGCCTGTGCTTTTTTGCACTATTGACTTGTGTTATCATGCTGAGGAACTCTTAAGTGTCTAAAATAAAACAGCATAGCCATACTTACATCTTTTGCAACTGTAGTGTTGTGGATTTTAAACTTATTTTTTTTTACCCACACACACACAACAATTAACTTTTACAAGGACAGTTAACATCAAATAACATTCTTTTCTAAAATTGTATCACCTTAAACATCTGTGTAAACAAGCAGAAGCCCAGGATTTTGCTAAGTTACCTCGGCTATATTGATTACTTCATAATCTGCGAACAGATGAGCACCTGGGGCAAGAAATTGCCAAATTGGTTCACAGCTTAGGAAAGAAAGGACATACTTAAAAGATCAAAGACTGTAAACAGTAATTTATTATACGGACAGCCAGCCAATCAAATGTGTGTAACATTACATGTTCCAGAATCCCACGCGGAATTTTAAAATAAATATGTCTTGTCTGAGAGTGACATCAGGAGAAGAAACAGTGATGACAAAAAGGAGATGTCAGCAGAAAAGATCAAGAAACGTGACCATTTCATCTTAACGTCAAAGGACGTAATTCATGCATTTCACTAACTGCTAAATCAATGCTTTGACACTTTTTCATAAGCTTTTTCTACAGACTTCTGCTATATACATTTTCTTTTCTACTATCCTCTGGTGGTATTATTATTCTTTAATAAATACCAAATCGATTTTAAATTTCTATACTTTTTCTTTATATATAGAGTAATAAATAAGGTAAATATTTAGAGCACTAGGAACTGTAAGTAAATGTCATATGATCCGAACTGCGCGGTTTTTCGGCTGAGGATGAAAAACTCTGTCCAATAGTGAACAGCGTGTTAAAGTAAGACATCAGTTCTTGATAAATGGTCTATAGCCAATGACATTAAGCCTTTGCATGTTTGAATATATTCTTGGAGACCAAAAGAAATATTTAGGTCTGAGATATATCCTAGATATTGTATATTGTTCATGTTGATGATAAGTAAGTCTCTTGGAGTACTAGGGAATGATGGACTGTTCATGTGTTATTTATATGGCACTTGTGTTGGTTAAAGAGGTAGAGAATAAGAAGCTGTGTATACATCATTAATATAGTACTTTGTGGTTTGGGTCTGTATGTATGTGTATATCTATGTATGTGTGTGTTAATCTTAAGGTGCAAGAGCAGACCAACCCGTTAATGAACACAATGAGTACACCTATCCCTGAAGAAAATAAGAAAAGTGTATGTAGAGAGGAATACCACGATAATACAGCAACTTTGCCCTAATAATTGGTGACAAGGTGTGCAGGTTTCCTCTCTTTTATTTGCAGCTCTGATCAGTGTTTAGGTAACATGCATCAATTTATCTCACTTAATTCCTTTGCACCTGCTTTTTTCTTTATTTTGCGACTTCCCTCCCTTAAAGACACCCATCCCCACTCTATATTTTTCAATCTGTAAATCTACCTAC
This sequence comes from Erpetoichthys calabaricus, assembly GCF_900747795.2. NCBI lineage: Eukaryota > Metazoa > Chordata > Cladistia > Polypteriformes > Polypteridae > Erpetoichthys > Erpetoichthys calabaricus. The sequence continues at coordinate 95,580,380 of NC_041405.2, read as the reverse complement.
AAAACTCTTCCTTTAATCTCACAATGGCCCTGTGATCTTGTTCAACTGCCTTCTCCTCTGCTGGCACACTATTTTTAAGAATGAGAGATTTTCTTCCAGAAACAATACCAATTAATTCAACTGAAATAACAAAGATTTTACCCTATTCCCTGTAAACCTTTTCTCATGCGTATTTTCCTGTTTCAATTTGTCATTTATGTCTCCTTGGTTTACCCTGAACCCTTCTCTGTATTTCCTGGCATTGTCCACCTGTTTTATCTTTCTTCCTTTCTGTCTGTAAATCACATCCTGATTTCTCAAATTCTACTTCTGTTGGACCTTTTTAATCTTTCTCTTAACTCTCACCACCATGAACCGATCCGTCTTGGTACTATAGCAGGTAAATAACTTCTGGTCTCTTGTTGGCTATTTTCCTTTTTTACTATAATTCATTTGGAACTGTCTACCTCTCTGATTAATGGTGCATCCTTAGAATCCTTTGAGAATTGGTGCACCACAGTTATAAAAACAATAATTTTATTATTTGATGCCATTTAACATCACAGTTACAGCACACATGTTAATTTGATGGTGTTCCTGATGCTTTTGTTACCTAATTATCTTCCTTCTCTTTACCTATGCTTTTGTTAGGCTATAGGGGGTGGAGGGTATGGGAGGTGGCTTTGTTGGAGCACACTGGGCACTGTATACGGGTTTTCCCTTTTTCAATAGAGCTTCTTTCTGTATATGTTGAATTCCTTGGGTCAATAAAATCATCACAAAAAAATATTAAAATTATTACTGTTGCAACTTGTCCCTACTATTATCCCAGGGAGATACTGTAAGTTACGTCATCCCGATTAATGTTTATATTCCTTGCTTTGCAACTGGGGAATTAGCAACTAAAATTATTCACTCTGATACCAATACTCTAATGATGAATCATTCTGATTCTGAAGTAACAGTATGTGGAGACTTCAACCATGTGACTTTAGAAGTAACAATGATAAACTTCCACCAGTATGTGTCATGTTCCAATCATGGAAACAACAAGCTAGACCTGCTCTATTCAAATGTTAAAGATGCCTTTAAATGTAAACCTGTGGCACCTTTGTGCAGATCTGATCAAAATCTGATCCTATAAAGCTAAAATAGAAAAAAATTCATGAGCTAGAAGGGAAAGTGGACAAGGCTAACACCCAGAGATGATGTTTAAATAGATTTTTTCCCTTCTTCTACCACCACCTTCTTCCGATGGCCAGTCACTTTACACAATCACTACTGCATCAACAACTCCTCCTCCGACCATCAGTATGGGCTGTCAATAAATGATGGCCAAGGAGACAACTGATAAGGCTACATGTAGGAAAAGCCACAGGATGGGATAGACTCAATCCTTAAATTCTTAAGGCTTGTGCTGACCAACCTTGTGGTATCCTCTGCTACCTGTTTAGTCTGTCAGTAAGGCTCCAGAACATACCCCTGCTGTTTAAAACCTCCTGTATTGCTCCATTTCCAAAGAAGACAAGTGCCCCTTCACCTAATGATAACAGAGCAATGGTGTGATGATGCGGGTTCCGCTCCATACTCCCATCTTCCTTCTGGGAGCTCTCGAACCCGACACCGTCGGTAATGTCACCGATAAGCTGGACAGTGAGGCACAACAATGAAGCAAGGGGATGGTGCAAAAGTGCTTTTATTAATAAAACAAACCAAACCAAACAGTGTCCAAAGTGCAGTGCTTCAAAAATGTTTAAATAAATAAATAATCCAATAAAAACAGGTGAGCTGTGGAGGTTAACGCAATAAATAAATCCTTTAAAAATGAGGTTAAAATAATGGCTGGAAGCCGTCCTTTTGAAAACAAAGCCCGGTGCCTTCTTTCTACTGGTGACTCCCCTGCTTCTCCCATCCAGGCTATGCACCAGGGAAGTCACCCTTCCTGCAACTGACCTTCTCTCTGCTGCCTTCTTCTGGTCTGTTCACCTCGCCGATCCCTAGCTCAGGTGGGCTTCACCAGACTGTGACATGGGCTCCCTAGCAACCAGAGCGCTCACGCTGGGGGGTTTCAATTCCCAAGTCCCGACTCCCGCTGTCTTCTCAGCCTTATGCAGCGAGCCATCCTTCTTCCGGTCACTCCCGCTCCTAACTAATGCTCATTGGGAGCAACCACTACCTACTGCTCCCGGGGTGCTGGCCAAACACCCAGGCTCACTACTCAGCTGCATTTGTTCTCTACAACGAGCACCTTCACTTGTTCACGCACCGGCTTTCTCCTCCCTGCTTCCTGCCTTCTCTCCTTCTTAACCGCTATCCATCTTTTTTTTTTCTCCCTCTCGCTAAGCCACGAGTGCTATGACTATTTACTTAAAAAGTGGCCTTTTTGACTTGAGCTGTGGACCGGCTAAACCACAAATGGCCCTTAAGTCCCACATCATGAGAACCTTACACCTAGTCACTATTTAGGGAGTGAATGTGCAGGTTGTGCACTGCTGCAATATTTAGGGGTCCACATCAATTACAGGCTGGACTTGTCTTGCAATACATAACAATTATGACTCTTTTTCTTTGGAGATGGCATTACTTTAATAAGCAGTGGCATCCTTTACATGTTATACAACTCTGTGATGGCCAGTGCAATTTTCTCCAAAGTGGTGTGCTGGGCTGGTAACATCACTTCAAGAGGGGCCCACTGAATTAAAACGCTAATTAAGAAAGCAGGTTCAGTTATGGGATGTGCTCTGGTGGAAGTTCAGTGGAGACTGTTGGACAGTGATTGCGCTCATTCTCTTCTTTTTTCTTCTTAAATCTTATCTAAGATTGGTCTGACATTTTGGCTGCATTTCTCTTTAAAGTTTTGCTTAGACAGTTTTACTTTTCCCTTTTTTAACAGGGCAAATTTTGCCAGTGGGTAGGGCTGGGGTGGCATTTTACTGAAATTACTATGAATAGCTATTGTCTTCTCTTGACTGTTTAATTACTGAGCAACCTGTTTATTATTATTATTTCTATTGCTTATTAATGTGATTTAAACTTCAATAAATATTTGATTACATAAAAAAACAAGCAACACTGAGTGTCGTTATGAACAATTCTAAACATCCTCTCTCTGACACACTATCATTGGATAATTTCAGACAAAAAATTATCCTGTAGAAGTGTGTCAAGGAAATGCTACAGGGACTCCATTATACCAGCAGCAACATATCTTTATAATCCTTTACTGTAACACAGATTGCTCTTTTTATCTTTGGCAACGTCACAGATTTTCCTAGCTTTTTAGTAATTCTCGTGAGTATTTGAGGATGTTGATGTTGTTTGTTATAGTTAAGTAATTCATTTATTTATTGTGCTTTTATAAAAAGCCAATTTTCCCCCTTCTTATTTATATTACTTACAAATATATTTTTTATATGTATATATGTATATATATATGTATATATATATATATATATATATATATATATATATATATATATATATATATATTATACATATATACTGTACATACATACACACACACACATACATACATACATAATGTACATATATAAACACACATATACTAGTAAATGTATCTTACTTTTTTCATCCTGTTTTCAATTTTTATATGCATGTTTTTTCAGTAGTGTGCAATTAAGTGATGAATCTTTTCAGGACTCCTTACACTGCATTACAACAGGCAAATGAAAATACTAGCAGGCAGAATTTGAGAAAAGTGACACCAAATCAGTTTACTCAGAAGGCATAGTTGTGTATTGTGATTGGAAAAATACCACAAGAAATAGTTGTGGGTGATGTGGAGCTAAATTGATACTGTGATTATTTTGAAGAAAAATGTGGTATTTGATATATCTTGATATGTTCTCGAAACACCTTAAATATTGGAGATCAGCACCATATATACCATAAACCTGATATATTTTCTTACATTAATAATATGAAATATTAGAAAAGCAAACTGTTTTTTCACCCAAACTGTAACAATTTCATGAATAGCTGTGCCTCAAATAAACATCTAAAATTGCATGTTTTTTCTAACTGTTTTTGTATTATGTTTTCTGTTGTTATTTTTCATTCTCCATTGTATGTATTGTGTTCAAAACCTTACCTGCCTTGACAGTATTAGTGCCTGTTAGTCAGTAAACATCGCTCTCTCTCTCTCCATTTCATTGTTTTATACAAGGAAAGACATAGCTCTTAATTCATTACCTCTCAGATCACAGATCACAATACATGTACATGTGTATATTGTACATAATTTTTTTTGTGTGTGATTTATATAATTTCTAATGGTTCCAAATTATGCATTTGCATATATATTCCATTTCTGACTCCAGTCAGAAAATCACAGTATAGGCTACAAAGGGCAATAGTTTTTCCAAAATATAAAGAAACTGAGTTCTTCAGTCAGATGACATTAGTTTGTACAGGTGGTCTAAAATAAACAATGAAACAGAACAATTAAAGTACAATAAACAATGAGTAAAATACAATATTGTTACAGTGCTTTTGACAGCTTAAGTTAAAACAGTTTTGAAAAAGTCATCAACCAGTTTTTGAAACAGAATTACAAAAGAAATCTAACAGTTAACAGAACCTATAGTACACTAATTTGCATTTATCTACAAAGGCAAACAAATGCCATATCCCAAACACTGCCACATACAGTGTTTAAAGATGTAAATCTAAGGTTGCTAGTAAGATACTACACTGTAATGTCGCTTAGAAGTTACATCAGTCAGGGAATGACTCATAGTATGTGGCAGGGCAAAGCAAGCATCATGGGCACCTACTGTATAAAACTGGCAAGCCTGCAATGTTGAAAAGAGAATTCCAACTAGTGTGACAAAGGCGAGCAGTCTTTTTAAGGATAGTGAGACACCTAAAGGGTGTCATGCAAAGAGCAAAATGATCCATTTTGGTACTTGGCATTACAATGTAACTAAAGATAAACGCGATAAACATTATATAGACATTAGCTAATCTTTTAGAAAAGTTGTGCTTTCTTGATTACTGAATCACACACTTTGGGGAAAGTTAAACATTGCAAGTAAGATAAGTACACAAGGACAAAACAGAACAATAAATGGGATGAGTTAAAACACCATTACTTAAACATTCAGTGACTGAGCGTCTCAGACATTAGGAAGCTCAATTTAACTGTTAAACAAAAGTACAAACTCAATATGAAAATAAAATTGCCAGTAATGTAGGTTTACCCCATAAATGATACACAAACATTGAAGAAATGATAAAACGTTATATCATAATCCAAACACTGCCATATACAGTGTTTAAAGATGTAAGTGAAAGGTTGCTAGAAACGTAATATATTGTAATGTTACTTAGAAGTTACATCAGTCAGAGATAAGTCAGTCATAGTATGTGGCAGGCCAAGGCAAACGGTTTGTGCACCAATCTGTAAATAAATTACTTCAGTGAGAAAACATTAGTCTTAAAAGGACCTCTGAATGCCTAACATGATAGTACTTCACCACACACCTTTGCATACTGTCATCATCCTTATAAACATTTTCTGAAAAACACAACTGCGTCCATGAAAAAGAATGCCAGGACAAGCAATGAGTGGGAATGTGACATATTACATTCAGATACATACAGTATACAGACATCTGTCTCTGCAAAGTATAAAGAGAGATATTTATTAAATTAAAAAACATACATGGAACTTTGCATTCAAAGGAGTCTCTTTTTTAAAATGAGAAGCACTATAAATACATTTGAAATATCCTGTGTCACAGGAGGCTGGGGGCCAGACCCAGCCGGGATGCCTGGAAGGATGGGGCGGCAGTCAGTACATCTCTCGGGCCACCCTGGATAAGTAGGGGATCACGGGGATGGAGTAAGAAGGCACAAACCCGTGGAAGCCCGTGGCTAACGCTATGGGGCACCCCAAGTCTCATAAAGCCCGGGAGATCTGCACTTCTGCCACACCTGGGAAGGTCCTTCTAGCGACACCCAGAGTGCTTCCAGGTGCTCATGTGGCACTTCCGCCACACCAGGAAGTGCCGCCGGAAGAACATCAGCAAGCACCTGGAGCACATCCGGGTGAATATAAAAGGGGCCGCCTTCCTACTGTCGTGGAACTAGAGTCGGGAGCTGGAGCAAGATGAAGCTCCAGTGACAGGAGAGAGAAAGGTGGCCTAAAGAAGGCATTGGGAGTGGCCCATGCTGGGAGTGATTGGTGCGGGAGCACTGTGTGCTGTGAGGACTTTATTAATTTAAATAAACGTGTGTTTTGTAAAGTGCTGGTGTTTGTCTGATGGTGTTTGGACCCGTGCTTACACCTGGTATTACTCAAACCATCTGCTTTTAGAAACTGACTTTTGTAATTACCTTCTGCTCATTTTAATATAGCTCCTTAAGTATTTCTTTTCTTTGCGGGATAAATGTGATTCTATAATTCTACAAACAGCATGAACAATCAAGCTGTATAATAACATACACAGGCAAAAAAATTGCTCACTGCAAAGCATGGCAGGGAGACTGTTTATTTCTTAAACTTCTAATAACCCGTACTAACCCCTACTCTCTCTTCTGTTTCTTTTCCCGGTTTTTTTGTGGGTGGCGACTTGCACCACCTCCACCTAATCAAAGCACCATGATGTTCCTACATTAATGGATTAAAAGCCAGAAGTCTATATGACCATCATCATCAAGTCCTTCCATGAGAACCCTAAAATACAAAGAGGATTGTTCATTTATGTTAGGTAGAATGCCCAGAGGGGGTTGGGTGGTCTCGTGGTCTGGTACCCCTGCAGATTTTTTTTTTCTCCAGCCATCTGGAGTTTTTTTTGTTTTTTCTGTCCTCCCTGGCCATCGGACCTTACTCTTATTCTATGTTAATTAGTGTTGTCTTATTTTAATTCTTACTTTGCATTATGTAAAGCAGTTTGAGCTACATTATTTGTATGAAAATGTGCTATATAAATGTTGTTGTTGTTAATTCCGTACATTTTTTTAATGCACCAAGTGAAAAATGACCACTTATGAAGCTGCTTTCTTTCACATGTCAATGGTTTACCCACAGATTTGGTTGTCTTCAGTCACATGTGATCCTGAAGTTACTATTTTTTTAACAGTCGAACAAATACATTTCTATACATTTACAGCTGCCAGCACATTACTGGTAGATGACCTTGAAAACACTGTTGCTGCAAGCTAAAACATGTCCTTGTTATAATTACACCTTCCTTACTTCCACAAGTCAGAAATAAAAAAAAAAATCAATAGCATTTGGACTAAAATAATTCTCATATGATAGGGCAGCCTTATTGGCCAGGTCATCCACAAAGAGAAGGCAAACACAAAGATCTACATCTAAGTTCCATGAACTAAAATGCATTTTGGCAGTGATTAAGTGAAGTAAAGTTATCAAGAAGGGAGCAATACAATATATGGTGGTCAAAGTCCTCAAAATTATAGTCCAAGTATAAAAACATGATTGTTGACATGAGAATGAATACTTATTTGTCTTGCTGACTTAATACATGTAATTATACTAATTAAGAGTAAAATGGAATATCAAATACAAAATATATCTGTACTAGAAGGAAAAACAGGAATTCTTGTGCTCCAATATGTTAAAAGAAATGACTAAAAAATTGTCTAAAAACTTCTGACAGAATCCAGAAAACTCTGCTCATTTCTCTTTAATCAACTGATCTACATTGTCGTGATTTAGAAAGGGTAATTCTGTATTGCAAAGAAGCCAAAAGGAATCACGTGCTTGTAGTTTAAGTCATGCTATATCATGCAAATACTTAATAAAAGAACATTATAAGCAGTTACACTTTCCACACTAATAATAATGTCTATTCCTTTCAAGTCTCCCTTTCTATGGAAGAATGACATACCATTTGAATGTTCTAATGTCACAAATATCCCTTTTAAAGATTGTGATAATATTTCTGTTTTCTTTATAGGCTAATTAATAGATTTTTCAACATATATGTTGTAAACATTATTACATTTTTAAATATTTTATATTTTAATCTTTTTTTTTACCAGTAAACTGTCATAGCACACACTTACAAATAATGGAAGACACACTATCATTAAAACTACAAGCATTTCTGTAGCTGCAGAAGGCCACTGCTGTGCCTTCAGAGGACAAATGTAGACAAAGGGAAAACTTACAAAATAAACACAGAAGGTATGCCAGGCAAAAAAAAAGAAGAGAGAGACTCGGGTTTCAAGTATTGTGAGGTGGCAATGCTACAAAATGAGATTATTGATCACCAAAAGTTTTGCATAGGAATCAAAGCAGAAGATGCCAGATATTACTGCAGATCAAATGCCCAAGTCCTTATTTGTAGAATTACATTGTAAATTGCTTAAGAAGGTTCTCAGTCAAAGAAAGTTAACTCACCAATAATGAAAACAGATATTTTATCTTCTAAGGCTCACACCATTCTGTAACACTAAAATATGTTTTTCAAACTAATCAACAAAGAATTGATATGACATACATTTTTTGATACAGGCATGTAAATAAATGTCTTTTACAATTAATTCCATAAATGTGCATTGTCTAAAAAACTGAAACATTTATCTCTCAGCCAGGCAACATTTCTGTGCCTGCATATGCAAGATTCAAAATTTACACAGAAAACACAAAAGAAATTGGAAGTGAAAGTATACCATACACACCACAAGGAGATACTGTAAATACAAAGAAATAACTAAACTAAAAGACTCAGTTTGTGAAAACTTAAAGGGCTCATAATAAATGAAAGCCAATACTCTGGACATACTGAAACAGTAAGTAAACACTGCCATCTGCTGGAATAAATTTAAGAATGAATTCTGCTGCACAAATACTACATAAAGCTATCAATCGTATTAATATGAATTTTGCAGATTGACTTAACAAAAATGCAAGAATAAAGCTCTCTTTCAGAAACAAAAATGTTTGCTAATACATTATCCTTGAAAGTATAAAAGGTCAGACAAAAATCACTGAAAAGTCAGCAGTGTCATTAAGCCATGTAGTCCAAATATTTTTGTAAAATGTTGTTACCAGAAAACACCCAATGGGATTTCTGCACACAAGATGATGTATAAATACCGGATCTCTAAATAAGAAAATCAATACAGAAAACAATTTTGAAGGCAAATGTCTTTTCTGGTCATGCCAAAGATGTTTCCTAAAGATGACATTTTGCTGAAGCATTGATTTCTTAACCTCTTTCACATTTACCATGATTTTTCACAAACTTTTTCCTCCAGAGTGAATGGCTTCATTTGAAGTTTAGGCATTTATACTAGACTATGTTATACGTCTGGAATATGTCAGTCATTCAGTCAGTCTTTATCCAACCCACTATATCCTAACACAGCCAATCCCAGCCAGCACAGGGCGCAAGGCAGGAACAAATCCCGGGCAGGGTGCCAGCCCACCACAGGACACACACACACCAAGCACACACTAGGGACAATTTAGGATCGCCAATGCATCTAACTTGCATGTCTTTGGACTGTGGGAGGAAACCAGAGCACCCGGAGGAAACCCATGCGGACACGGGGAGAACATGCAAACTCCATGCAGGGAGGACCCGGGAAGCAAACCCAGGTCTCCATACTGCGAGGCAGCAATGCTACCACTGCGCCACTGTTCATTCAAAATCTCTTCATATTTAAACTAAAGTAAAGCAGCTAATATTGACATTGAATAAAAACATACAACATTTTTAATGCAAACCAAATGTTTCTGAAAGATGCCAAATAGGCAAGAGGCTGACAGGATAAAGACACTACCAGGTTCGAAGAGGCCAGGGGAAAAGTCCCCTAAGTAAAAACAACTATATGAAACAAAAACATACAGGGGAAGGCTAAAGCTGATAGATGGAGTGGTAAGCAACTGTAAATTGTCAACTTATCAGCATGGGTGTGTGAATGTGTGTGTGAAAAGTCTCTGTTGCAGACTGGTGGATCCCACTTCGAGCCCAATGCTGCCAGGATAGGCTCTTGTCCCCTTCAACTCTGAACTGGATTAAACAGGTTTCAAGATGTACTTGTATTTATTTGCTACCATAATTAGGAAAAGACACGGAGAAAAGAAAATGTTGCTCAAAACCTGAATTTTCAAAGATGCAACAAAAATCTGCCAAATCTAACTGGTACAAAAAGCATAACTGTTAAGACGTGTAAACTCAGACATAATTCATAGTAAGTAACTTTGGCAGCAATTACAATTTAAAGTATTTTTGTACAAAATTCCTACAAGTGTTCATATATTTACATTGCTTCAAAGCAGATCACTCTTTTCAAATTTTTCTAGTAAATCACAAAAGAAGTTAAATCAAGACTTTAACAACAAAGAATACACCTATATAGCTTTGAGCTAAGTTTTTGAAAAAATTCTCTACAGAATGCTAATTTTTACATATTTTAAAGACTTTTTCTTGACTTTATTGCTGTTATTAATCCTTATTAAAATTTTAACATATGCTGAAGAGCACTAGCTGTGTGATGTAAAGGTAGTGACATTCTCCCATGAGAATCCCAGGTCCCATGTCCTATTAGTCTTTCTTAGAACATTAAAACAATCTAGATGAGAATAGGCCATTCAGCCCACCAAAGCTTGCCAGTCCTATCCACATTATTCTTCTAAAATAACATCAAGACTAGTTTTAGAAGTCCCTATAGGCACACTGTCTACCACACTACTTGGTAGCATATTCCATTTGTCTATGGTTCTCCGTGTAAATAAAAACTTCCTAATGTTTGTGCAAAATGTACCCTTAACAACATTCAAAATATGTCCCTATGTTCTTGATAAGCTAATTTTAAAATAACATTCTCGATACGGTGTACTATTTCCCTTCATAATTTTAAACACTTCAGTCATGTCTCCTTTTAATCTTATTTTGCTTAAACTGAAAAGGCTCAGCTCTTTAAATCTTTCCTTATAATTCATCCCCTGTAGCCCAGGAATTGACGTAGTCGATCATCTCTGGACCTTTTCTAGCGCTGCTGTGTCCTTTTTGTAGATGGAGACCAAAACTGCACACAGTACTCCAGATGAGGCCTCGCCAGTGCATTATAAAGCTGAGCAGAACCTCCTTGGACTTGTACTCCACACATCATGGTATATAATCTAACATTCTCTTAGCCTTCTTAATGGCTTCTGAACGTTGTTTGGAAGTTGAAAGTGTCGAGTCCACTATGACTCCTAAATCCTCCTCATAAAGTATACTTTTGATTTTTAGACCACACATTGTATATTCAAACCAAACATTTCTATTTCCTACATGTAATCATTTACAATTTCTGACATTAAATTTCATCTGCCACAAATCTGCCCAAACCTGTATGCTGTCCAAGTCCCTCTGTAATGATTCAAAACAAAACAGATTAGCTGCCAATACTTTTATACGAGAGAAAACTGTACCAGTCACAAAGGAATTTGTGAGTACCAGTGAGTGTTTTTTAAGGGACGCTTGAATATCTGAAGAACTGGAGCAGTTCATATAGTCATTGGAAGCTTGTTTCAGAACAAGAACTGATAGACAATGTACATTTTTACCTAGTCAGAAAAGATCCGGAGTAGTTACTAGGTAAACTGTACCAATAATAAAGGGGACACATACTGTAGAGAGCTGACATTGAACAGTCAGACATTGTCTTGCAGTGGAATCACTTACTGTTTTTTTCTTGTCATCTAGTGGCTCTGTTTTTCAGGATGGTTTGCATAAGGTAGTGGATGCTAGATCTGCTGCATCTTCAAACTGGCATAATATAGGAACAAGTGTAGCAAAATAAAATGAAATCATCACCACAAGAATGAAACTGAAACACTAGGCTTTAAATGTATTACTAAATGCTGATTCAAAGTATAATCATCTCCCAAATGTGCTTACATTAAAACTTACAAGAAAACTCCTCAAGTATTGTAATACTGTATTCTCTGTATGTTGGTGAAGATATGGGAAACAGGAATCATGCCTAAATGTTTAAAGATAATCATTTCATTTTAATCTCATTGAGTTTTTTGATTATATTGGGTAGTCAGTTTAATTCAGGGACTTAAAATTAATTTATATGTTTTAAGATTTTTGGGGCTACATGATAAGATTATGATTGTACTGTCACCATAAATGTAAATTAACCACTAGGCTATCTTAAAGTAACAGCAAACATTAACACTAGAATTACCAGAGCCTACGAAAAAACTCGTAAATCCGTCCCACCTTAAATCGCGTCTTAAATCCGTTTGCACCTCTCCGCCAGAGTCCTTTGTCATCTAAATGTGCTGATAAAGCTACTAGCAGCCAGCTATTCCATCCCCCCACCGACTTAGAATGAACTTCTCTCCTAGCTCAAGCCTTGCCTTGATTTGATTACCTGGGATTGAAGTGGAGTTTTACAGTGGAAATAATTCTAGCGTTATTTGGAATACACGCATTTCATGTGTGTTCCATTTCTATAGTTGGCTGTGCAAACACATTTTTAAAACAGAAACGTTTTTCATATTCTAATAGTAAATGACAAAATGTAGGCATAAACTATATAACGTATGAAGCCTGAAGTCCATATATCAAAGAAACACTTTCACAAAAGGTACAAATAAAAGAACACGTGCGCCTTCATGCAAAAAAAAAAAAAAAAAAAAAAGCCGCGTTAGCATGCCACATTGACTTTCTTACTACAACCGCCGTGGTGGCGTAATGGTATCAGCCCCTGACTGGGAATCAGAGGGTGGCGAGTTCGATTCCGCACGGCTCCACTTCGAAAAATTAACTGCTCTTATTCTTACAATTTTAGAATAACAATATAAATTTGATTTCAGTCTGTAACAGGCGGTGTAACTTATGATACTGGTAAAGGTTAGCTTTTTTTTTTTTTTTTTTTTAATTCACTTTTCATTCTCGCAGTCACATTCAGAATCAATCCATACAACCCCATCTGACACAGCTGGTTTCACATAAATAAAAGTGCACTTTTAGTCAAGACTATAACCGAAGAATAAAGAAAGCAAGTTACAGTTGGTGGTTGATACAACAGCTTGCGTGGTGCAATGTTAAGAACTGCTGATTTCCGATCCGTGCTATATAAAATCATCACATTCAAATATTAACAGTTCCCACACACCCAAGGTCCGCCATTCCTACATTTACAACATGTGTACTTGTTGCAGTGTACACACCTCTCTGTGCTATGGTTCCTATTACAGTGAATGAGCACCTGACACTGTACTTTCTTCCCTGGGGGAAGCTGAGGTCTTAGAACGGAAGTTTGTTGACGCTGTATCATCTTTTCTTTTTCCATCGCCTTTTCCTGTAAGAAGCGACGACGAAGTTCCTCTGCAAGGTGAGCCATGAACACTCTTCTTTTCTCAGCGGACCCCGTGCATGCCTTATACAATACGTGTGCGTTCATCGCTGCTAGGTCAAGGATGTTGTACAACACAGCAACCGGCCACCTGCGTGTTCCTGTGCGCACTGAACAAGCACGCGCCTTCTGGTCCATGATGTCAACGCCACGCTGGGGAAAAAAGAAAGACAAATATATGTGACATTTTGAAGAAATCATTTTATCACCAGAAGAGCACCAGAGTACTTCGTCACACTAATATTTTTTTCATTAGCATACCTTCATGTGGTTGTAGTCTGTGACCGTGTTTGTTTTTTTTTTGTTTTATCTTGCCCAATCTCCACATCATGGTGCATTGTGCTGAGAATGCAGACAGACTTCATCTTTTTGGGCACATACACTGTCAGCATGGCACTGGGAGATCTAAACACCAGCGTGGAGAATTGTTCGTGTACTGAACTGACTTTAGCTGCAGGTGGAAGTTCCCGTTGCACTTTATTCATGGTGCCAAGCAGAGCTGTATTGCGGTGCAGCAGTCTATTAGCCAGCGAAAGTGACGTGAAGAAGTTGTCTGTTGTTACGGTTCTGCCTTTGTCCAGAAATGGCTCCATAAGCTTTATGACCACAGACTCGGAAAGTCTTTCTCCCGTGGGACGACTGGGATCTTTTCCTAAATAAGGAGTGGCATTGCACATGTACTTTGTCTCCAAATCTGCCGCAATCCAAAAAGGCAGAACCGTAACAACAGACAACTTCTTCACGTCACTTTCGCTGGCTAATAGACTGCTGCACCGCAATACAGCTCTGCTTGGCACCATGAATAAAGTGCGACGGGAACTTCCACCTGCAGCTAAAGTCAGTTCAGTACACGAACAATTCTCCACGCTGGTGTTTAGATCTCCCAGTGCCATGCTGACAGTGTATGTGCCCAAAAAGATGAAGTCTGTCTGCATTCTCAGCACAATGCACCATGATGTGGAGATTGGGCAAGATAAAAAAAAAAAAAAAACAAACACGGTCACAGACTACAACCACATGAAGGTATGCTAATGAAAAAAATATTAGTGTGACGAAGTACTCTGGTGCTCTTCTGGTGATAAAATGATTTCTTCAAAATGTCACATATATTTGTCTTTCTTTTTTCCCCAGCGTGGCGTTGACATCATGGACCAGAAGGCGCGTGCTTGTTCAGTGCGCACAGGAACACGCAGGTGGCCGGTTGCTGTGTTGTACAACATCCTTGACCTAGCAGCGATGAACGCACACGTATTGTATAAGGCATGCACGGGGTCCGCTGAGAAAAGAAGAGTGTTCATGGCTCACCTTGCAGAGGAACTTCGTCGTCGCTTCTTACAGGAAAAGGCGATGGAAAAAGAAAAGATGATACAGCGTCAACAAACTTCCGTTCTAAGACCTCAGCTTCCCCCAGGGAAGAAAGTACAGTGTCAGGTGCTCATTCACTGTAATAGGAACCATAGCACAGAGAGGTGTGTACACTGCAACAAGTACACATGTTGTAAATGTAGGAATGGCGGACCTTGGGTGTGTGGGAACTGTTAATATTTGAATGTGATGATTTTATATAGCACGGATCGGAAATCAGCAGTTCTTAACATTGCACCACGCAAGCTGTTGTATCAACCACCAACTGTAACTTGCTTTCTTTATTCTTCGGTTATAGTCTTGACTAAAAGTGCACTTTTATTTATGTGAAACCAGCTGTGTCAGATGGGGTTGTATGGATTGATTCTGAATGTGACTGCGAGAATGAAAAGTGAATTAAAAAAAAAAAAAAAAAAAGCTAACCTTTACCAGTATCATAAGTTACACCGGCTGTTACAGACTGAAATCAAATTTATATTGTTATTCTAAAATTGTAAGAATAAGAGCAGTTAATTTTTCGAAGTGGAGCCGTGCGGAATCGAACTCGCCACCCTCTGATTCCCAGTCAGGGGCTGATACCATTACGCCACCACGGCGGTTGTAGTAAGAAAGTCAATGTGGCATGCTAACGCGGCTTTTTTTTTTTTTTTTTTTTTTTGCATGAAGGCGCACGTGTTCTTTTATTTGTACCTTTTGTGAAAGTGTTTCTTTGATATATGGACTTCAGGCTTCATACGTTATATAGTTTATGCCTACATTTTGTCATTTACTATTAGAATATGAAAAACGTTTCTGTTTTAAAAATGTGTTTGCACAGCCAACTATAGAAATGGAACACACATGAAATGCGTGTATTCCAAATAACGCTAGAATTATTTCCACTGTAAAACTCCACTTCAATCCCAGGTAATCAAATCAAGGCAAGGCTTGAGCTAGGAGAGAAGTTCATTCTAAGTCGGTGGGGGGATGGAATAGCTGGCTGCTAGTAGCTTTATCAGCACATTTAGATGACAAAGGACTCTGGCGGAGAGGTGCAAACGGATTTAAGACGCGATTTAAGGTGGGACGGATTTACGAGTTTTTTCGTAGGCTCTGGTAATTCTAGTGTTAAAAGAGTGAATTTTAGAAACTGTGTGTGCAAACATCCTTCCAACCTACCTACATACAAGACAAGACAGATGAATATTCATTCCAATGTAACTCATTATCTGTTCACCAAAATGTTTTATAAAAAACACAGAAACAAGATGTAAATGTTCAGAAGGTGGTAAATTCAATTAAACTATTTGGCAAACAGGTTACTAGTATTACAGTTGCATCCATCTCTAACCAAAGTCATTAAACCAGTTCAGAACTGAGGAAGATTCTGACTAGCAAGTCACAAATACATTCTGGGTAGTGCACCAGCTAAGCTAGTCTGCAGTTAACAATTACCCTCACTTACAATTCTTTAGGATATGTGAGAGAAGCCAGAAAATAATAGAGCTGGTATTCAAATCTAGGAGATGTGATGAAGCAGCACTAACCACTGCAATAGAAGGCTGCCTTAGTGTGAAAAAGTGCATTCTAATCATACATATGTTTACTGCAAAATCTATAGTAGGCTACCTTCCATTTCCTGTCATTCCAGGATTTGTGTAAAATGAGGTCATACAGAAATGGCAATGAATTGTTACATGTTTCAGTAACAACATTGTGTCACTTGATATTACTGAGATTTACACTGATCTCTCTACTATATGCAAACCTCAGTGGAAAATTATAAATGGTCAGGAGCACTGTCAATAGAAAATTATATTCTTGTCACATTAAATTTCTTGGAATTATTCCCATTATTTACTGTTTTCAACACATCAAGAAAGCACGAGGCAGGCAACATCAACATTTTCCAGATTACATTAATGATGTGATTGACAGAAATATATTGGAAGCTGATGTCTGCTGCTGAATTCAAATTTCTTTTACAGGTCTGTAAATGCATATTGAGAAACTGAGTAGGAGAAAGAAATAAACACAGGGAGTGAAAAAGAAAGTCTACAAATAAAATGGCCTGATAAAGATAAAAGATCTCCAACAACAGTTAACAAGATGTATCTTTAAATATTCATCATATTCTATATTTATTCCAAATTTTACTTATCACATCTAAATATGTTTATTCATGTGTAAACATGAAAAAAGCAACCATTCCTTGTTAGTAGGCCTGAAAAAAAACAGTACAACATCTAAGATTTTAAATTTTACTACTTATCAATTATGCATTGCCACTTGCGCAAAGATTTGAAGAAATCATTAAAAGATGCTTAGAGATGACAGTCACAATATTTACAAATTTCAGCGCTGAGATGTTTGAGCTATCTGCATGAAAGATAACAAGCAGATTACTCCATCAACCTAGCTCTCACAAGAGAAAATCTACTTTAAACATACAGGAAAGGCTACATAGTCAAAACATTGTTTCTAACCTCTTTTTTTCCTCCTCTGATTTTCTCAGTGTGAATATAAACTTTGCCTTACTTCCACTTTAGATCTTTTACTGCAGCAAAATAATATGAAGCTGTTACCATATTATACTTCTCAAAACTATCCTGATTGTAATGCACAGCTGAGAATAGATTAAACAGTGTTTTGAGATGTTCCAGAAAAGGTGGTTCCATTCCAAGAATATATCAGTAATATTGTATAATCATAAAGAGGCTTTCACTTTTAAAACAAAAACTTGCAAACAAATGGTATTTCGCTTCCAGTGAAGTTCATGTCATTTATACAAAAGGAAAGGTGTTTAGTCCTTGCATGAAATGCATGAATTCTGCATTTTTCTGCCTTTCATTTAGTATTTAACTAAAGATCATTAGTGAGGAGAGAAAAAATCATGTGTAGACATTTTGTTGAGGCCATCAGATGTGTATCTGATAAAACGGTGCCTACTTTGCCAATTAGGATCTTATTGATTGCAATCTTAAAGACACATCAGAACAGAAATGAAATTTGAAGATGAATGGAGGCAAGATGATCAGGAAAGCCCCATACAGAGTGAGGGGAATGGTGCACCAGGGGTAGGGCCACTCCCGCTGAGCACTGGAGAGGAGCAGCCAATTGCTCTGGAAGTGTCCCTTGTATGCCAAAGGAAGGTAGGGGTACAAGGAAGCAGTGCTCGGATATCCCCATGGATGCTACGGAATCATGGAGGGGACAAGAGTTGAAAGTGGTTGACCACACTCACTGGCATCTATACTTGCTGAGTAGACCCTACAGGTGAGCCGTGGACACAGCTTTGAAAAAGGGGCACACCAGCACATGACACAGAGAAAAGAAAAAAATAGCTGATCCTGACTGTGCTTATTTATTTATTAAGGAATTTGCACCATACTTTATGTATTGGACATTGTTTGCTTTGGAAAAAAACTCACTTTTTATTGCAACAATCTTGTTGCTTTGTGTCCTCATTTCACTAGTCCTTGGTTTCATGACTATCAATGTTCCAGGAGCAATGTTTAGGGCAATCCAGGGCATCACACAAGGTCATAGGTAGTCAGTGTTTATACAGGCATTATTGGGCAACACTTACTGTATATTAATTACCATGCATAAGAGGTCAATTTCAAGTTGCCAACTAATATTGACATTTTTCAGTATTTGGGAGGAAAACCTCAGTACCATGAGGAAAAGCCATGAAGACACAGGATGAATGAACCAACCCCAAAAAGGAAGTATCTGGGATGGAACTTTAACCCTGTACAATGGCATTATGAGGCAGTAGTCATAACCAATAATTGCCTACTACCGAAATTGTCAAATTAAGAATGAAAAATGAAAAATTTTGAAGCCATAATTATATATAGCTGCCCAAAACAGTACTTGCCTATGATTTCAATTTTATAAAGTCAAGGTGTCAATTTAATTAACTGAAGTCATCTTTATATGAATTGTATGGTAAGAAGGTCTTCTTGTCATAGTCTGTGTTCACCAAGGGTCCTTTTCAAGACATCATATGTAGAACGATTTTTCCAAAAGTATGTTGATTTAGAGAAAAAAAAATTTCAAGACAATTTCAGGAAAAAAAACAGCATTATCTGCCTAATAGCACTATTTGTCCCTGTGTAGAGCAGCAAACGCAGACTAGATTAAAGTGTAGTCCAACACTGGATTGCAATCGAACAGAAACACCTTTCCTTTAGTTATAACATACATGTTCATTTGGCCACAAAGAATGTAATTATACTGTACAAAAAAGTACAGTCTGGAGGAAACTCTTTCATGACAATGAAAAGAACATGAAAGTGTTACTCAGAGGACTCTCTTTTCCAGAAATGATCAACCAGAAAAAGTGTACACACACACACACACACTTAGATTTGACACTAACCACTGAACTACAGTGAGGATTTAATTATCGTATCTATTCTTGCGTAAAGTTAAAGAGAATAGATATAAAAAGAAAGTTCTATAAGGGGTAACCTAATTCTGTACAACATTAATATATTTCAAGTTTCTATGTTATTTGAAACAAAAATTTAATTTGTTGTAATGGATAGCATTGTTAGTCTTCTAACAATGATGAAGAATAAATGTAAACGCCTTAGAATTGCAAGTTCCTTACTAAAACATACTAAATAAATTACATCAAAATAATTATGAATTACTTACTTTATAACAAAGTTGCACAAAGGTTTACAAGGTACAGCTGGGGCTCACACCATAATTTTAAATAATGAATACTCCTGAATGTCAATATGAAAGATATATTGCAATTCCAAATGTTTTATAAAAAGCAAACAGTATATTTTACAGGGCCAGGTCTGTCTACTACAAAATGATGTAACTTGGCATGAAGTAGTGCCACAAAGTAAAACATAATTAAAATTGTCCCTCATTAATTAATTGCCTTGCAATACAATATAAATAATACAAAGCTCATTCAATTTTAGAATTTCATACTGCCTCACTAAACCTAAAAACAATGCAATTAAACTCATCATTTTTCTTCACGTTAAGTTTTATTTAAGATGTCATTATCTAGCAGAATAATTCCTCTCTGAAATCGATCTATGTTATAATTAGAACAGCGCTAATTAACTGTGCTAGAGTCAGATAAGCAAGACAATAGAGTTTCATAAAATGTAGACCTAAAACAAATGCTTATGAATCAGTTAGACAGTTTACAAGGTTATGTCTGAAAATGTTAGCCCTGATCTTTATGCAAAATTGCCTTTTGAGAGCAGTATAAATTTCAAGCAAAGATATGTTTTATACTAATTATATCCAGTTCAGTTCACACTAATGCAATAATCCTATTTTAAAATATTCACCTCAGGGTTTTGTTTACTAATCTGTAATGAAACAACACTACCACACTGGCTGTTCCACTCCAATTAATTGCATTTTTGATATTCTCTGGAGCATCAGCAAACTACATCATATTCTAAAGATATGTACAACTGTCACCAAATAACACTGTGTGTCTTAATCTTTCTTTTGCTAAAAATACTTTCTCCCTCCATTCTTTTTTAACTAAAGAATGACAGTTCATCATTTTCATTATATAATGGCAAAATTATAACAGAGATAACACTTATTTTACAACATAATTTATTTGACAAATAATTATGAATTAAAGAGAAGTGAGCAAAGCAAAAAATATCATTTACATGTAGACATAAAATATCACTTCATTTGACCTAAACAGTAACATGTTCAGTAAATATACTTGTTTGAACATAATGCTTGGACCAAGAAAATTGATACAAATATTGCACTACCCTATTAAAATGAAATAACAGCAATCTTATTATATGAGAAAAGCAGGCACAATGTATAAGCTCTTTAAGGCAACCTAATGAATTCATTAATTAAACTTGCTTAAAAATAAGAATAGAATATACCAAATTACAATCTGTTTGTCCTTTTGACCCTGAATTATCTGAGTAGATTTGAGAATGTAATATGTATAATTTATTTGTCACAGTGTTTTAAAAACTAACAGCACAAGTTAAGCATTGATTAATAAATGTTATTTTTTAATATTTTCTTTCATTTTGAGATCTTCCAATGTTAATATAAAACATTAGTATACCTATATGTCATTATAAAAACACAATTACAGTTTTATATCTGAAATCGGGTAACAAAAAAATGCTTTTAACACACTACCAGAATGTAGTTTTTGCCTGTTAAGAATGTTCACCAATATGTGGGCTATCTGACACACAATTTACTTCTTTGATTTGGTTTAGAAACACAAGTGGGAAGTAAAATGAGTGAAGAACATATTTCAATAAATTAAAAACGTGTTTGTCTCTGACAGAAAGCTGAACTAAACCAAGCACATCGTATTTCAGTTTTTGAAGGACAATAAATAAAAGCCTCATCAAACCTGGTGCCATTTGTGGATCATATTTGACTTTGTTCATGAGCTGAATACTACTTTATTTCCAATTTCCTTAAGAAGTCCACCATAGTTACAAAATGGCTTTAAAGTCTCACCAAAACAAAAAATAATAATTTGGTTATCTGTGGCAGATGAATATCAATACTGTTTGAGAAAGGCACTGCACCTGTTTACTTACCAGCTGATTAACATTAAAGGTTTTGAAAATAGATTTTTATTTTGAAGCAAGCATCAGTAATAATATTAAAATAATTTAAAAGTTAAAAGTAGCAGTAATACATTTTGCTTTCTATATTTACTCTATCTGCAAAACGTAGCATCTTTCATGTTGAGGCAAACAAGATATCATAATTCAAACAAGCAGGTAATACAAAACAGCAAAAGATAAAGAGAACAAAAAAGCTTTTGCAAGTGTCTTTCTATTAAATCAGATTTAAACTGAAAAAGAAAATCACAGTTTTTCCTTATATAGTACAAAACTCAAGAAGTGATATCTGCATCCAGTATGACAAAAATGAAATTCAGATTAAAATACATATATTCCTAATACATGCTTGGTTTTTAATAAATCTAATAATACAACTAGGGGTTTATGACAGTACAAAAGGTACACATCATGTGTATCTTTGGTGGTGGAGATACACATGGGCAATGAGAATTGAGCTGTTCTTAGTTCTCCTCATTGTTACACTGTTCTTCTTCATAATAGTTTTCATCACCAGTTTGCTGGTAATGAGATAACTAGTCTTAAGAATTTCTAATCAATGAATGAAAGAATTTTCTGCAAAATTTGGTTTTTCTACCACATTCTGTTCTTCGGTAACAGTATGTCGAATAGTGAAGACACCACTGATTTTATGGTTTTTTTTTTTTTAAATCTGTAAAACCTAAGCAAAATGTACTATTTTGGATTAGAAAATATAGAAGCTGCCCTGTGTAACAAACAATAAGAAGGCACATGCACAGTGAAAAAAGAATATGTTTTTATATACAGTGATAAAATTACACTCAGACTGGAGTATCAGAAATCGAGAAATGTAAAACCAGAACAGATACTCAGCATTGAGCAGCATGTCTGTTGATGCCAAAAATAAAGTAGATATTTTTACAATCCTACAGATCAGAATTTCAGGTTTCCTAGCTATGAAAACCCAACAATGTAATTAAATGTTTCCGGGGAGTCTGAATATCTCATATTGTCATATCATTAAATCATGATTGCTTCATGATGGAAAAATAAAGTGCAAAGCATTTGCATAGATACATGGGAAGCTGTGTTCTGAGCCATGACTTCAAACAATGTAACTAGCCAGTCCAGCACTGCTACATCATGGCATAGCCAATGTGTGCACCAAGATTGGTACTCTGTAAGTGCAATGATCTGTATTTTATTTACTTATTGCTAATCTATTGCCATTTGTTGTATTTTGTTGGTAGTATTCATTTCATCTCCATCTTTTGTTGTTTGAGGTACAGTGGCCCAGTGGATGGACTGCTGCTTCACAGCTCAGGTCATATTTTTGGCCACAATAATCAGTGCAGAATAGCTGACAAACACTTACCTATCCCTTATGGACACATAAAAGACCATTTCACTATTATAATCCAATCAAAACTAGTTCAGTTCCTCCTTCTCCACTGACTTCAATGCAAGTTGCGGAGTTCAGCGAAGTTCTCAAACATTTTCTGCAGTTTGCCAAACTTATGTGAAGCACACTCCAACCTGTTTCCTCATCACTAGTTGTGAAGCAAAGAACACACAGTATCTGTTTCTTTACATGCTACTACAGGGGTAGAGAATAAACCCTTTTATAAGTGATGTACTTCACTGAGTGATGTTTCTATATCACTGCATATTTAACTGATGTAATTAGACTCTTCTAATAATCTTTGCAACAGTCATATCTCACATCTTTCCACAATAAACACATATATAACACATTTTTTGAGAAACAATTGCAGAAACACACTGTGCTCCAGTAATTTAATTACTTGATGAGTGACATTTCTCTTAATTATAAATACAATTATGATGCATATAAATCATGCACTTCATCACATTATTTTAAGTGAAACAATTTTATGTTATGTATGTGTATCATGGGTTTACTGACATGTTTAACAGAAGTCATCCTTATGCACTTAGTTATGCTGGGTTAAAGCTGAAGTCTAATGTAACCATTTTTTTCAATGATTCATATATAAACATTTTTTAAAAACCCTTCTTAATTGTATCAAGTTAGTATTTTCATATATTAAACAACTGAGATATATGCTTTACCTAAAGCATGAGCTACAGTACACTAAATGAAAAATATTCTAGTGTAAAAAGTGTTTAAAGCTAGATATCATATGTGAATATCCTCAATAACGTTGCATGAATACTTTTAAGTAACTGCCAAATAAAATAACCAACTTAAAACCTTAAAAAAGCAAAATTGCTGCTTAAAGAACTTTAGAAATTGCACAAAATAAATTCTAGTAAAGCTATCCGTTTCACTTTTTAAACTAAAAGAGAAAAATCTCTTTAAATGATAACTGATTGTGATAACTTAGTGTGATCTACGAGTAATTTGTGATAGACAGATATCACCAAGAGTGAAAGGGAAGGTCTACAGGACGGTAGTGAGACCAGCTACAGTGGTGTGAAAAACTATTTGCCCCCTTCCTGATTTCTTATTCTTTTGCATGTTTGTCACACAAAATGTTTCTGATCATCAAACACATTTAACCATTAGTCAAATATAACACAAGTAAACACAAAATGCAGTTTTTAAATGATGGTGTTTATTATTTAGGGAGAAAAAAAATCCAAACCTACATGGCCCTGTGTGAAAAAGTAATTGCCCCCTTGTTAAAAAATAACCTAACTGTGGTGTATCACACCTGAGTTCAATTTCTGTAGCCACCCCCAGGCCTGATTACTGCCACACCTGTTTCAATCAAGAAATCACTTAAATAGGAGCTGCCTGACACAGAGAAATAGACCAAAAGCACCTCAAAAGCTAGACATCATGCCAAGATCCAAAGAAATTCAGGAACAAATGAGAACAGAAGTAATTGAGATCTATCAGTCTGGTAAAGGTTATAAAGCCATTTCTAAAGCTTTGGGACTCCAGCGAACCACAGTGAGAGCCATTATCCACAAATGGCAAAAACATGGAACAGTGGTGAACCTTCCCAGGAGTGGCCGGCCGACCAAAATTACCCCAAGAGCGCAGAGACGACTCATCCGAGAGGTCACAAAAGACCCCAGGACAACGTCTAAAGAACTGCAGGCCTCACTTGCCTCAATTAAGGTCAGTGTTCACGACTCCACCATAAGAAAGAGACTGGGCAAAAACGGCCTGCATGGCAGATTTCCAAGACGCAAACCACTGTTAAGCAAAAAGAACATTAGGGCTCGTCTCAATTTTGCTAAGAAACATCTCAATGATTGCCAAGACTTTTGGGAAAATACCTTGTGGACTGATGAGTCAAAAGTTGAACTTTTTGGAAGGCAAATGTCCCGTTACAGCTGGCGTAAAAGGAACACAGCATTTCAGAAAAAGAACATCATACCAACAGTAAAATATGGTGGTGGTAGTGTGATGGTCTGGGGTTGTTTTGCTGCTTCAGGACCTGGAAGGCTTGTTGTGATAAATGGAACCATGAATTCTACTGTCTACCAAAAAATCCTGAAGGAGAATGTCCGGCCATCTGTTCGTCAACTCAAGCTGAAGCGATCTTGGGTGCTGCAACAGGACAATGACCCAAAACACACCAGCAAATCCACCTCTGAATGGCTGAAGAAAAACAAAATGAAGACTTTGGAGTGGCCTAGTCAAAGTCCTGACCTGAATCCAATTGAGATGCTATGGCATGACCTTAAAAAGGCGGTTCATGCTAGAAAACCCTCAAATAAAGCTGAATTACAACAATTTTGCAAAGATGAGTGGGCCAAAATTCCTCCAGAGCGCTGTAAAAAACTCATTGCAAGTTATCGCAAATGCTTGATTGCAGTTATTGCTGCTAAGGGTGGCCCAACCAGTTATTAGGTTCAGGGGGCAATTACTTTTTCACACAGGGCCATGTAGGTTTGGATTTTTTTTTCTCCCTAAATAATAAAAACCACCATTTACAAACTGCATTTTGTGTTTACTTGTGTTATATTTGACTAATGGTTAAATGTGTTTGATGATCAGAAACATTTTGTGTGACAAGCATGCAAAAGAATAAGAAATCAGGAAGGGGGCAAATAGTTTTTCACACCACTTGTACCTATGACACAATAATACAAATTGCCTAATTGCCATCATACAGAACTGCAAAGGGTTATCCAATAATTAATGTAGCTTTACCACTGAGATACACATGCTGACAAGTATTAAAGAAGCTGTAGTAGAAGGATAAAACTTCATTTTATTCCTATTAAAACAATTATTCAATTTTATTGTATTATACTTGATTCAATAATTTTCTAATATTTATTAGAAGACATCTTTATGCATCATCTTAAAACATATGGGTTCAAGAGATCACTGTTTTTAATTCATCACATTTTTCATAATAGGTACTCAGCACAGAATTACAGTTATCAGTTTAATGTTCAACATTTGAGTAAAATCATAGTGTCTGACAAGTGAACCTTCCCTCTGCTATGTCAAGCTTATTCCCTGCTGCAAGCCGTGACACTCCTCTGTGGCACATTACAATTCCAAGCATGTTTACTCAGTGCTGTAAAGCTGAAAATGACAAATTAGGAAGGTTGTGGCTCTAGACTTTTGCCCCCAGAGTACTAAAATAAGGACTAGTTTAAAATATGGTTGGCAGTGACAAATTTTACATTCAGCACAAAACTGTATTTCTACACACAAATTATAAGAGCCTAAACACTAATAAAAATAATAAAAATAAATAAATAAATAATAAAGAAACACAGTATCCATTTCACACGGTTTCTACTCTTCTTTTGTTATATATATTTCTTTTTAGAAAGTGTCACATTCTTGTAAAAGATGGCAGAAACATCATTGCCACTTTTGATTTATTGCTTTTTGTCACCGCTACAAAATCAGAACATACACTTCAATACACTGTTTTCTTGATTTAATATGTACATAATGTGCAATATTAAATTGAAGAACACCAACAATAGCTTATCAATAATTCCAATAATTTAAAGTGATCTAACATTTTGGGCTATGCAAATCTTATGCAAGAAAATTAGCATTTAGCAGTTAAATACATTTTAATATACAGCAGATACTTTGTACTTCACACAAACTATTATTTTCTTAATATGTACGCTTAGTTAAACAATATTATTCACTGTCATTTCAGGTATGCAAAATTGTGCACAACAACTAAGACTCTTATAACTCTTTAGGCACATCTACAATACCTACATTTATTTTCTAAACTTCCTTAATCCAACTTTATTGGGGAAGGTGGGGTATCCTTGCAGTATGCCTGGTATATAAGAGCCAAGCCTGTATGAGAGGATGACACAATGACAAACACACACCCACACACACACAAACTCTCACTCTCATACTGGCTCTAGCATGCATATCCAAACACAGGGAGAAGAGATGTAAACTTGATATAGACAATGACAGGGTGGGCATATAAACCCAGCCAACTGAATATGACAGTCTGCAGGACTAGCAACTGAACCCCATCCCCTTGCTGTGCTAGAAATCTTCCTGATTTACTTTAATAAACTGCGTTAAAGTTCTTGCTTATGTATTAAATGCATAGTTAAGTTGTCTCAAAATATAGAAAATACTTTTATTATTGTAAATATGCACGCAGTCATTCCTGAAACCCTTTTATTACAGGATCACTTAAAGGAAAGTTCTATAGCCAAACTAATGTTTTATCTCTCATATACTAGTACTGTAGATGATTCTAAATGATCCAGCGAATACAGTGACAGCTTCTGCATCACACAGTAAATAAAGAAATGCAGAATCCAACAAGATATGCTAAATTTTGCCTAAAAACTGAATTTAGTCCTCCACCTCCACTGTAAATCTGATCTATCTAAGTAACACAAACACTTGGACAAATACAAAACAGCCATTTAATCCTAAAATAACAATACACTATCTAATGGAATATACAGTATATAAAGCAGCATATTAACTAAAATAGAAAATATATTACTATTTCCATGATTATAATGGTACATAATTATTAGTTACAAGGTGTATGAATGGCTGCAGACTTTAATTGTGGTTTCGTGTAATTTATAAAAAAAAAATGAAGAAGGCTTTAATAGCATATAGTTAAAGGTTTGAAATCATTCACAATTCTTGTTTGTCTTTAATTCTCTATATCATTTACCTAACTGTTTCTTTATATTTTATTATTCAAAGGTTTACAATGGAAAACAACCTAATGAAAAGCCAATGCTTGGCATCAGGTGCAAAACAAACCATTAAGGTACATTTCTGACACACCACATCAAACATCAAACAAAAGTGCATACTCCCTGTACATCTAAGATAAAGGTAAAAGGAGTGGATGGAAAGTCAGTATTTGATGTCCTCACCCCCCCCCCCCCCACCCCCCCCTCACCTACATTTAGCATTTAACAGAGTAACACTTTATCCAACAGAACATATGTTTTTATGTATTATATATGACCTTAAAATATTGACACAAAGACCTACTGAGATAGCATGCAACGTTCACACAGCAAAGCTTTT
Source organism: Erpetoichthys calabaricus (assembly GCF_900747795.2). Classification (NCBI taxonomy): domain Eukaryota; kingdom Metazoa; phylum Chordata; class Cladistia; order Polypteriformes; family Polypteridae; genus Erpetoichthys; species Erpetoichthys calabaricus. The sequence goes on along the minus strand of NC_041405.2, from coordinate 95,552,594 downwards.
ATTCTTTTCTGTCACATTTGCTTGCTCTATCACTAACACTTTAACACAGCCATAAAAGGCTATACAGTATGTAAAAATATATTTATAATGCTTTGCATCTGGAAGACATAAATTTGATATTCTTATCTTCTTCTAACATTGTAATGCAAGGTTTGAATAGAACACTCTTACTTAATGTATTTGCTTTTACTATGAATTGATACTTACAGGAGATAACCTGAACTTAATTTATTTTTAATGTGACAGCTTATGCCGATACAGAATCGAAACCCTACATTTGTAAAAATTATGACCAATTCGGCTTGAAGATACAAAATAGCATGAAAGATTTTGCAGAATATATAAAATCAATTTCAAAGTAGACCATAACTTCTGGGTTCTGTGTTGGCAGCTGCCTTTTGCAGGTGCTCTCTCTCACCTTTATTTTTTGGGATATGATTATTAATCAATTAATTAATTTATTATTAACAGTAAGATTTGGCCTCTGGCTTACAACTATCAATCTTAAGTTAATTTTTAAATTGAAAATATACTGCTGTCATCACAGACAGACCTGAGTGGTCAACCCATATCAAATGTCTTAAAAGCTGTCACAGAGTAAGAGAAGAGGATTGGAAAAATCTGATGGCTACTCAGCCGATAGCACTGTGATTATGGCTGCTTTTTGCAGCCTATCACCAGAGCAGTTCATCCTAAAATGGAAAGAATACAGAGCAAGGATAAAAGTAACATGGAGAATACTCAGAAATGGCTTGTGTCCATAAATGTGAACTGTTCAATTGTTTTAAAATACTTTTACATGTCATGGCGAGACACAATGGTTTCAGCTACTGTGACATTTATTTTGGAGAACCAGCTTAGACTTTTACTTCAGATGATGTTTTAATTTTGGATGTTTTCTTAACTTATATGATCAGATGAAGTAGAAAAGGCAGGAGGGGGGCTGGAAATGAGTGCATAAGCAATGGTGAAAAAGCTGGCTTTAATCTAAAATGTGTTATCCAGTTACTGAAACACTGACTGAATTTGTTCATGGTACAGCTTTGGGAGTAGTTACATCATCCTGGTTAATGCTTATTAACTCAGGAACAGACATGATTCACTTTGTACTAATATTCTAATGAATGAATCAATCTGCCTCTAGAATGCTGTTGAATAAATCACGGGGACACTGGAATGAATAAACCTCAATTAGTGTGTTTAGCACGTTCAGCTTGTGGATACAACAAGCTGAACTTGTTCTATTCGATTGTTAATGTTACTGCTTTTAAAAGTAAACCTGCAGTATATATGAGCAGATCTAACCTCATCTTACTCCCACCTTCAAGCCTGTGATTGGCAGCAGCAGGTATCTTATTCAAGCTAGGAGTTCTTATAGTACTGTATGTGTGTTTGAGAGTTTATTTATTAATATATTATTTTTATATTATAATTAATATATCCATGCAGGTAGCGTAGTGGTAGCCCTGCTGTCACATATCCTCATAATGTGGACAGCACTTTGAGTAGTGAGAAATGCGCCACATAAATGTAAAGAATTATTATTATTATAGTGAGTCAGATAGGTAATATAAAAATAAATATACAAGAAATGACAGTAAGAATGCTCAGCCTTGTAAATTATTTATTAATACATCACTAGAACTGTATAAGCAAGTTAGAAAATAGACACTTGGACAACATCTGGATATTTTTAAGAGATTAAGTGCATTAACTAATGCATGCAGACAAGAAAGCAGAGCAACTCACGTAAACAGACCAAAGTCATATAACCTGAAGCACACCATTTTATTCACATTCAAGTTCCTTTTAAAGGTTGTTATAAATTGACTCTCTATGTTCTACTGTGTACTTCTTCCCCTAACCATGAGCAGGTTAAAATAACCTACATTGCCATCAATTAATATGCATGTATGTAGGGATGTTTTATTGCCTTCTGTTCAGATACTCTAATTCTATTTCTAAAAATACCACAGACTGTATTTAAAAAGGAATGGCTATGTACCAAGTAATACAATATATGCCTTTTTCATATATGTTTCTTACTTAGATATAACAAATTACGCTACGATATTACTTCAGTTTTATTTTGTTTAATGCTTTGAGAGTATTAGAAAAAGAGATTATTTTGTATTTGAAAAAATAAACCTAATTAAATCCATCACTAAATATTCATAAAAACAGGTACACATATTATAATTACTTCACAGCATATTATGAAAAGACAACTCCTGGATGTTGGCCTTAGAGGCAGAGCAAATCTGAAATTAGCAAATGAAAAGAAAAGGTTCAAGTGGGAAAATGTTTGGAATCATCCAGAAGTCCATCATCCAATGTCTGTGATCTTTTGCCATTTTAACCTTTTATGTTC